>NC_137787.1:101988100-102483100 GCF_963383645.1 Muscardinus avellanarius | reverse complement strand
GTTTAGAAATAGATATTTGTTACTGTAGCAATTTATAGTTTTCTTCTTGGACTGAAGCATGCAGAGCAGAATGAGATGGATGTAATGCTTAACAAATTGTGGGCCATTTGGACTTCGCTTCGTGCCACATTTCAGAGGTCCTGGCCTTCCTGTGGTGGATGGAGTCATGCTGGGGGGAGAGATTTTTCCTGAGCTCCATCAAATTGCTGGGGCAAGGATGGAACATCAAACCATCTGTCTTCATGGGCAGAAGCAGCCATCTGTGGCGTTTATATCATTTGAAAGCTGTGGCCTGTGCCCTTTTCTGGAAGCCAAACCCCAACAGCTCTTCTATCTTCTCCTAAAGAAAAGGTCTCGAGAGGAAAGAGGCCAAGAAGGTATCCTGTGTAGACAAAGGTCACCAAGCTTGGGACACGGAATCAGGTCTCAGCGCTGGGAGCTTTTAGTTCACAGCCAGCTGCGTCTCATTTGTGTCGAAGCCAAACCCTCTTCTTTCCATCAGCAAGCCTGTGGGGATAGCAACAAGTGGGGATTGCAGGCACCTGTGAGCTGTTAAGGAGCTTCCTACAGCAGACTCAGTCACCTTCTCAAGGCCATCCAAGAAAATAATGGAAAGGGAGGGCCATGGGCTGCAAGGTTTGCACAAGGCTAGCTTCGAGGTTCCTAGAAAAGATGGAAGAAGAGAAAAGGGATTAAAGCAGACAAAAGAGAAAGGAGAGATTCCATTGCTTAATGTACTGGAGAAACGAGAGAGAGAGAGAGAGAGAGAGAGAGAGAGAGAGACGGAGGTGGAAAGAGAGAGAGAAACAGAGGTGGAAAAGGAAAGAAATGGGGGAAAATTAAAGTACAGCAGAAGGGATGAGAGACAGAAGGAGAAAGGAGAGGAGAATAAAAATGAGATAGGGCCAAAGCTGGCAGGGTGACCATCAAGGAGGAGAACCAGAGGGACCTTGGTTAACTGTGAGATTGCGCTTGTGTGTTAAACTGAGGCTTCAATGGCAGGCGAGAGATGGCGATAGAGCCCATCCATACCAGTGCCCAGCAATGCCGGTTCTGCCGTCCTTTATACTTCTCTTAAGCTAGTTTTCTCCAGCTGGAGTGAGCTCCAGAACCACCTGCAGGGCATCTTAACTCCAGATCATGGGGACCCACCCCCAGAGTCTCAGATTTAGCAGGTGTGGGCCTGGGCCTGAGAATTTGCATTTCTAATACTTGGCACATGGTATTGATGCTGCTCTTCCAGGGACCCTCTTTGAGAACCACTGTCTTAGAAGTTAGAGGCTAAGTCAAGGCTGGTGTTGAGTTGGGTTTCTCGGCTCGGGCAAGGTCAGTGAGTCAGGTCAAGGTCTCAGCTGGTTTGAAGAAGCAGATGGGCAAAAACTAATGTATAAATCGAGACTGCGCTAAAACCTTTTATTGGGTATATTTGTCTCTTCTTGGCTTTTCATTCAAGTCACCATATGCTTGCTTTCCACTGGCAATTGCTATTTAAATGTCAGTTGACAGCAGATGTTCCTCACCCTACTATATGCAAGTTAATTTATTGTCCACAAAGCCTGATGGAGCGTTCTCTAAGCTGGCTCCCCACGGTCTCCACCCATGCCTTCGCAGCAGCCACGCTGAGCCTCGCAGCTCCCAGAAAGTAAGCTGCCATCGTGATCCTCAAGCCACGCTATTGCCTGGGCTGGCCTTTTTCAGGTTGCCTCTTACTGTCCTTCAGTGTCTCTCTGATGGTTCCTGCCTGAGGGAAGGTCAGCCAGCCCTTCTCCTTGCTGCCAAACCACTCTGCTTGAGTGGGTCTTGAGGTCCCTAGCAAACCAGGCTGCAGCTCTCCAGCTATCATCAGTCAGCTATGTCAGTACCTGGGACAGGTCTGTAATAGACCACAGCCAGTCAAGAAATATTTGCTTGCTGGGCATGGCTTTGTATACGTATAATCCCAATATGTGGAAGGCTGAGACAGGAGGATCAAAGGTTTGTGATCAGCCTCACCAACATAGTGAGGCCCTCGGCTACTTAGGGAGACCCTGTTTCAAAATAAAATGCAAAATAGGGCTGGGGATATAGCTCAGGGGTAGAATGTCCCTGGGTTCAACCCTCAGTGCTGAAAAAAAAAAAAAAGGAAGAAAGGAAGGTAGTTTTGCTGATTGAACAAATAAAGTCCAGGAAATATAAATCAGAAACTCAGAAACAAACAAAAAAACAAAAAATCAGTGGGGGGGGTTGTTTAATTCCTACTCACCATGTCACCATGGCAAGAGTTAGAATTGGAAAATATGGGTAAGAATAGACAGGAAAAAAATAGAGCAGTCATAGTAATCACAGATTGTCCCAAACCATTCTTGACATCCCCATGGCACCCTCAAGGCTTCCATAATTCAGTAAAATGGGACTCTAACACTGGATTAAAAAAGGAACTCTTTGGGATATATTTAGATCTACCTCTTTGTTTACATTTTTTTTTTTTTGCAATCCCTTTTCCAAAGATTTGGAAGTCTTTTGTATTGATTGAAATAACATAAACTACCTTTGTTGGGGGAGAAGTTGAGTTTCTAGATCTTTTCTTCCCACTACTACTATCCTTGGACTAAGTGGGTGAGTGGGTCCTTGGCCAGGCGTGGTGGCACATGCTTGTAATCCCAGTACTTGAGAGGCTGAGGCTGGAGATCATAGGTAAAAAGCCAGCCTCAGTGAGGAACCTAGTAACTTAGACCCTGTTTCATAATAAAAAATAAAATAAGGCTGGGATTGTAGCTCAGAAGTAGAATGCTTTTGGGTTCAATCCTCAGCAACACACACACACACACACACACACACACACACACACACACACCATAGGTACTTATGTGAGATGTGAGATGGATGGATGGATGGATGGATGGGCAGAAAGACAGAAGAGAGACGATAGATAGACGGATAGATGATAAACAACAGGTGAGTGGATGGATATAGACAGAGACAGGTGGAGTCCTTGGCTAGATTACCAGGTCATGAGCTGAAGTCATGTTTTATTTTCTAAACATTCTTCAGCTACCTTTGCCTGGGGCTTATCCTTCTTTTGAGTGGGAACACATGCACTCCAGAATTTTGATGAATGACGTTATTGAGGAACCTGGTTCTAAAACTGAATCAAAATGTGTAGAGAAAGCTGGGCATGGTGGTACATGCCTGTAACCCCAATACTTGGGAGGCTGAGATAGGAATATCACAGGTTTGAGGCTAGCCTCAGCAACTTAGTAAGACCCTGTTTCCAAATAGAAATGAAAAGAGCTGGTGGTCTAGCTTGGAGGTATGCCCCTGGGTATATTAATACCACAAAAATACCCAGTGCCACATACAGGGGGGAAAAAAGTCTAGAGAAGGTGTCAGGCAGACCTCCCTTTCACTGAGAATGGTCAGTACTCAGGACTAAAACTGGTTTAAAAAAAAAAAAAACAACAAATAGCCTCCCTTGGCAACCTAGGGTAGGACCTAGTGTTGTAAGGAGGACAGCAGGTGAAAGTACCCAGCCATCCTGGCCATTGGAGATCTTGACAAACCACTTTGCCTCAGTCTCCTCCTTTGTAATGTTCAGTGTTGGCCTTCAAGGTCTCTTCTTATGCTTCTTTTCTCTGAAACTATAAGATAAATTCTGGGGAATGTGCTAACAGTTCCCTTCACTTTAAATGTTAGAGGGAGAAGACAGAGGACAGTGTCAGATATATCAAGGCTGCCAGGTCCCAGGCTGCAGAACCTCACACGCTTCTAAAAATTCAACCAAGAGGGCTGACTTGCCTGCTATGGGCATGTCAGGCTGCAGCGCGGAGCCGCCAGACATCTGCCTTACTTCTGTTTTTTAAACAATGTTCCTCTGCCAAGAAAGAATCTGTGTCATCTAATGGCTCCTGTCATTTCAGTGTGGTGATCAAGGAGGAAAAATGCAAGGACTGTATGTGAAAAACCAGAGAAGATATGAAAGTATTTCATAAGCCAGAATGCAAGGATATGTGTGATATTATACAGATCTATCAATAATTTAGTTAAAACAGTTTGCGTGCTTTCCATGAGTGGGTCTGGTTCACTACTCTTTATTCAAATCCACACTAAAGTTATTTATCACTGAGCTGCATGTTGCACTACGCACACCAAAGAGTTATAGACTTTTTTTTTCTAAATGAAATATATAAGTTCAAATGGTTGCAGCCAAACATAAATTTAGCCAAATCTTTAATGTACTCTATTAGGGCCTGAATAAGACTTTAAAGCTTTGTCTTAGCTACAGAGTAGCTGAGACAGAGTTTAATCAATTTCAAATGCCCAGATTACAAAGTTACCTCTGGATATGTTATTTATTCTCAACTCTGTATCATCTAAAATAGTAAACTAGCTGGGTGTGGTGGCACACAGGCCTCTAATTCCAGTACTTCGGAGGCTGACACAGGAAGACCGCAGGTCCAAAGCCAGTCTCAACAATTTAGCAAGACCCTTAGCAACTTAGTGAGACCCTATTTCAAATTAAAAAACTAAAATAGGGCTGGTACTGTGGCTCAAAGATAGGCTATCCCTGGATTCAATCCTTAGTAACCCCCAAAAGAAATAAATTAGTGAACTCACTTTTTAAAATGTAAAAATGAGAAATTACCTGTCATAAAATGACATTTTATAACGGGACTAGTTTGGTTGCCTGCCCTGGAGTGGCTGACCTCTGCCATGCTGCCCATGACACATGGTTCACATTCATCACTAGCTGTACCTATGTGACAAAAGCTCCATTTTTCTAGAATGAAAATTATCTTTCAAAACATAGGCAGAAAGGCACCGGCCATTTTTCCACCTCTCTTGAGGTGGGGGATACTTTAGATACTCTAAAGCCCTGCCAGGTAGTTGGCACACCTGTATTATTCAGAATGGCTGGGCAAAGTTTAGAATGAAAAATGCAAAATATATCTTTGTAATTTTTAAAATTACGTGAGCTTTAAATAATCTGGTGGTCCCTCTATGGAAAGCTTGATACAAAAAAATTGGATAAATCTTTTCTACACCAAAATCAAGAGTACATACTTAGAGCCAGACATGGTGGTGTATGCCTGTAATCCTAGCACTTGAGAAGTTGGGTAAGGAGGATCACAGGTTTCAGGCCAGCCCCCACAACTTAACAAGGCCCTGTTTCAAAATAAAAAATAAAATAGGGCTGAAGGTATAACTTGGAGGCTGATGCCCTTGGGTTCATACATACTTAGAAATATGATTGGGATTCAGCTTTGATTACATGGTAATATTGCAAACACAGGCTATCAGGGAGATTTGGGGGGAATTCTTGGTTTGATATAACTCTCTCTATATGTGGTCCAGAAAGGAAAGTTTAGGGGAATGAAAAGAGGGGGAAATAGGGAATCTTGCCACTTTGGAGAGAGGCTGGGAAGGATTACTTTCATCTGTGCTGTCTGGTATGGTAACCACTAGACACATGTGTGTCTGGTCCCCATTAAGGTGTGCTATTAAAGTAAAAGCCACGCTGAATTTTGTAGCCAGAGTATGAAAGGCATCTCACTAATAATTTTTATATTGATTACATGTAAAGTTGGATTACTCATACTGAACTAAGATTAAAATTTATGTCACCTATTCTTTATTTTTGAATGTGACAACCCCAAAATTTTAAATTAAATATACAGCTTGCACTATACATTTTCAGTGTTCTGTGTCCATTTTCCATAGTGTAATTAATCATAGTTAATGTGGACTTTTCTTTGCTTGCATTTTTGTAGGTTTCAAACTGAAGATATGAGAAACCAGTTGTATTGTGTCTTAAGGGGTTTTGGAGTGTGGCAACCCGTTTCCAGGCAGCTTCTCCACCCAGAAAGACAATATTTCTCCTTTTCCTTATCACTGAGAATCTTTTATCTGGCCTTCCATTTTCTTGTAGTTATTCAGATAGAGCTCTCTCATTATTAACTTGTTTCATTTCAGAGCACGGATTTTATCCTGGCTAAAACTCCAAATCAAGCCACACCTTCCCTCCCTCTCTCCCTCCCTCCCTTCAGTTTGAAATGAGCTTTCACTAAGTTGCTAAGGGGTTCACTAACTAGCTGAACCCTCAAACTTGTGATTCTTCTGTCTCAGCCTCCCAAGGACTGGGATCACAGATGTGCACAACCATGCCCGGCTCTAGCCACAGCCCTTGATCTGCCTGTCTTTTGTCTCTTAGCTGGATGCCGAGTCTTGCTTTTTAGCAAACGCTGCTTCTGTGGATGAGATCATCTGTCCAGGAGGACAAGTGAGGTCCCACAGGTGCACGTGGGAGGCTGACAGAAGGATACGGGTTGTGTTAGCAAGAGGATCACGAGAAGAGGAGCAAACACAGGGTAGAAGAAAAGCCGTTCTCTAACTTCTCTCCCCTCGCCCCACAGCCCACTTTCTTTCCTCATTGCTTTCTTTTTTTTTTTCCCCCTCATTGCTCTGTCTTTAAAATCTGTGCTGTGTTCAGCCTGTGGTAACTACAAGGCACATCTCATCGTCTCTCTAGATTCTATCACTCTAAGAACTACCCTCCCCACAGGGTAGCACCGCACGTATCTAAAACCATGCTCTCAAATTCCATATTCTCAGAAATGCATCCTCAGATGTAGATGGCTCTACTTGCTCTGTAAAATTCAGTGACAGAGAATCACACACACACACACACACACACACACACACACACACAATAAATCAGGCATGGTGGTGCACGCTTGTAATCTCATCATTTAGGAGGCTGAGACAGGAGGATGGCGGTTTTCTCTTTGAGTTTGCTACCCTGAAAAGTTAGTAAATCTAAAAATAAAATAAGACAAAGTAACTTATTGATCTGATGAAAAGGCAAAAAAAAAACCCATTTAAGTCAAGAGGATACTCTGAATCACAAAAATACCATTTAAGTCAAGAGGATACTCTGAATCACCTAGATACTTAGTGAGGCCCTTCGCAACACTGTTTCAAAATAAAGAATAAAAAATAGCGCTGGGGGTGTAGCTTGGAGGTACAATGCTCCTGGGTTCCATTCCCAGTCCCCCCCCCAAAAAAAAAACCCATTTAAGTCAAGAGGATACTCTGAATCACAAAAATACCATTTAAGTCAAGAGGATACTCTGAATCACCTAGATACTTAGTGAGGCCCTTCGCAACACTGTTTCAAAATAAAGAATAAAAAATAGCGCTGGGGGTGTAGCTTGGAGGTACAATGCTCCTGGGTTCCATTCCCAGTCCCCCCCCCCAATAAAAACTTGCAAAGTAAAAACTAGGGCTGGGGGAGTAGCTCAGAGATAGTGTGTCCCTGATTTCCATTCCCAGTATGGCCAGAAAAACAAAAACAAAAACAAACTTTGTGTAGACACAGCTTCCTTAGGTATGGTGGACTTCCTGGCTCCTTTGCAATTAATAGGATAACAGCTCACTCAGAGCTGTAGGAGATGAGAACATGCAACAGAAACTTAAAGCAAATGTGTGCTTGCACAGGTGGCAGCAAGCACCTGTGTTCCTCCATACAATGGAAAGGAATCCCCTATTTCCTATGCAAGTGTTTTTAAAATATCAGATTAAGGTTGATTTTTTTTCTCATACAGCAGCTATAACTAGGTGATTCAGAGTATCCTCTTGACTTAAATGGGTTTTTTTTTTTGCCTTTTCATCAGATCAATAAGTTACTTTGTCTTATTTTATTTTTAGATTTACTAACTTTTCAGGGTAGCAAACTCAAAGAGAAAAAAATAAGCAAATTGGTTTGTATTTCAAAACCTGGGCTGAGGTTTGACAGGAAGAACCGTTGGAAATTAACAAGGGAGCAGTTTTCTGGACCCTCCTTGCTGTCGGGTAGGCTTCATGGAGGATTTGTTCTTGGAGAAGCTGTGTTCTTCCTTCTCCTTCGCCTGCTCCTCCTCGTCTGTGCCCAAGAATATGCCAAGGAAAAGGGTGTGTGTAGGATGGCCAACCATGGGTGCATGAGCATGGCTGTTTTTCCTAGAACATTTATTAATTAAATATTTTCCATCCATCATAGGCAGGAAGTAGTCATTGCCAACTCTGACTTCCCTGTAGTTTTCTAGAAAATCAGGTTTGAAAATGTGAATGAGTTCTCCTTATCATTATATTATGACTGAGATTTGGGAGATGGAGGGAGCATTCCCGAATTGCAAACCCCAAATTCAGATCTCAGCTCTCTGCACAGGAACTTACTTTTGCTTTTGATCTTACTTTTGCTTAGTTTTCTGTAGATCACCTCTTAGGATAACTGTAATTCTGTTTGTGGTGTATATAGCAGCTTTTTCTCTGTCAGAGTCATAAAAATAGTGATGGTTGTATATCAGAATACTATATAGGGCATGCAGATGAGTGTTCATGCAGCCAGGAGCTGATCCACACCAGGGCCACCGGGGGTGTCTCTTCTCTAGGGCCTGATGGTCACTGGGCTGAGGACATTGCACCCCAGTGCTGCAAAGGGAGCAAGCATACTCCTGGTTAAACCTAAAAGAAGTATAATATATTTTTGTCTTGCTTTTGTATGTCTAATATTTTCTCCCACCCTAAGGTAGAAGAGATGGTGCATCTACAAGTGTCTGAGAAGTAGAGGTGCTGTGGCAGAGCTGAGCATCAGGGTCATAGGTGTGCATACCTGGTACATATATGTCCAAAAAATATTCTCTCGCAGTGACAGGTTATCCTTGATTTTACTTCCTTCAAAAATGAGTGCAAAATTAGTGTGATTAAATATGCTTGTTTGTTACTAAGGAGAAACTCCTTCCATTTGACTTCAAAAATATCACTGACTCTTCTTTGTATAGACATTCTTTAAAATACAAATACAGTTTCATCTGATATGGCTATACCGTATGTATACATCTATTTTTTTAAAACAAAAAGACAAAACCAGAGTTATGGGCAACATAAAATGTTTTCTGGATACACACGCAACACTGAAAACATTCTGAAAATTAACAGGCATCAACAGGTATAAATACACCATCTAGAGCATTTAATGGTCTTTAACACAGCCAACTCCCCCTGAGCTTGAAACAGCGTTAAATTCTCTTGTGCTAGTGGCAAAAGAAGCTGTCAAGCACAACATTGAAAAATTGGTACCATTTCCTGGCCAGTAAGCACAGAACTGAGCAGCTAAATATTTTATGGTTTTATTTATTTATTTATTTTTGTTCTCATGCTGTTTCTGTCTGTTCTGCTATTCTTGCCTGCTCAGGGCTGATTGTGGTGACTTTGGCCGTGTGCTGGATGCCAAACCAGATTCGCAGGATCATGGCTGCAGCCACACCCAAGCACGACTGGACCAGGTCCTACTTCCGGGCGTACATGATCCTCCTGCCCTTCTCGGACACCTTCTTCTACCTCAGCTCGGTGGTCAACCCGCTCCTGTACAACGTGTCCTCGCAGCAGTTCCGCAGGGTGTTCGGCCAGGTGCTTCGCTGCCACCTGAGGCTCCCGCACGCCAACGAGGAGAAGCGTCTGCGCGCACACGCGCTCTCCGCCAGGGACAGCGCCCGCTCCGCCCGCAGCCCGCTCATCTTCTTCGCCTCCCAGCGCCATTCCTCGGCCAGGAGAACCAATAAGGTTTTCTTGAGCACTTTCCA
Organism: Muscardinus avellanarius; assembly: GCF_963383645.1. Taxonomy (NCBI): domain Eukaryota; kingdom Metazoa; phylum Chordata; class Mammalia; order Rodentia; family Gliridae; genus Muscardinus; species Muscardinus avellanarius. Next base: position 102,473,504 of record NC_137787.1, on the reverse strand, counting down.
GAGTGAGGCCAAGCCCGAGGCTCAGCCCCAGCTATCGAGTCCGGAGTCACCGCAGCCCAGCTCTGAAATAAAACCAGCCAATTCTGTCGCAGAGAACGGTTTGCAGGAGCACGAGGTGTGAATGTCAAGCTAGGAAGCCTTGCGAGGGAACCGGCCCTCCCCCCCCCCCCGCAAAAGCAGCGTAACCCTCACGCTGTGGTCACAAAATAAACGGGGCCCCCATCAGGGACAGAATGGAATCTAGGGGCGATGCCAACCCTAGTGGCATCTCAGGGCTGCTTTAATCTCTGCCACTCCTCCACTCCTGACTTTCACGTATACACTGACAATTCAGTCGGACTGAATTCGTTCAGCGCTTATAAGAGCATTTTACACAGAGCTCTTTCATTATTTGCAAATGAACAACAACAACAAAAAAAAGATCATAGATTCCCCTCCCCTCTCAACCCAGAGCAAAAGGACACTCAAGAGACTGGGGGAGGGAGGGGAGCGAGGGCCAGAAGAACAATGCAGGCAGGGTGGCATCTCCGTGAGCTTCAGCAGTGCGCCAAGAAGAGGGCTAATTTGAAGAGCAGGATGGTGGTGGGGAGAACTGGCCTGAGGCCCGAGGCAGAACTGCCCCTTTTCTTGGGCCTGGGCCCATTGCAGAGAGGGGTGTTGCAGCAGCTGATGCATACTGAGTTCAGTTTCCCTGGGGAGCAGAAGGACTGGTACCCAGCAGAGGCGATAAGACAGGCTGCTGATGATGCGCATGACTTCCGGTACATGATCCCTGCAACACAAACCCCAGGAGTCAGGTTAATGTGTGTTGGCCAAAGGACAGCGCCCCTCCCAGCCCAACTCCAGCGGACAGTCCCTCTGTACTCCTCCCATGGCCAGAGCCCTGGCGGGAGCAACGGTTGTTTCACTGAGCTTCCAAGTACACAGAGCTACCATGAAAGAGGTACTTGCCAGTTCAGTCACTACTTTTGACCGAATGTTCCAAAACAACAGCTCTTTTGGATGTCAGTACCAGTGAATAAAGCACTTTTAAAATCAAAGTCTGTTTTCTTAAAGTCAGTGTTCAAACTGTACTAGACATACAGATTTTTTACTTTTTGGTTCAAAATATCATGGCAGAAAGATCTTTCACAGTGTGTCTAGATCTTGTCATAACTTTTAAGTGACCATGGGGCGAGGAGGGAGGGAGAGAGGGAGGGAGGAAGGGAGGGGGGGAGAGAGAGAGAGAGAGAGAGAGAGAGAGAGAGAGAGAGAGAGAGAGCACGAACGCGCACGTGTGCACGTGAGTGCACTTACTTTGTGTTTATGAGGTCCTAGAAATTTTTAAAGACCAAATCCCAAAAGTGGATAAATCAAATCTTTATCTAAGGGGTCCTGACTTTTCCTAGGGTTGAAGGGTCCATGGGATTTGTTGACCTGGAACATCAGTGTACCCAGGATAGCCTCATTCTTGGGAAAGAAGCTTTGCCCTTAAGACAAATGGTCAATTGCCAAATTGCCATCCAAGAGCTGTTACACAGTAATACACACTGCCTGGACATATAAAGGAGTTTCTCAGAAGACTGGAGGGCCCTCCGAGGCCGGGATCGGAGCCTGCCGAGGGGTCAGGCCGGTGCTGGGGCCAACATGGCCGGGATCGGAGCCTGCCGTGAGGCAAGGCCAGTGCTGGGGCCTCCAAGGCCGGGATCAGAGCCTGCTGAGGGGTTAGGCTGGTGCCAGGGCCAATGGCCAGCATCGGAGCCTTCTGTGAGGCAAGGCCGCTATTGAGGCCTCCGAGGCTGGGATCGGAGTCTGCCGAGGGGTTAGGCCGGTGCTGGGGCCAGCGAGGCTGGGATCGGGGCCTCCCATGAGGCAAGGCCGCTGCTTGAGCCAGCGAGGTCTGGATCAGTCCACCCCGTAGCCAGGCCACTACTGGGGCCATCAAGAGTGGGATCGGTATTTGCAACACAGCATGCACAGAGAAATATCGCAGAAAATTAAAACCAGATGCTTCCCCTAATCAGCAATAACTAGGAGGAAAGGTGCAACAGGAAGTGGCCGAGCTATAGAAAGGGCCCTATAGTGAATCAATTAAGGTGACCAATCAGAGGGTATGGAAAAGGGGAGAATGGAGCCTCTTTAAAAAGTAGGAGGTACATAAACATATGTATCAAAGTTAATTACCAAACAAGCATGGGATTGAGGGAGGGGGAGGGAATGGGATGGGGACTAGATGAGGGCTAATTGGATGATGTGTGCTTGTATATCCTCTCAAGTCTTGTATTCCACTGTGATGTATGATTACAATGCACCAATAAAAATAAATTAAAAAAATAAAAATAAAAATATAAAAAAAGAAGACTGGAGGGCCCATCTCAGGGAATATGGTCCTGTCCAGCTGCAGCACAGTCATCAAATTAGGATGCCCTAGATAATTATTTGACTTCTTAAAGCCAAGAATTTACTCAAATTAACAATAACAACAGTTAAGTTTATTTCAGAGCTTTCTTGGACGTCAGACATTCTAGAGATGGCTAGAGTATACTAGTTCAGTTATTCCCATGCTATAGTTTGATTCTGGGATGTCTTTCAAAGAGCCATGTGTCAAAGGCATGCATGTTAAAGGTTAGCATGGTGGTAGAAACTTTATAAGGTGGGGCTTCACTGGGCATGGTGACACATACCTGTAATCTTAGTACTTGAGAGGCTGAAACAGAAGCACCACAGGTTTGAGGCCAGCTTCAGCTATTTAGTGAGGCCCTCAGCAACTTAGAAAACCCTGTTTCAATAAAATTAAAAAAGGGATAGAATGCCCCTGTGTCCAACCCCCAGTTTCAAAACAGAGTTGGAGCCTAGTGGGCGGTCATTGGAGGCATGCTCTTGAGGGGGATCAAGGATCTCTAGCCCCTTCCTCTCTCTTTGCCAGAGCTCTTGCTCCTCTGCACATGGACTGCCATGATGGTCTTGCCTGGGACCTTAGAGACCGAAACCTTCAAACTTTTAACCAAAATTAACTTTTCCTCTTCCTAAGTTGATTATCCCAGGCATCTTGTCACCATAATGGAAAGATGACTCACACATACCAAAAGCAGTCCTCCTATAATATAGGTCCCCATGATCTTCTTCATGGTACAGATCAGGAGTCTAAGGGCCCATCACTGAGGGCTTAGTAACTTGCCCAAGGTCACACAAGTAGAGAGTGGGCAGCTGAGATTTGAACTACCATACGGGTTCTCGTCTGTCATCTGTGGTACTGTACATCAGAGTGCTCATCTAGTTAATCATGAAAATGGTGGAGTTTGGAGGGTATGGGTTTACTCTGAAGATAGCTTTTGATATGTGTAGCCGTTTTATATCAACTAATTACTTTTCTGGAGAGGAAGAGATAATGTTTAGTACTGATGCTGGACTTTGAAGCGAGTGTCTCAGCCTGTGTGCTGTTCCACGTAGCTGAGGGATATGACACATCCCACCAGTAGCTGTGGCTCCTTACCACTAATTCCTGCAGGGGCTTGGGCAGTTCTGGGCGAGGTCTGAACTCCCTCCTACATGAGAACTGTCACTTTGGGTGTGTAGAAATGGGAAAGAATGAAACTGCCTACAACTATAAGTGGGAGGTAAAGAAAAACTTAGGCTTGCCTTAAAACTATGATTGTACATCATTTTTTTTCTATAACTGCATGTTTGTAAGTGCTGATTTTCTAACACTGTTACAATAAAATCGCATATACAGTACAAAGCCCATGGACAGAGGATGTGTTTGTGTACGCATATGTGTGTGAGTGGGAAGCATTGTTTAATTTCTAAGGGATCCACTTCAGATATTTTCTACGTGTTTTAATCCATGGTCTTGTTAAAGAAGTTTAAGTTTACTCACACTTTTTATTCTTAAAATCTAAAGGCACCATCATAATCAGCTCAGCAACAATGAATTTTTTGCCTGTAAGTGGATTTTTAAAATTCTAAAGTATTTTGTTTTCCACTTGTAGAAAAATTGAGACAATCAGTCAAGATGAAAATGTCCTTGCCACCCCGCCAACCCCAGGTCCTCCACAGTCACCTCTGAGGTGGAGCACTGTTAACACTTTGGTGTGCTTCCCTCTCGGGCTTATCTAGACACACTGACACATATGCCCATGAGGACATGAAGCATGCCTGGTTTCCCATGTTTGTTCATAGTATTCTTAACCAGGTGAAATTTCTCCTCTGTATAATAAATATTGTATGGTGGCACCCCAGGTCTTTCTCCTCTGCATGGAAAGTATTAATGTAAAGAAGCACAAATGGGGGAATCTAAGAGGCTTATTTAAATGATGGGACAGTGTAAAGAAAGCTGTGACCAAAAAAGAAGGGGAGGAGCTTAACTTTCCAGAAGCATCAGGGGCAGCGATGGTGGTGGTGCTCACCTGGAATCTCAGGCTGAGACAGGAGAGCTGCAGGTCGAGGCCAGCCCCGGCAATTTAGCAATACCCTGTTTCAAAATAAAAAATAAGAGCTGGGCATGGTGGCTCACGCTTGTAGTCTCAGTTCTTGGGAGGATAGCCTCAGCTAACAGCGAGACTCTCACCAATCTAGGATGACCTTGTTTCGAAATGAAAATAAAATAGGGCTGGGAGTATAGCTAGGAGGTAGATTGTCCCTGGGCTCAATCCCCAGTACCACACACAAATTAAAAAATAATAATAAAATAAAAAAATTAAGTAGGGCTGGAGAGGAGTTCAGAGGTAGAATGTCCTTGGGTTCAATCCCCTGTATTAAAAACATCTGGGCCACGTTCTGGAGTCAAAAACAGCACGGAGTTTTCCACATGGCTAGTCTTTTACTCCCTCTGGACACCTCTGTCCTGGTGCAAGGACCATTTGAGGTGGTTCATTGCCTTTTTCATGTGACATTTTAGTGACTCTACGCTGTCTAGGCCCCTTTCCATGGGGAGAGGATCTAAGTGCAGCTCTTTGGGAGGGATGCTTAGCCTTCAGAGATCCCTGGAGTTTTCTAACCACAGCTAATTTGATGTAAAAGGGTCTGCTTAATATCTTCCCTCAGCTGCTATTAGTTCTCCATCCCATTCTACCCTATCTCCTGTCTAAGTAGCAACCTGACAGTATCACACTCTATATGCTGTCCTAAAATTTGCATTTTTACTTATTGACATGCCTGGCTAGGGCTTTATTTTTGACAGAACCTTGCAGCTCAGGATCAGTGACAGGGTAAGTCACTGATAAATAGTGATATTATAAAAGGTAAAACCAATGGAGCCAAAATCTGTACATCTGGTGACACCTTCATATGTTCAGTCAAAAACAATTTATCTTCCTGGGGGATGCTGGGGCTCTGGAGGGCAAGATCTGAGACCAGGTACAAGATCTCAAATTTCTGATTCATGATATGATACTACAAAGGAGATTTCTGAAGGAGGAGGATGTGAGCTTCATGCTAAAGGGGCATTTACTGTATGCCAAGACAGGAAAGAGACAGAGAGGGTGTGCTGCTGATAGGAGTATCTGCTGACGGGCCACCACTCCAGGCCAGGCACCCAAGGAGGCCCAGGGCTAATGAGAGCCAGTGTGGTCCACCAGCCAGGACCACGAGCCTGGGGGCATCTGCAGACTCCATGAGCCTCCTGTGATGGATGTCCAAGTCTGCAGACTGGAGTTTGAGATGCTCTGGGTGAGATCAGGTGACTAAAGAGATTCCTAATGAAAGGTTCCTGTGCAAGTGGGGAGATGCTGATTCTGGAGATATTCATGAACAGACAAAAAGCGCCCTAGCACTAAACTGCCAGCAGGGGCAGCCGTAGAGGAAGCAGGTAGGAAGCCCCAAAAGGAGTGGGGTAATTCAAGATTCAGAATTCACAATTCAAAACTTGATAGGGCATTAAGAAAATGGAAAGACATTTTTGCTCATCCCTTTGACTAAAGTTGATTCAGTGGAGATAGCATGGTGCCTTTGAGAGATATGGGCTCAGGCTGCATGAGAGGCTGAAACCAAAAGTTTAATCATTCATAGTGTGCAAAAAGGGGACGCAAGCTGCCTCTCCCAGTGTCTCAGGTCAAAAAGGAAGAGCATCTCCAGAGGAATCTAGGGATGGGGTTGAAGTCCAGAAACAAACAGGAATGGTCTTAGAGAATACTATGGCCATCCCTGAGAGGAGTTTATGACTGAGTATCATATAGTGGTCAGGGGGCTTAAAGAAAATGCCATTGGCTTTAGGCATGGCCAAGTCACAGTACCCAGGAATGGTGGTCTGATGCAGAAAGCCAGTGGAGAGAATCTGAAGCAGCAAGGGGCACAGGTGTGTCCAATGAGTCCAGCTGAAAGGGACTGAGTTATGCCACTAAGTGGGAAGGGCCCAGCAGGATTCTCATCTATGCCCAGTTCTATCACACACATGCTTAGCAGAATAAATTCCAAGTGTATCTAAGACTTAATTGCTGGGGGGGGGGCAGGGAAGTACTAAAAGACACTTCAGAATCTTGGGCAATTTTATCATTTAAGAGTAGTGAACACTGTAGGCTTTTCTGCAAACAAGACTCAGATACCATTATTACAGAAAAGACTTATAAATTAGACTAAAAAAAAAAAAAAAACTACCTCAGCTACTCTGTGAGGCTTCCAGCAACTTAGTGAGACCCTGTTTCCAAATAAAATATAAAAAAGGTCTGGGAGTATAGCCTGGAGGTAGAAAGCCTCTGGGTTCCACCCCCAGTACCACCAAAAACAAACAAACAAACAACAAAAATAAACACCTAAATTTCCTAATTTCCTATAAGTGAAAAGACACATGAAATATGGGGACAAGAACTAATACAAATCATAAAGAGCAAGTATATTTAATATGTAAAAAGGTACTAGAAAAACAGTAAAAAAAAATAAAAGTAATAAATCAGTAAGGAATAAATAAATAGCTCATCTGCCTGGCATGGTGGCGCACGGTTGTAATCCCAGCATTTGGGAAGCTGAAATAGGAGGATCGCATTTTGCAGCCAGCTTCAGCTACTTAGTGAGAGCCTTTGCAGCTCAGTGAGACTGTTTCAAAATAAAAAAAATAAAAGCCGGGCGTGGTGGTGCATGCTTGTAATCCCCGCGCTTGGGAGGCTGAGACAGGAGGATCGCACAGCTTTGAAGCCAGCCTCAGCTACTTAGTGAGGCTCTCAGCAACTTAGTGAGACCCTGTTTCCAAATAACATAGAAAATAGGTCTGGGAGTATAGCTCGGAGGTAGAAAGCCCCTGGGTTCCATCCCCAGTACCACAATAAATAAATATAAATAAAAAATAAAAATAAAGGGCTGGGGTGTCACCTGGAGGTAGAATGCTTCTGGCTTCCATCCCCAGTACCACAAAAATAGAAACAAATAAATAGCTCATCTAAAAATGGAGAAATCAAATGGATGGTTTACAGTCAGAGATGCAGAAATAGCTTTGAAACACACAAAAGGCTACCTACCCTCTTTCTTCATAAAGAGACATGCAAATTACAACTACATTGAGAAATGATTATTATTTATCACTTGGGCAAAGATTAAAGTACTTATTAGCAGTGTGTCCATGGGTCTTGGAATTAGTCCCTTTCCCACACCGTCGGTCAAGAGGGTAAACTAGGTGTAAATTTCCCAATGCAACAATAGTTACCAACGTTATGAATGCATTGACTCTGACCCAGCAGTTCAGCTTTGATGAATTTATACAACAGATATTCACACACATGCAAAATGTTCATATATAAGGTTATTCATCAAATAATTTTTTTTAGTAGAAATAAATCACTCTGTCCATTACTAGAAAACTAGTAAACAGTGGTGGCACATACCTGTTCCCAGTTACTTGGGAGGTTGAGACAGAAGGATCACAGATTGGAGGCCAGCCTTAGCAGCTTAGCGAGACTCTTGGCAACTTACTAAGACCCTGTTTCAAAGTAAAAATAAAAAGGACTGGGGACGTAGCTCAGAGGTAGAATGCCCATGGGTGCGATCCCTAGTACCAGCCAACCAAACAACCACCAACCCAGACGACAACAACAACAAAAAACCATGTCTTAACCACATAGCTGTAAAAAGAGAAAAATACTCTAAGAAATTTTGTTAAAAACTAAGTGCAGCTGGACAGCTCCTTCCTCCCTCTGTCCCTCCTTTTCTTCTCTTATTTTTTCTTACTATATATTTGATAAATGAATTTGTGCCTCTTACTATATGCCAGGTACAGTTTTAAAAGCTTTACAAATATTAGTACATTTAATCTTTGTTATAACCCTTAAAGTAATTCTTATTTTGTAGATGGAGAAACTGAGGCAAATAACAGTTAAGTAATTTGCTTAGTGGCCGTGCAGGTCACAGGTGACAGCTGTGCTTTGTACCCAGGAACAGCCTGGCTTTCTTAGCCATTCTGTCGCACTGCCTACCGTGCTAGAAAATGCATACATTGAGGAAAAATGGAGAAAACCACACACATACACGTACAATTTTATATACCTATGCACACAGTATTTCGGAAAAATACACAACAAAGAGAGACTAATGGTTGTCTCTGAGGAGGTGAGCTAGGTGATCAGAGTAGGAATGGGAAGATAGAAACAACTCTAGACCTTTTCATACAACTTAAAATCAGGACCATGAGAATGAAGGACCTTTGTAAAATGACCTTTTAAAATAAACAACACACCGGTGGGCCATTTTATCAAACGATTTCTCTTTCCTGGGGTAGCATAGAGACCTTTCTAGCCATGTCCACCAGAGGTTCCTGGAAAAGAAATCACTTTCAAAGAAAGAGTCAGCTGCCACGGGATGCCCCAAAACCCAAGTCTCAGAGTCACAGGGCAGGGTGAATGAGTCTGTATCTCTGTTTCATTTAGAGTAAAGCCTGGAAAGGCTTTCTCCTGGACTGCAGGTGGGTGTGTAAATCAGCAGGGGACTGGAAGATCTCTAACACACACATAGATTTTTGTGTGGTGCTGGGGAATGAACTCAGGGCTTTGCTCATGCTAAACATGTGCTCTGCCTCTGAGCTAAACCTCCAGGCCTATAACCATTTTAAATGTCCAAATCCAACGGTTCCATCCCTCAGCATTTACCCATCAAAACAATACACAACACAGAAGGTAACTTTATAGTGTGGAATGTTAACCGCAGCAAAAAGGAAGTTGCAGGGAGATCTATACTGCCCTGTAAGGCTCTAAGTGAGTGGAAAACTAAACTTCCAGAATGACATTTAAGTACACCATTGATGTAAGAAAAACACAAAACACAGAGCAATGCTTCACATACTCCGGCATGTCGAGGGTGGGGGTGGGGCTGCATGCATAGATGAGTTTTTATTTCTAAGTAAAACTAGAGAAGAGGCCCAGAAAGCTATGCATTAAGCAGTGCAGTCCCTTTGAGGATGGGTGGTAGTCAGGAACTACTTTTGATTTATTTGTGCTATCTGAATGATTTACAGTGAGAATGTATTCATAGATAGATTGCATCTGTAATTGCAAATTAATAGAATTGGCAAATATAAACCAAAGGAGCCGCTTCACTGCAATCTCTGACACTTGGTATGCACAGCAGTGACTTATGGCTCCAGGGTGACAGAGGCGTCTACACCACAGGGACACAAATGCAGCTCAGTTTCACAAATGGTGCCTCCCTGGCACATCACATGGGCCGGTGAAGCAGAGCTGCAGGGAGGAAGGGATATCCTGGCTGCCTCCAGCTGTAGCAGTCTGCAGTTCCCAGGCACTCACCTATGCTTAGGGGTTGGGGCCAGGGAAGGTAATGACCAAGTGCAGGATTAATTCACCTTCTGGAGATTTCCCACATAGCTCAAAGGTGCTTCCTACACTATTCCCATGCATAATTTTTCTCTGAATCACTTCTAATATTTCCTGACATATTTTACTAGTATTTCTTTATTAATGGAATGCAAGCCCTGGCAATTGAACAGCGCCTGGCATATAACAACTTGATAGTATTTATCAAATGGATGAATGAAGCGAAGGAGGCAGATCATTTGAAGAGTCTCAGAGGTCCTGTGACAGTACTGTTTTGACAAATCGTGGTGAGAATTTTATTCCTAGGCCAGTAGGGCCTGAGTAGTCAAGGTTACAGAATGCTAAAACAAACCTCCAGGCTTTGGGGGACACAGGGAGGTGTGAGAGGCTCTGATCTTGGTACTGCAGTTCCTGACCCAGCGCTAGTGGCCTCGGCTGGCTGATGAAGGAAGGGCTCTTTGTCAAATGTGGCAGGGCTAATCCCAGCTTGGCCCTGTTCCCACCGCTCCACCCTGCAGGGGCCCAGAGATGCATCCTGTGAGTGCCACGCCATCCTCTCTGGTCTAATCTTCAGCACAGAAGTTTGTTCATGGAGCACACCACCCACTATCATAAAATTAATCAAGATGCCCAGCATTTAAAACTTTAATCCTCTTTAAGTCTTTGGAGAGGTGATGGTCTCCTGGGGGCTCTTGGATTTAGATGGGTGGCTGTGCATGCCTGCTTTAAAATCATCACACATGGCTCTCCCCGAGGAGCTCATTCCTATTAATCTGCTTTATTTAGGCTGTGAATGAGGGGCATGTGGAGGAATGAAGGAAAGTGTAATAAACACTAAGGCTTCTTCTAGGGGAGCTCATTCCACTGTAGCAATTTGTATCTGTTCTCTAGGGCCCATGGAATTGGATTATATAAGAATTTATGTTCCCAGAAGTTATGCTAAAAAGGTAGAATATGGAAATAAAGGAAAAGAGAAATTCTGAATCCTACACGCTGGAATTAATATACATTGAGATTGAAATGCATCCAAATAAGAAGCTCAAAAATAGTTTTGCACTATTGTGTGTCTTCTCTGTTTTATAGACATCCAAAATGATCCCTCCAAGTTAAACAAACAAAGTAATATGTATAAGGTATTTATGTGACCCAATAGTATAAGCGTAATACTTTTTAATATGTATAAGACATTTGGGAGAGTGCTTGGTACAAGGCAGGTATTTATTGCTACTTGCCACTCTACTCATGAGGCATTTTTTAATTCACACCTTCAACTCATACAAGTAGTTACCTGTTGCATTTACACACCCATGTTGCTTAATTCAGAGGGAACAGTGACTTCCATAAGTACTGACTGACTTACATCACATTTAAAACTATTGGCTCCTCTTTTTACACTCTCTTCCTGTTCCTCCTGGGCCATCTTTGGGCTGTGTCTCAGTAGATGTGTTAGTTTTACATGGAGATGAAGGAAGACTCAAGATGAACCAGAGGATGGTGCAAAAGGAGGGAGAAAAGAAAAGAAAGAAGCTCCAGAAGTGGATGTGGATGGTGGACGGGTCCCTTCCCCTTTGCAGCAAGCACTTCATCAGACACCAGCTTGCTTTACAAGGTTGAATAATTGATTACATGGTGGGGTAGGGGAGGAAGATGGTGTCTTCTCTTTGTCTGAGTCCACTTCTTTTTGCTTGCTCCTAACATAGCTGGGTCACCAAGGCCAGAGTGGGCAGAATAAAAATCACCTACAACACCCTGCTGGGAGTTAAGTCCAGCCCAAAAGGGATCTGAGCTTTGGAATCCCACATTATTTAGAGTTGGGAGATGGTTTTCAGGCTGAAGCCTGGCTGTGTGGTACACAGGTTTAAAACTTCTTCAACATGCTGACGCTCTGCTGTGGTATTACCCCTCTGGCTCAAACCTTCCTTCACCGAAAGCATTTCAACTAAGTACTTAACGCTTCATAAAGGGCTGGCCCAAAGGTACACCCACGCCCCACGTGAAAGCAATGTCAGAACTCCACCAGGTGGGAAGGGCTAGAGTAACTGGGCATTCATGTGCACAATTACCTGGGGCATTCCTCAAATGTGCAGGTTCCCAGAACCGCTGCAGGCGACTCTGACACAGGTGCTCTAAATGTCCAAATTATCACTTTGAGGAGGAAAGGAGCACATGCAGACCCAAAATGCAAATTTACGTTTCCAAGGAGAAGTCTTCTCACTCACTGGATAGATCCCATTGTGTATTACGGTCTGGCCCCTGCTCTGCAGTTGAGCTCTAGAAGCCTCTACACCCCCAAAGAGATATGGCCACGGGGGGGGGGGGGCAGCTCCTTCTCGTTTGCTTTCGAGAATCTTTCTTTGTCACATTCATTTCCTTTCTACCCCCTGATAGCCTTGACTTGTCTTATCAGCCTCACTGGAGGCAGACTCCCTCCAGGAAGATTAGGCCAGGCCAGCCTGGCCATTGCCCAGTAAGGCTGTCTCTCTCTTTTGCCCCTTTAATATCCCACTGGGAGTCAGGCATGATGGTGCATGCCTGAAATCCCAGCACATGGGAGGCTGAAATGCTGAGGCAGCAGGATTGCAAGTTCGAGGCTAGCCTCAGAAATGCAAGGAGACCCCGTTTCAGATTAAAAAATAAAAAAGGCTGGATATATAGTTCAGAGGTAGAATGCCCCTGGATTCAATCCTCAATCTGTCTCTGTCTGTCTGTTTAGACAGATAGATGATAGATACAGATAAATAGCTCTCTATAGAGACATCTATCTATAAAGATATGTATATCTTTATATATCTATATAGAGATATCTGTAGAGATATTTATGTCTATCTAGGTATATCTATATCTCCATATCTCTATCTATATAGATTGACATATATATCTTTCTATATTAAAATCTACATTGTATACAGTAAGTTCCAATTCCAGGGTTGGACATGTTTTCTGCTTTTCTTCTGTGAAGGGTTAGTAGAAGTTTTGGCCTTTGGTACCCAGAGGATTCTATTACAACTACTCAATTCTGAAACCATGGAGGAGGGGCAGCTATACACAGTATGTGAACATGGCTTGGGGAATTGAGATACAGGCTGTATTCATCTACCAGAGCTGCCATCATAAACTATCAGTCTGTGCAGCTGGAACAACAGAAATTTATGTTCTTCCAGCTCAGGAGGGTAGAAGTTCAAGATCATGGTGCAGAGAAATTCAGTTCCTAGCTTAGAGATAGCCACCTTCTTTCTGGATTCTCACACACAGAAAAAGGAGAGATTGAGCACTCTGGCATCCCTTTCTCTCTTTTCTAAGGACACTAATCCCAAGGCCAGGGCCCTACCCTCATGACCTCTCCTAATCCTAATTACCTCGCAAATGCCCATCTTCAAATATCATCACGTTGAGGATCAGAGCCGTAACTTATGAATTTAGGGTAGGACACAGTTTAGTCTGTAACACCGCTAGCAGGCTGGATTTGGCCTGAGGGCAGTAGTTGGCCAGCCACCGTTCTGTTCTATCAAAATCCCTTTGCCTTTACTTTATAAAAATCCATCCCTTCCACTCAGTCTTTCTTCTGTGGTTATCTGAGAAAAGCCTCCAAGAGGTTGGAACATTTGCTTTAGGAAAAATATCAAAAAAGGTCTCTCTGGGTTCCATGTGTGTCTACACAAAGGCTACTCTATCAAAGGCCCTTGCTAGTTTTACAGAATTTGTAGAATCTTCTCTCCATATTTTGAAATGTTTTTTTCATTGAACTCTCTCCACAGAAAGCCTGCTCTTCAGGGCAGATCCAAGCCCTGCAGTTGGCTCGGACTCCACAGGAATGGCGAGCAATGGCTACAGGGGGAGGAGGGATAGAAAGGGAGAAGCTGGAGCCATGACCAGAAGGCTGTTCCCAGCACGGCCTGGATGCAGTCTGTTGAGGAAAACTGGCATTAAGGTGTCCTAAGGTGCTGTTCTATTTAAAGCTAAAAAAAACTGCAGGAAAACCTGAGCATTGCCTCCCCTGAGGTTCTGAATCAGCACACCTGTCACAATCTCCTATTAACTTCCCATCTATCCCTTTCTTTTTAGTCTAGCATGGGCCAGAAGCCACCTCATTTTAATAAGAAGGCTCTACCATTAAAGTTGCAGCATGCCTCTCTGCCTGTGATGTCCTCCGTGTAACCATGCTGGGTGCAGAGAGTTGGGCTCCATTGTTCTCTTCTCTGTTGTTTTCCAGAAGCAGGGGAGCTTTCTAATGCACAGTATAAAACTTGATGTGGTAACTTTCTTTCCCACTGGGCTTGGTGGGAAGAGCTTTTAGATGTACTTTTAGGAATGTTATGATTGTCTAAGTCTCCTTAGAAACATATTTGACAATGAGAAGAAAACAGAATTGATGAGTTTGTTTCTTTTAGAAAACATCATCTTTCAATGAATTTATATTGTTGAAGAGATGATCTGGGAGTTAAAATAGTCTTCTTCTTACTAAGAAGGCATTTAGTTGTATAAGAGGCTACTGTTGCCAGGCGTGGTGGCACACGCTTGTAATCCCCGTGCTTGGGAGGCGGAGACAAGAGGATCGCACAGGTTCGAATCCAGCTTCGCTGGCTTAAGAGACCCTGTTTCCAAATAAAAATATATAAAAAAAATGGGTGTCTGGGAGTGTAGCCCGGAGGTAGAAGGGTTTCCAAGAACCCCAGTACCACCACCCCCCCACAAAAAAAAGAGGCTACTGTTTAGTGCTGTCTTGGATACATTATTTCTTGGCCTGAAAAAAACAGGACACCTTAGGCTCAAAAACCCTTCCTGGAAAATGGAACCGTCAATGATAGCTGGTCCTAAGTTACGTGCTAAAAATTCCAATGATAAACAAAAATTTTCAATAAATTTTTGTTTGTTTGTTTGTTTTTTATGATGCTGGGGATGGAGCCCAGAGGCATTCTACCTCCAAGGTACACCGTCAGCCATATTTTTTATTCTTTATTTTGAAACAGGGTCTTACCGAGTTGCAAAGAGCCTCACTAAGTAGCTGAGGCTGGCTGCGAAGCGCGATCCTCCTGTCTCAGCCTCCCAAATGCTGGGATTACAAGCATGCGCCACCACTCTTAGATTGTCAATAGTTTTATCAGTCTCTCAACCTGGGAAGAATGACGACAGTGTTAGAATGTAAAGGAATACTGGGCTGAGTGCTGGAAGACCCGGGTCTTCCAAAAACTTTTTCCATCATGTTCTGGGGCTTTCAGAAATCTCGATCTTCTCTATTAGTCTCATTTTCCTGATCTACAAAAAGATCATTTACTTATCCCGGGGGAAGAATGAAAACTATTGGAATCTAAAAGGCTTAGACACTGGGCGTGGTGGTGCACGCTTGTAATCCCAGTACTTGGGAGGCTGAGACACGAGGATCGCAGCTTCGAAGCCAGCCTCAGCAGCTTAGTGAGGATCTCAGCAACTTAGTGAGATCCTGTTTCCAAATAAATATAAAATAAATCTGGAGGTGTAGCCTGGAGGTAGAAGGCTCCTGGGTTCCATCCCCAGTACCACCAAAAAAAAAAAAAAAAAAAAAAAAAAAGGCTTAGACTAGAATTCTCCCTTGGGTATTTTCTTGAGTAATGCACCTTGCTTCTCTCAACCTCAGTTTACCCTTTTAAAAATGCTAAAAGTGTACCTAACAGCAAGATAGTGAGGATTAAGATGACGGTGTTTAAAAAATGCCTTTGAATGTGCCAGCCAAAAGCATGTTACTGAGAAACATCAGCTTGAGGTTGGCTTGTTCCTTTGTTTTTAATTAAAAAGAAACGGATACTGAAGAGAAGTGATAGACAGAACCGGGGAGGAAATAACTTGAGATGAGCCTGGCACGTTTTTGCTGAAAAGTAAAGAAATGTACAAAAATGATGGGGCGTGTTGAATGGTCATAGCAGCTGACCTTCAAGTGGACAAAACCTGAAAATCCTGAGCAACAAAATGAGTAAGGATCCAAAACAAATTGGGTTACAACACACAGAATGGAGTGGATTCACACTGACATGAATAAATTACTGAATGAATAAATAGTTGGAGGGCAAAGGACACCTCTTCCTTAACAACAGTATTCCAATTAATATAAGCTGTAGAAGCAAAGAGGGAAACAGGAATTATGATAACGCCATAGTAACAACTGATACTGACTGAAGTTATTGGGCAAAATTTGAGGAGAAAAAGGATATCTGGATAGTTTCAACTATCTCCCTTAAGTTATTTATTAATTGCAAAGGAGAAAATGGTAATTTGACAGTGAAAAAACCCAGCAGTCATCATCTGCACTAAATCATCAGAGTTAACATCGGCAACCCTGAGACACTGTCAGCTTGCACCTGCTGAAAGGAAGCCCTGAAACGCATATCACCGTGAGTGAGCTTGGCATGAATGCAAAACCTCAATCCGACCATGATAAGGCATCACACAAACCCACATTGAGGGGCAGTATTCAAGAAAACTTGAGTAGCTCTCTTCAAAATGTCAAGATCGTGAAAGACAAGAAGAGACTGAGGAACTGTTAAGAGATTAGAGAAGATGTCAGAGATGTGACAGTGAGATGCCATGTGAGATCTTGTGACAGAAAAAAGGAAAAACTGGGGAAATCCTGATAGAAAGCATCCTTTCATTAATAGTAATGCACTAAAGATAATTTCTTAGGTTCAGTCATTGGCCTATTGTCATGCAAATTGCTAATATTAGAGGAAGTTGAGTGATGGGCATAGAGTAACAATTTTTTAAGCTTTTTTTTACAAGTCTCAAATTATTTCAAAATAAGTTATATTTTTTTTAAGCCATGACTATGGATGAGGGATGAGTCTATCTGTTTTTCTGTGTTATTCACAACCTAATAAGTACTTTCACAAAAAGTGTTTCACTACCGCTTACACTAGTAACTGCTAGAGTCTGTATGTCTGTGTGCAGGCAAAAGGCAGACTAAACACCCATGCTATTCAGATACTTAACTCTTGCCTTAAAGGGTTTGGATGCTCCTGAAAGAACCGTGTTCATTGTGCTGGGCTTGAGGGAAGATTACTGTGAAAATGTTTCTCCCTGCGTTTCCTTCCATATGAGAGGAATTCAATTAGTGTAACTCCTGGCCTCCCTTCATCTTTATATTTTCTCTTCTCCAATGGATGGGGAGTGATACATCTGATTGGCAGATTCGGGAAGGATATATTGGATACATACTGTTCCACCTGTTGTTCCTCCTCCCTTCTTGGGAACTAGTGATACATATCAAAGGATTCTGCTCTGCTCCTCAGGACAGGAAACTTCTCTGTAACTGGGCAGAGTAGCCAATTTGAAAATACCCAATCAGAAGCCCACTTGATTCTCACTCCAGAGCAGAGCTATTCTCTACACCTTAGTCTTTCTCCCTAGCGGCAATATTTTTGGCTTTGTCTGCTTTGTTTCCTGTTTTATTAATTTATTCAGACCCTGAGTGATAACTGTTGAACACTCATTAGACCCTGATTGGTTCTATTTGTCTCAGTCTGCAATGTCCTAGAAATTAATTTATAGCTATTATGCCCTGCAGAATTGAGACACATTATCTTAACTCATCTTCTACTCCAAAGAGCCCCTGGACTTTGAGAATCATAAGCAATGACTACTTATCACTGTTTTTTCAAGGTATGTCGAGCATCCCTCACCTATATTGGGACCAAAGAGGATATGCAGCCCCTCTCAAGAGATGCAACTTTGGACTATCCAGAGAGCTTGGGGCAACAATTCCTTTACAGCCTGCATTCCTTAAAAAGTTATTTTCCTGGTGTTCTCATCTTGACCTCCATCCTAAAAGTTAATTAAAATAGAAGCATAAAAGCCTGCATTTTCTCCCTTCATGGACCTTCATGCATTTATGTTTTCCAATAGTTTACTTTGCCTGTGCTCTCTTTGCTGGCAAAAAAGATGGGAGATTTCTAAACAGAGCCTTTAAATAGTCCATTACTTTTCATTCCATATGCAATTTAGCTTAAAGTCCAATGTCTATGGTAAACTGCTACTTGTGTGAATGCCTGTCTGGGAATGAGACTAATCTTTTTCTACTTGAAAAATAACCAACACTTAACTGCACCATAGTTATGATTACATCACGATAAATATTCTATGCAGGACCAGGAACAGCTCCTCAAAGAAAAATGCTTGGTAACGGGTAATTGGAATGAACTATATGCATTTTCACTGAGCTTTGAAAGAAACAGCAAGAAAAAAAGATCTTCGATCTGTTTCCAAGTATTTTTTTTTCCTTTCTTTAAAGAACACCATGTAAGAAAATTTGATGTTCTTTGCATTCTAATGGAAACAACTCAGGAAGAGATGGCTTATCAACACCTGTGCTGTTACTGCCATGATGGACATACTATCATGGCATAAAGAGAGAAGTCCTAGAAGGTAGTTCTTTTGTCGACAATTCTGTGTGCTGGCTCTTAAGTACGTTTCCTCTGTCATGGATGTGAATAATTGAAAGGCCAGAGAAACCCCCTGCATTTGAGCTGCAGATGGCCACAGGAACCAAACAAGAATACTAACAACCATTTCAGAGAAGTTAAAAAAAAAGTACCAAGTTTTGCAAGGCATATCCATAGTGATGATGGTCCATCACCCATCTTTGCCTAGCTTGTGAAACTGGAAATAAAGAATAATAATACTTAGGGGGCTGCAATGACCCCCCTAAGATTAAAAATAAACATAATTTAAAAAAAAACAGCCACCACAACAAAATAGACCAGAAGCAAAATACCCAAGGACACATTCTTTTTCCTTGTAACAGGGATGTGCGAATTCATTATGCAGAAGACTTTGATTACCCCTTTCAAAAGTTTTTTGTTGAGTTTAATTTTCAAGGCTGTTAACCACTGATGCCAACTTAATTATAGCAAGCAAACAACCAAACCATAATGTATGACGCCAATTGTTAGTTTTACTTTAGTCTTGCATTTGATTTGGATTTCTCGGCTTGTTTATAACTTTCTGAGCCAGGAAGGTGTCTGTGTAGTCACCTGTCTGTTCCCCAGCTTGTGTCTTTGTTCTTCAGTTTGCCACGGTTGACTGAGGGAACAGATATTTACGATTTATTATCTCAGTATTAACAGTGTCCTTTAGTGATTTATTAAACTATGCTTTTGCATTTTTAACCTTGATGTCCTTCTGATTACTATTCTTAAATTGTAAGATTTACATAGTGGGGCCCAAACATCATAAAATCAGTTTTTTGCCTACAAATTTGCCCCAAACATCGGAAAAATAGAGTCCTTGGTGGCATAATGGGTCCCACGGGAATTACCTCAAAACATGCAAGCATCTAGCCCAAGGCAACCTTTTATTTGTTACTTGAACTTGACATTTTTCTCTGCAGAAAATATCCTTATATTATAGTTTAGTTATGTTTATACTATAGGGTTAAGTGAACCAGATTTCTGAAGTCTCGTGTATCTTTTGTGCTAAATTTCAGGCCCTTATTTGTAAATATACAGGTTTTTTTCTTTCTTTCCAATGTTTGACAATGATCAGGAAGGAGCTCTGTTGAATATAATTTCAGTGCTCAATTTAGGCAAAACAGCAGGTGATATTTGGGAGAGGATACAATCCCTGTCATTTTTCCAGGGATCTCTGGAAGCACTATGCTCCAATTTCCCCAAAACTTATACATGGATTTCTCAAAAGGTGATTCTATAGACATTGACAGTTGGCCACCCAGCCCCTATGGATCTGCCTGATCAGAGGTAAGTTAAATTCTTTGGAAGGACTTTGAAAAAGCATTTGTTTTCTTATTTAAAGGCAAAAGTGAAGCCAGGTATGGTGGTGCACCCTTGTAATTCCAGTACTTGGAGGTCAAGACAGGGGAATCATAGGTTTGCTGCCAGCCTCAGGTATTAAGTAAGACCCTGTCTCAAAATAAAAAAAAAAAAAGATAAAATAGGGCTGGGGTTGTAGCTTGGAGGTAGAATGTCTTTGGGTTCCATCCTCAGTACCATATCCACAAAGGCAAAAACAAGTTGTCTCTTCTTTAAATAGAATAGAGTGATTATGCCAGGCGTGGTGGCACACGCTTGTAATCCCCACGCTTGGGAGGCTGATACAGGAGGATCGTACAGATTCGAAACTAGCCTCAGCTACTTAGTGAGGCTCTCAGCAACTTAGTGAGACCCTGTTTCCAAATAAAATATAAAAAAAGGTCTGGGAGTATAGCCCAGAGGTAGAAAGCCTCTGGGTTCCATCCCCAGTACCACCAAAAAAAAAAAAAAAAAAAGAATAGAGTGATTATCTTGTGTCTAGGGGGCAACAAGTTTGAGGACAAAACACCACCATGCTTGGGAGAATGAGCAGGACAAAAGAGAAGGCCTGGGAATTCATTGGCATCCCTGGCCTTTGGGAGTCACCCCACAACCACCTACTTACGGATTACTAGCTCCTTAGTGAAATAATAATGTCTACATAGTTTAAGTTCATGACTCACAGCCAAAACATCCTTAAATGACTGAAGAAGTGAGACCTAGGTTGGAGGCAAGAATAAAAGAAAATTTGACTACAACAATAGCTGGTTGATTATTTTTATAAGAAAACAGACTAAGGAAAAGACAGACCAAAACTGCTTCTTGATGTGAAAGAGATATTACAGGCAGAGATAAAGCACAAGGATGGCACTCAGGTTTAGTCAATATCACAATGATATTCATCAATAAAAGAGTCAAGCCCTTGAGCAATTAGTTGGACTCTTAGAGCTCAGTGTGAAATAGCTTAAGGGAAAAACAGATAGTAGGACAGTAAAAACATAATGCGTCTATGTAGATATATAGACATATAATTTTTATTTGATTTTTTCTCCTTTCTATGTAGTATAGTTTATGCCAATTAAATGGTTTAAAGTATACCCCTCAGCAGAAATCTAAATTGCAAGGCCGGGCGTGGTGGTGCACGCTTGTAATCCCAGCATTCCGGAGGCTTGAGACAGGAGGATTGCGGTTCACTGACAGCCTCAGCTACTTAGTGAGGCCCTTTGCAACTCAGTGAGACCCTGTTTCCAAATAAAGAATAAAAATAGGGCTTGCGGGTGTAGCTCAGAGGTAGAATTCCCCTGGGTTCTATCCCCAGTACTGCAAATCAATCAATCAATAAATAAAATGCATGTGTCTTACGGAGCACTCATATTTTTTCTTAAAATTTTAACTTTTTTTTTTTTTTTTGGTCCTGAGGATTGAACACAGGGGCATTTTACTTCCAACCTACACCCCAGCCTTTTCATTTTTATTATTTAATTTCATTTCGAAATTAGGTCTTGCTAAGTTATTGAGGGTCTCACTAAATTGCTGAGGCTGGCCTTGAATCTAAAATTCTCCTGTCTTTGCCTCCAGAGCAATGAGATTACAGGTGGGCATCACCATGCCCAGCTCTTAGAGGTTTTTTTTTTTTTTTTTTTTTTTTTTTTTAGTACTGGGGGTTGAAGCCAGGGGTATTCTACTATGGAGCTACACCCTCAGTTCTATTTTTATTCTTTATTTTGAAACAGGGTCTCACTGAGTTACAGAGAGCCTCACTAAGTAGCTGAAGCTCCCTGTGAATCTTTGATTTTCCTGTCTCAGCCTCCCAAGTACTGGGATTACAAGTGTGCGCCACCACACCAGCTTTTGTAGGTATTTTTAACATGTATCTCCTGTATAGGAAAGGACTGGGAGGCAGATATTTGGAGAAGAAAACATGACTATATGGGGAGATTTTCTTTCTTTCGAGTGGAGTTCATGGCCAAGACTGGTCTCATTATGACAGATATAACAGATGTCTGGATGATTGGATTACTGGTGGTTTTGACTACCAAGTTCCAGTAGAGGGTGCATATGCAGTAGTGTGTGTGTGTGTGTGTGTGTGTGTGTGTGTTTCCCGAAAACACTTCTCTTCAAAGCAAAACCAAGTCAGCCTTGAAAGAAAGCCGAGAAATTAGAAAATCTGGGTGTGAGGTCATGGATTAAGTTTTAGAGTGATTTCTTAACGGACTCCTGTACTAACAAGCATTGGTCAGCAATTTTTAATTTAACTAAAAGCAAAATATATACTCCACTTGTCTTTTTTATGCTTTCTTTTTATACTGAAGATGTGAGCTCCTTTGTTTTTGGTTTAATAGTTAAAATGCAGAGCAACAAGCACCCTTTCAGGAGGCCAAGTAGATAGGAAGAACACCGGTGAGTTCTCGTGAACAAAACTGTACTTCAAGTTGATTAGAAAAACACACCCTAAAATCCTAAAAAGGATTTGGAACTAGATGAGCTGCTGGCTGGAGAACACTGAGCCAAGATAAACTTATCAGAACATCATTCTGTGACACTGCTGTCACCTGCCCCACCTGGGAGCGATGCTTCCCACAGGGCACAGGTGAGCAGGGCCCCTCGCTGGCTTCCACAGAGACTCAGGCTTCACAGGGGTGGGTCTAGTCTCTCCATCTTAACCCACTGTTACGCCAAGTCACTGTTTCTGATTTGCTCTGTCTTCCTTTCCCTTGTAACAATCAGTGGCAGGTTGAATAGGAAGCTGTCCAGCCTTTCAGAGGAATTTAGCCAACTCATCTGTCTCCAGGTGCAGCTCCCGCCCACTAATTGCCCTTCCCTCTAAAGACAGAGAAATTCTGAAAAGAATCTCTGCTTCCTTTGGAGCTGAGTCCCCTTCGTGTTCCCAATTTCCATGCCGACACTGGCTGGAAAAGTAGACACTCTGCGTTGCTTCTTGCTATTCCCTGACAAGTTTTCCTCAGTTCCCTGAGACCCAAGAGGTATGCTGTATTTTGCACCAGCAATAAGAGTGCATAAAATCCATCGCCCAGTGTCACAGTACACCTGCTTCTGCTGCTGATGCTCTTTGAAGAAGCCTCGGTGGAGGGCACCGTCAAGTGCTCTGCACATTCATTCGTATTCATCCCTTGTGCAGCTCGCTCGGACCACGGCAGGCTGAGAGAGGCGCCGAGGCACCACCCGCCTCTGGCACTGTCTCCAGACATTCCACCACACTCTCCAACAAGTCCAAGAAATAGAAAAACATAAAAAGCTATTGTCCATGTCCAGTGAGAAATGAAATGCACTGGACCAAGTATCACAACTTCCTTAAAATAATACAACACTTTATCACTTTTGCATGTGGACCCGCTCATGGTTTGCAAAGTCATAAACCCCTTGAAATCAATGGCTTGAGCCATTGCTGCTTTATTCTATTTTAACACATCCTTTTTTAAAAAAAAGCAATTTATTACAAACTCACAATGACTTCACCTTATCTAAAGCACTTAATTCAGTCCATCTCCTGCTTTGCTTTGTGGTGTTGGGGGGCAATCAGAACATTGGAAACAATTATTAATAAAAAGAACATGCCCTAAAGCTCTGGCCTATGAAAATGGTTGCCTGAATCACAATGTAGCCACAGCCCAAAGTTTACCTCAGCTAGAAAGAATTAATGACATATATAGTAATTCTTTGGTTTACTCGCAGGCTTATTCATCCCAGATTTGATGGAAGCTCCTGTGTTATAGATATGACCTCTAGTGAATGTCCCCTTAGTGGAGGGCAGGAGGAAGCAGAATGTCTTCAACAAACAGCTCCCACCACTCCAGATCCCAGCAACAGTCACTTCTAACAGTCACTTCTACTAGAATGAAAACTATGGGGCAGGGAAGAATCCAGCTTAATCCTCAAGAAAGAATTAAGAGAGGGAAAGATAAAGCATATTTCTCATACTTAAGGGTTAAGTGGTTCTGTCTACATGAGGACTAAAATCAACAATCTGGCTTGGGAAAGAAAGGCCAGGCTTAGGCACTGACTCAAAACTCACTGGAGGAGACCAAATCATGCCAGAATCTGGCCTTTTTAACTAAAATCTTTCTCCAGGATATTTCTTGGATGCTCAAGTCCCTGGAAAGGAAATCTATCGACATCATAAAGAACTTATCTATAAAGCCAAGGCTGGGCACCAGCAAACCCAAGGTCCTTCCGGCCTTAGAGGGGCATGATTATAGAGGCCAGTCCTGGGGAGGGAGCTGAGATCACTGACAAAAGCTCAGGCATCAGGAACAACATAACTAGCCAACATAACTGAATTCAAAATCTCCTAAAGGAAAAACAGATTAACTATTTAATGAATGGACTTTTCAGGGAAAGCAGATGTTTGAGGACTATGAATTTCTTTGCCCTGCAGCTCCCTCCCATCTCATCCCACCCTACCCATTTAGAGATCTGCCAATCCAGAGCTGCCTCCTCAGACACCTGCACTAGCAAGAGGAAAGAGACATCTCCAACCCATAAATGGCATAGATGAGCTATTTTAAGAACATTATTCTAAGTAAACGAAGCCAGTCACAAAAGGTCATATAGTGTATGATTTCATTTATTTAAAATGTCCAGAATAGGTAAATCCACATAAAGAGAAAATGGATTTGTGGTTTCCAGGGGCTGGGAGGATGAAAAAACGGGGAAATATTGGTAATGAGTATAAAGTTACTTTATGGGGCTGGAATTAGACAGTGGCTATAGCTATACAACTGTGAAAACACTCAAAACCACAGAACTGTACACCTTAAAGGGATGAGTTTTAGCTGAGCATGATGGTGCATGCCAGTAATCCCAGTATTTGTGAGGCTAAGAAAGGGAGATGGCAGGTTCAAAGCCAGCCTCAGCAAATTAGCGAGGCCGTTTCAAAAAAAAAAAAAAAAACCTGTGGGTTTAGCTTGGGAATGAAAAGCCCCCGGGTTTATTCCCTAGTAACACACACACACACACACACACACACACACACACACACACACACTCTTTATGATAGGCAAATTATATCTCAACAAAACTATCCTTAAAAATGAAAAGAAAAGAAAAGACAAAAAATTAGAGAATGGCACTATAAAGGTTGAAAACCCCATAGAGAAAAGAAAAGGCACCTGAATACCAATCCCACTGGCAGTATGGCTTGAGCAAACTGCCCAACCTCACCATGTTCACCAACTCTCAAGTGAAGGTGTCATCACATTGTTAACCTCCAGACTGATCATGAGGATCCATCCCACTGTAAGGTAGGAAAAACTGAATCCAGTGTGAGAAGTGAAGGAACGCCTTGCACATTGGCTCGTATCAGGGGATATGGCCATCCTCCTAGGGCTCGTAGGGATAGTGGGGGAAGCAAGTCCTATGAGCATCCAAGCAAGTTTCTGTTTTTAAGGCTGATTCTTTTAAGATGGTTATACTGTATGCATTTCTCATTCTCTTGCTATGTCTCATAAGGAAACGGGCAGCCTGCTTCTATATTTTCCAGGGGAAGAAATTAAGCTTCTCAGATATTAACCCCTTCAAACTTCTCAAGCAGGAAATCCTAGAACGTCGGTCCTCTCTCCCTTAAATGGAGACAAGTACCCTGCCCAGTCGATGAGTGAAAAACGGGGTTGGGTGTTGAGTCCTTCTGTGCAGTGTAAGAGGAAAATTTTGCCTGGTTTGAGCATTAGAGCCTAAGTCAGTCAGTCATTCTGAAAAGAGGGAACAAGGGAGGGAAGGGATGGAAAGGAGAGGGGGAGATGGGGAGAGGAGAGTGAGGGAGAGGAGCACACATACTCAAGAAGGGTGAAGATTAGGCTTGTTTCAGGAGTATTTCCTTTTCAAAGTTCAAAAGAAACGGTGTGTTTTGTTTTCATACTTCATTTCTTTCCCACTTGGGGAAAAGAAAAAAAAAACAGCTTTGAAGCTTCTCTATTTAAACTCATTAGGAAAGCCATCAATGATGGGAGCTTTCATGAAACTGTGGTGTAGTGGGAGGAATTAGTGTGATGGGAGAGAGCCTGGTCAATCTTCAAAGGAGCTGGGAGCTGCTTGTTCTGCTGAAAAGTTACCAACAACAAATGCTTTGCCTACTGGAGAGTCCTAGGGACTGCAGGCCAGTGGTACTCCCCTCCATGCACCTCGGAAACCATCTCTGCCTGCCACATTAAACAGATGGATGCATCTAAAGAACGAATCGAGCAAGCTGATCAGCAAAATGTCTTGCCCCGAAGAGACAGGTGTTCTTTAAGTGTCCCTAAAGGAGAGGAGGTAGGATATCTACATTTCTGGCACGGAGTTTCTTTCTGTGTAACTCATAACTTTATTGAAGTTGACATGGAAACCTTTTTAGCAAGTCTGGTATCAATATATATGACATCTTTCTTGACATTAGAATTATTTTTAAAGTTTTTTTTTAACCTGTTGAAGTTCCCTTTGTCAAAGATAAATTATGGTAATTTAAAAGATTGGGAGTTTTCACTTTATTTGTAGGGCATGTTGGATAATCCATCATATGGATTAGGAGTGAGTTTGGAATTTAGAAAGTAAAGGTGGCTGTCTGAAAGGGAGATAACAGAGAGGTCTGGTAGGAGGAGGGATGATACGGGCAGGTGAAGGACAACAGAAGATTAACAGGTATATAACTGGTACACTGAAGAAAGACCTTTGGGAAAAACTAATGTTAGAAAATGCCTTTGTGCTTACAACATAGCATAGATCAAATAGTTTTTAATCCACAAAGAAGGACTTTATTTTTTTCACTTTTCTTATAATAATTACATATGTAGGCACATGTGCACAGGTAAAAATATATAAAGCTATACATGCATAAGCCATCCTATGTACTTGAACACATATGCACATTTTCATACCTTTAACTGTGCATTATAATCTCATATCATCATGCATTCATAGTGATGGTGACCTACAGGCATACAGAATATGCACGTACTAAACACAAGAACCCAGGGATAAAGGGGCTGTGATAGAAGATTAATTAACAGCAGAACTAGGTCTCCTTTCTGCCATACTTACACCAAGGACAAACTAGGACTTATGCTTGTTTTTCTTTTTTTGTGTGTGGGAGGTATTAGGGATTGAACCTAGGGACATTCTATCTCTGAGCTAGATCCCCAGCCCTATTTTATTATTGTTTTGAAGCCGGGTTTTGCTTAGCTCTAAATTACTGAGGCTGGCTTCAAACCTGCAATCCTTCTGTCTCAGCCTCCCAAGTCCTGGGATTACAGGCATGTGCTACTGCACCAGGCTTTATGATTTTAAATCTTGACAAAATTAAACAGAGATAGACCTGAAAAAACTTTAGCTGTGGTTACCTTTCCATGACTTTCTACTAAGAGTATAACGCTGATTATTTTATGGACATCAAGTCCTCTCTTGCTAGCACCATCCTTGTCCAACTTAATGAGCAGCTAACTAATCCAAAAGGAAAATAGCCATTACTTATACAGCTATAATGTAGATGCAACATGGCATGTAAATCAGTAACTCTTGTATTGCAAAACAGACAAATAGATTAATGTATGTTGCAAAGGATGGGGAAAGAGATCGATTAGGTTACTGATTCAGACCATGAACTTTCTCTCAATATACTGCATTTAACTTTTAAATAAGGTTTAGAGAGAACCTGTAACATTTTGCTCACTGACAGAGCTATATTTTACTAAGGGCAGAAATTGGCTAGTCTATAAAAATTAAATTATGCCCCTTTCACTGTATCTAGTCAAGAGGAAAAACTCTAATTACAAGATTGCACTGTCAAACAAATGCAAATTCACATTCTTTATACCCTGGTTTAAAAATTCATGCTGGAAGGTGGGGAGGCTTCTCTTCTGAAATGAAAATCAATATCTGAAATATTTTATGGAATGCAATGATAAACAAGAACAAAAGACATGTTGTTATCTAGGGTGCTAGTGAATAGATTCAAACCGTTAAGTGAAAAACTGGTAGGAACAAGTCGTTAGTTATGCAAACATTTAAATACCAATTAGTAAGGACAATGAAAGAAGCAGAACCAAGCCTTCCCCTCAGGGTAACTCATGCCTTATTATCCCTGGGGAAAAAGAGTAATGAAAATAATCTCAGCACCTAACAGGCACACTACTCTGGGGTATAGGTAAAGGTTCATTTTAAGTGTACTTCCCAATTGAAAATTAAATGTACCTGCCTCAAAATTCATAAGAGCTGAGTTTGCAGACTTAATCCAGAAAGGACTAACTGAAGGCCTGGGCATATTGCATTGCTGGTAGTTTTTGGAGAGAGAGAGGAAGAGACCGCCTTTCATTACTGCTTAATGTCAGACTGGCTTAGTTCATTAAAATTTTGTAGTCCATTTAAAGCGTTAGGTTTTTCTTTCCCTTCTATCTATGAAATATGCTAGTCCACATAGTACTGAAACTTTAAAAATCCAACTGGTTGGGTTTCATATTCTTTCAACGTTCACTTTATAGCCTGTCTACTCAGCCTGTCAGGTGAACTTGATGGACATGAAAAATTGTCTAAGTCCTTAGAACTCTGCCTGAATTATCTTTTCAGGCAAACTTCTTGGCACGTCGTATTATATGAGAGGCGTCATATTCTATGGGAAAGTTTTTGGCTTGGGAAGCTGGTTTTGAGTGCCTCTTAGTTATCAGTTGAGTGGAAAACTTGGATTAGATGTCTAGCTTTTCTGGACCTTGTGTTTTTTTCCTCTATAACACAAAATGGTTTGTCTAGATCAGCAATTCCTGACTTAAGAGTACCCCAGAATCAATGGGGAGCTTCTATAAGACTCGAGGCCAGATATATCACAGATTATGAAATGTGCTTCTTCAGTGGGGACCTAACATGTAGAATTGTCAAACTCTGAGAAGATGCGAGTTTGCGTCCTTAACTGGGAGTCAGTGGTCCCTTTCAACTCTGAGACGGTAAGGCTTGCCTTAGCCCTAACTTTGATTCCTAATGACATCATTTAACAGACATTTCTTTCTCCAGAGTGAAGAGTTAACCATGCATTAGAATTAAATGCTGCCTGGTTGTGGAATGAGGAAAAATTCCTGAAAAAAAGAACCACCAGATTGTAGTAGTTAGTACATGTAAAGTGGGAGGGAGAAAGCCAGACACCTACGACTCACAACCCACACTGGCTCTCACAACTGCACTAATCATACTACACTGTGATCGCTTCCCCATCAAACTTTGAGACTGCTCTCCACTGTCTTTGGGAAAAGGCTAAATTGACTGATCTTTATCAATTATGTGGAGATAAACACGAAAGGGACTGGAAAATATCAATGCCCAGAATTGCTCTTTGATTGCAGAAGCATGCCTTTGGCCGGCCTCTACTGAATTTAGGCTTAGAATGTCCTGCATATACTAGACCTAGTGACCTTCCTGTCATAACTTGGTTTCCCTTTGTGTTCCTCAACTGCTCCTGGTTTTCAAACTTCACAACTGAGATTGCCTTATCCGTCAGTCTCTCTCTTTTTCACCTATGGCCTGCAGCCAGAGGAATCTGGTTTGGAGAGAAAGTGACTGAGTTGTCCTTGTTAACACAGAACAAGCAATCTCAGGCCAGCAGGCACTTAGGGACTCTGCACTGAAGTTTTCCGTGGATAAAATCAGAGTTGGTACGCCCGTTCTACTTTTTTATAGTATGATTTGGAAGAGAGAAGGAAGCAAGATTAAAAAACAAAACCAAAAACCAGCGTGTTGAGCCAGGCATGGTGACACAAAACTGTAAACCCAGTACTTGAGAGGCTGAGACAGTAGGATCGCAGGTTTGAAGCCAGCCTCAGCAACTTAAGCGAGGCCCTCACCAACCTAGTGAGACCTTGTTTTAAAATAAAATAGGGCTGGGGGCATAGCTCAGAGGTAGGTTGCTCCCAGGTTCCATCTCCAGTACTACAGAAACAAAAGAAGACAACTCCATCCCTCTCCAAAAACAGCACTTTGAAAATAGTGTGTGATATTCATCTTAGATACTGACAGGGAGAAACAAATGTTTCTCAGGGAAAAAAATACCTCTCCTGATTCAAGTTTAGTTCACATCATTTTCTCAATCATATCCCAGGTTATAAAATATGAGACACAGGTAAGCAGTGGCCTCAAATATTCTGAAATGCTTCATGTTGCCAGTGTATCCTTGTTTTGTCTGACTCTAAACTACCCTATGGAAGAAACGTGCATATATCAGGGAATAAAGCCTTTCAAACTAAAACACAGCAGTCCCTTGGGTAGAAGGGCAGGAAATCTGGGGCCAGGTAAAATGCAGGGATGAAACACAAGCACAAAATAAACCACATGTCAAGATTACCCACATAATCTTAGCTAAACAACCAACACTAAGTTTTGTTTTGTTCTATTTTCTTAATAGCCGGAATCCCATATATGAAAACAATGTTTGCAGCTTTTCGTGACCAAGTTATTCTTGAGAGCAAATAAGTCTCAGACTTCCCAGAAGAGCAATATTGGTGGTGGTGGGGGAAACCCTACACCCCAGCCAATAATGACCTATGAAGAACAGCTTATAAAATCACACACATATCACAGCGCAGCATGGTGAACAGCTGTGCCTTGGGGAGCTAGCAAATGTACTCCTCGGATAACCCAATGGTAAGCAACATGATATTCTCAGGTCCTTATTCAGAGGAAAAAAACTTTCCCCAGGTGCTCGCTTTAAAACTAAAATTTTCTCAACTATTTAGTAGTGGGTCAAGGGAATCGCAAAGTCCTTCTAAACACCTCACAGGGCTCTGTGGGCAGTTCAGTCTGAACTAAAGCGGAGCGGGTTTTAACTCACTTATTCAGTATCATTCATCACAAGACGCTATCTCCTACCTTTCCACAGCCTTTAAACGGCAATGTTTCTTATGGGTTTGACCTTGGAATTGAAGCAGCAATTCTGCACATCTGCTCAAAATCGCAGTTACACTTTGGGGGATTTTGAATCCCAGGGCATTCTACCACTGAGCCACACATCCCCAGTTCTTTTTATTGTTTTAATTTTGAAAGAAAGTCTCAATAAGTTAACTGCACACTGGCCTCAAACCTGTAATTATCCTTTCTCAGCCTCCTAAGTACTGAGATTACAGGTGTGTGCCACACCTTGCCCAGATGGAACTTTGAATTCTGGTAAGACCATTGGGGGCACACTGGGGAGTCCCCCCTGTAATGACTCTTGTCAACCCCCCATTTCCCTTTGCATAATGCTCAGAGCCTCTGCTCAGCCAACAAGCAGCTAAGCCCGCGGGGCTGGAAACAACATTCTTTTGAAAGATCTTAGCAATTTGCGCCTGGAATTTGATGCATTAGTTCTAAAATTAAATAAAGATCCTATAGTGTTCTTTAAAGAAATATGGTGTGGCGCTATGACAAAACACATTTTTCAAGCCCTGACCTCTGGGAACTTCCACTAGCTCCATATTTCACGCTGACATCGCTCACAGGCTACTGTCTAGTTGCCCAAGCCAGGGCTGCTTATCCATATATTTTCCACCCTGTGATCAGCTTTTAGTACAGGGAGGTGTCGAGTAAATAAAAAGAGGAACTGATTTAAAAGCGCCTCCTCTCCCAAGTCCCTTGGGGAGAAGCCCTGGTAATTAACTCTAATGAGATTAAAGTAACTTGGAACTCTTCATTTTCCCAGCATTGTAAAAGTAAATCTGTGATAATCAGTGTACTCCTGTTAAAATTAAAGTCAGTCCCCCTTCTCTACAATTTAGCGCCCCTCACTCTCCCTGACCCAGCCCCAGCCCCAGCCCCAGCTGGAGGGCGCAGTGGAGGGCGGCCTGCGGGCTTTTACCTGCACTCTGCTCCATCACTTCTTTCTGACACATGTCTTGGACGTTCACCGTGCAATTCACTATGAACTCAGGGGAGGAGCAGTCGTTGTTGAGCTGGAATTCTTCACACTGGTAACACTGGATCTGCAGCGCGAAGCCTGCGGGACAGATGCAGCGTGTTCAGAAGCGGCCAGCCAAGAGCCACCCGGACCCCACAACCACGTCCAGTCCCACCGAGCCGCGGTGGAGCCTTGGGGACGCTTGGGGATCCGTTCTCCTGGCCCTCCAGGTAGGGCCAGAGGTGGCTGGAGCCGGTAGGTGGCGGCGCGGTACCGAGGGTCCCGCAGGATAAAGTGGAGCGCCGTCCGAGATCCCTAGACCCCCCTGCCCTAGAGACGAAGATCCCATCCAACACCGCCCGAGGAAGTTGAAAGGAGAGGGGTGGGGTACAAATCCTAGGGCGCTGGAGCTCTAGACTAGCGCCAGATCCAGCCTATGCCAGAGGATTTGCCTAATTGCTAATTGGTTACAAATTACTTAATTACTATTTTGGCACCATTCATGATTGCACTCGCAGACGCCTTTTCGGTTTTATTCATTTAAATTTTGAAGTCGGCGTTTCGGTGCTCTGGCTCCGAGTCTTCCTGCGCGACCACCCCAGAACCTGGGAGGAGGCGCCAGACACCAAGTGCTCCTGCGCCCTAAGTCCTCGGCGCGGCGGCTCCGGCAGGACCGTGGTCGCGGCGGGTGCACACTTCTGCTGTGTGCGTGCGCGCCGGCTCCGCGCACCGCCACGCGGTAGCTCTTTTTCCCGGGTCCGGGCTTTGGGCGCAAGCGTGGGCTCGGGTCCACGGTCGGGGTCCCAGCTCTGCAGAGCTCTGCCGGGGCGGGCAGGCGGAGCGGGAACCAGGCAAACGTGCCTCTCAGCACTTCAGCCCGGTTGCCTGGCTTGGGCTCGGGAGCTGGTGTTTGCCAGCGCCTCCTCTGCCCCGTGTGAACCCTCCGAGCCCCACAGGGTCTCGCCCCGCGAGGCCGCGCCGCCCCGGGCCGCTGCTCACCTGTGTGCGGCGCCACTCCCATGGGTGGCGGACGCGCTCCGCAACTTGGTGGGGCTCAGAGACCTGGTCCCCTCTCCCTCGCCAGGGCCCTGGCCCGGCTCGGACCCTCCCTCCTTCCCAGCCCTGCTGAGGCGGGAGGCGCGCAAATCCGCGCTGCAGCTCCGGGCTCTCCCGCAGCGCGGGACTAGGAGACTTTCCCAGTGCAGGTCGCCGCCGCCGGGCACCGTGCGCGGGGGCCCCGAGCTGGACGCCCTGGGGCGCGGGGGGTGCGCGCCCGGCCGGGCTGCTGCCGCTGCGCCTTCTTACCTGGGAGCAAGAACAATCCGCAAAAAGTTGCCGCGACGCCGAGGACCCACATCCTCCCGGAGCCGCGGGGCGGGAGCCGGCAGACGCATCAGCCGCGGCGGCCGCGGCGGCGCTGGAGGCCGAGGCTGCGGGGGCCCGCGCTGCCGCCGCCGCCCGACAGAGCCGCAGGTGTCGCCCGCATCGCCCGCGCCGCCGGGCTGCGGTCCCCGCCGCTCCCGCGCGGGCTCCCGGCGAGCGCGGCGCCTCCGGAGTTGACCGCCGAGGCTGAAGAACTACTGGCGATCCCGAGCACCCAAAAAAGTCTCGCCGCTTCAGCCCCCCTCCCACCCCGGGCACCACGTGACGGTGCCGAGTTGGGGTGGGGGTGGCGGGCGGGGAAGGTTGGGACGGCGGCTTCGTCCCCACCTCCTTCCCGCCGCCCGCCTCTCCCGCCTCCGCACGTTCCTGGGAAGGGGGTTCCTGGGGGGTGGGAAGGGGTGTATTTGGCCAAGGTCGGGAGGCCGGGAGCTTCGGCGGAGCGGCCAGGAGGGCGCAGCAGGTGCCGCGGGGACCCGCGGGGCGCCGACCCGGGCCCCTGCGTGGGGGGAGAAGACCCAGTGCGGGGCTAGGCTTCCGCTCCGCGCCCTCTGCCTCCCCGCGGCGATGGCCAGCACCCCAGGGTCTCGGTCTGGCCCACCCAGAGGTCTAGGGCGACCCCCGCCCTGAGAGCCTCGGGAGGGGGCGTGTTCCGGTGCACCTGGCAAAGTTGCACGCCCGCAGGCTCCCCGGGGCGTCCCGTGCAGCCGCACCTCCGCTTCCTCCCCGGGGTGGGCTTCCGCGCGGCGGGCGGGAGGGGGGTACCCTGCCTTGACGGGCGCTAGCCCGCCGCCCCCTCCTCGCCGCCTAAGCCCACTGCCTCGGCGCCTGGCCCAGGAGAGCGCCGCCCAGGGACCACCCAAAGCGCGCCCTCCCACCCGAAAGCAAATCCCGGAGAGAAGGGTTGCTCTCCTCCACACCCCCTCCCAAAGGCTGAGAACCTTTATTCTGCTTCCCAAAGCCACGGATTATCACCACATTCTCCTTAAGGCACCGTCTCTGCCCAAGACTTGGCCGCTGGCGCCCCCGCCCCCATTTCTCTTCTTGCATTCAATCCCAGAGACTCACCTCGTGTTTCCCGGGACTCCGCGGTGCGATTTTCCCCTCCTCCCGGAGCTTCGCAGCAGGTGGGGCCGGAGCCCGCCCGCGGCCCCAGCTCGCCGGCGCCCCCGCCCCCATCCTGCTCGCGCCCACCCCTTCACCCCAAGTCCCCCGGGAGCATCCACTTCGGTGGCATTAGCCTCCCACGCCGTCCCCGCTTCTCCGCTGCCGCCTCCTGGGGGCCACTCTCTCTGGACCCGACGCGCAGACCGCTTATTTCCCCACCCTGCCTGCAGAGCAGGGCTGGAAACCGGTTTAAAGGACTTTCTTGTAATTCCTCTGCAGAGATCCTTCCAGATCCGCCTCAGGCCCCGTCTCTCCCAATGCCCCCCTCTTCTTTTCATTTCTCGTTGGTTAACCCCTCGGGGAGATAAAAACACTTTGACCATTACTCGCTTGTCTGCAGACTCTGATCTTACAATCGGCTGAATTACTATCACGGGAGCAAAGGGGCCAGTTTATTTATTCCTTCGGGGAAACCCTCGTGAAAGCATGCGAGGGGAGACTGAAAAAAACGGAGGAAGCCAAAGGGTTCTTGAACGAGTTCTTTTCAGCTTTCAGAGGATGCAACTGTGATAGGACTTTTATTCAGAAATGAAACAAAAGGAGTTTTTAAAAGCCTGAAAAACAAGGACATTTTACATAGTTTTCACTGAAGACAAAATTCAAATATAACAAATTGCACACATTACCAAAATAACACTGATCATACAATACTCTATAGAAACAAGTGTGCTAAAGTAACCATATAGATCCTAAAAATATTTCTACTGTGACTAGTTTACAAGCTCCTGTACAAAGCAATTATAAATAGTCCACATCTAGAAAAAATACACATGACCTTTAAAATAGAATTTATCCTTACATATAAACAGTCTTTGTAGAAAAAAGGATATTAAAAAGTAAGAAATTTGTATAGCACCAACCATTTTATTTTTTAAAAAGTGAACATGGCAAAGAGGAATCCACTTTCATTTCTAGGCTACTTGGATTTCAAGAGACAGAGCAGGAAGATAAAAATCAACAAACATATTCAGAACCATAGCAAAGCACTAGTAGAAGAGAATGTAAGGACATATTTGGAGGGGAAGCTGCTATGGGAAGGACTGGGTTGCTCCTGGAGTTGCTGTCACACTCCCAGCCAGTGTTTACACTGTACTTTTCAGTAAGAGCAGAATTAACACTTATTATTACAGCTTGAATCTCTCTGGCAACAACTTTGAAATGACATCACAAGTCAAATTTCTATCAAAATGAGATTGCAGGATGGAGATTACAGTGATCCCCCTGGTTTTCCCGTAGGCCCTGTTTTGTTTTTACAGAGTGTACCCACAGATATTTTGAGAACTAGGACAATGACCCTCACAAAATCTTTAGTTCAACTTTGAAAAAATATATATTATCATCAGCTTCTAAGACTTAGTCCATCATTTCAAGAGCATGGCACTGATTCCATTTATTGCTATCTTTCCCTCCCCCCTACAAATATAATTTCTCTTCCAAAAAAATTTACAACTTCTGTACAAGTATTCAAAAAAGTGCAAAATGAAGAATTCTGTATCGTGTTTACTTTTAGTCCTCTTAAAACACGATAAATGCAGTTGATCTTTATTGTCCTGCCAGAGAATAAGCTCTGGTCAGTTGCAGGCTGTGAACTTGACAAGGGAGGCTCTGGCGTTGCAATGGTTTATGGTTATCATCTGCCACCCAACCCGGCTCTTAGGAAGGGTAGAAAAGTCCTTTATACATCATTTGAACCTTGGCTTGCACAAGAAGAGAAGCTATCATATAAAGAATCACTCAAAGATTCCAAATTGTCTACCCCAGGCCTTTCTGAGTTACTCAGAGATGCCTCTTCATTCTTTTCTTCTTCTTCCTTTTGTCCTTCAACCTTGTTCAGAGAGTTCTCTTTTTCTAATAAAATCACAGTATTGCCGTTAAATTTATTGAATGACTCCAGGGAAATTTTAGATAATCTATTCTCAGGATCTTCTTTTGTTTCTTCAACTTGTTTCAATTTCTGCAATAAAAAGAGGAAAATATTAGAAACATATTTCTTTGGAAAATCAAGTTATCCTGTCCAATATTCAATTATTGTCTGTATAAAGTACAGTTTAAAGGGATAGAGAGAACCTACAAGTCTTTAACAATCTTCTACCATAATTAAATGTAATAAAAAAGCTAATTTTAGGGATAAATCAAGACTTTAATCATTTTACTGAGATAAATAGGTCCCAATTTGCAAACCAGCTAAGTGCCACTTAATTTCATTTTAAATGGATCCATTTGAAATTTGTTCAGGTAAAGTGCCTTATTTTTCTTAATCAAAGTTTTAAATTCCTCTGTTTCCTTGCTAAGTATTAGTCGTACCTTTTCTGAATATAGAGTGAGTTTCAGCCAGCAGTTCCAGTAATTTGCAAAAAAAGGTATAAATCCCTTAAATCGCCATAAAGTTTAAGTACATATTAAATTTGCCAGAAGCATTGTCATGTTTGCATTTTGTCCCTTTATGGGACTTAAGACATGTGAAAGAGATCTCCTGGTCTTTGGCTGTAGATTCCATAAAATGCAAGGGCATAAAACTCACAGTAACTGATCTGCAGTTTACTGACTCTTCCCTTCCAATATCACTATATCCTGGAATATTTGCCGGATGTTCCTGGCACCCTCCCGGACTTTATAGAGTACCGCAGTCACACTCGATAGCCATTGTTAGTAAATCTGAGTGTGTTCAGTTCCTCAAGTGGCTTCTAAGATCAAAGAGAGGCACAGATGCAAAAGACAATGAGAAGAATGAAGGTGTTAGTGCCCTAAAACAGTTCTCATTTCCTTTTCCTCTTTCAGGCAAAAAATTCATCAAAGAAAAAGCAGGGACAGGGGCTCAGAGAGGATAGATAATAATCGCTACCATTTATTAAGCATCAGCTAGGTAAAAGATACTTAGATTTTCTCGATAGACTTTTTGCAAAGTTGCATGTTAAACATCTTATTTTACTTCACTTTTTAATCCACGTACTTAAATTTTAAAGCGTTTTATTTTATCAATACATAACTAATCATATGTGTGGACACAATGTAATGCTCTAGAGTCATACAATATGTGATGATCGAATCAGTGCATTGTGTGTATCTTTGTTGTCGGAACATTCCAAATTCTTGCTTCTCTATTGATTTTGAAAGATACAACACAACTGGTCAACTATATGCTCTCTTCTGTCCAATGGAACACAAGAACTTTATTCCTCCCATCTAACTAATATTTTACCTAATGCTCAATTTTAAAGATAAAAAAAACAAGGCTTAGGGTGAGATAGTTACTTGCCCAAGGCTATCTAGCAAATGGGAGAGGACAGAATTTGAACTTTAGTCTCCCATGCTCTTATTCTTTCTATTACACAAAGGTCTTATGTAATAAAGGACAAAGTATTGTACTTGTTTGTATTTCATTTACTATCCAAATCTCTTAAATAATATGCCTAGCCATTTCTTTTTTTTTTTTTTTTCAGGTTTGGGAATGGAACCGAGGGGCATTTGACCTCCGAGCTACACCCCCTGCCCTATTTTTTATTCTTTATTTTGAAACCGGGTCTCACTGAGTTGCAGAGGGCCTCACTAAGTAGCTGAGGCTGTCTGTGAACTGCAATCCTCCAGGTCTCAGCCTCCCAAATGCTGGGATTACAAGCATGCACCACCACGCCCGGCTATGCCTAGCCATTTCTGACATATGAAGTTCCACTTCCCAACCCATCTCATGCCCTAATGGTTTTCTTGGAAATGCAATGAGGAGATTGAGCTTTGAAAGGGACAAATAGATACCACCAAACCTATGGTTTCTTACATGCTAATATCTAACAGGAAGAGAAAAAAAAGATAGACGTGGGCTGGTATCCCAAGACAGGCGCAGGCATAGCTGCTCTGCAATGGAAAATGGCATGATTCCATGGGAATATTTGAAAGTCATCCTTGCACTAATGCTTATTTTATTATATTATTAACACGTAGGAGCATTACTCACAGAATTCATTTTCAACCTCAAATGGCTACCTTGAATCCACAGGGGGGCTGAGCAACAAATTCTTAGCTGATTGCAGAAATGTGATTCCATAATGAGGAATCACTCCACGCAAAAGTCCCTTTTTGTGCCATGCCAATCTTTTAGTATTCTTTTCTTCAAAGGATTATATAGCACAATGTTAAAAATGTGTGGAAAGTGGGAAATGCTCTGGAAAGGGGACATGCTTATCTACACATACATTTACATAAATAAAGGGCATTTGATGCAATTTTCCCCTTACTTTGATGTCTTAACTCCGGTTTCTACTTCTTTTTCTTCATTCAAGAACCGCAGCATTTTTCTTACCTGTTTCTTGTCTATGTGGATCCCAAATTCATCCAACAAACGCTATTACAGAAGCTACCATAAGGCAGATGTTTGGTTTTGGTGCTGAGGACACACAGCTGAATAAAATTGTGTCCCTCAGGCCCTTGAGGCAGACTGACTGGACCTGCAGTGTGGGTACCACATCCATCTTTCTTCAGGTGTAAACGGCAAAAAGATACACCTTTATTTCAACATTAAAGAATCTCTTAAGGCCAAGCATGGTGGTGTGCACAAGTCTGTAATCCCAATACTCAAGAGGCTGA
This sequence comes from Muscardinus avellanarius, assembly GCF_963383645.1. Classification (NCBI taxonomy): domain Eukaryota; kingdom Metazoa; phylum Chordata; class Mammalia; order Rodentia; family Gliridae; genus Muscardinus; species Muscardinus avellanarius. The sequence continues at coordinate 102,435,045 of NC_137787.1, read as the reverse complement.
GACAGAAGGATCACAGGTTTCAGGCCAGCCTCAGCAACTTAGTAAGACCTTGTTTCAAAATAAAAAATAAAAATAAAAAAAGAAGAAAGAAATAGGGCTGGGAGTATAGCTCAGAGGTAGAATGCCCCAGGGTTCAGCCCCCAGTACCACACATACAAAGTCTTAGAAATAAAGCATCTTAAGGCCCACTCACAAAGAAATTGCTCCATAGATATAAGACAGGATTCTTATTCAAGAACAGCATTTCTCAAAGTGTGTTCCCTAGACTAGAAGCAGTAGCAGCAGGTCTCCACCCAGCCCTACATCAGAAACTCCAAGGTCCAGCAGGCTGCTTTTAAGAAGCACTCAGAATGAATGACTCTAATATCTACGAACAGAAGATGGGTCCTGAAGAAGTTGTAGAGCTGGAGGGAAGAAAGACAGGTACAAAGTACAATTCAGGCTGTTAAGGGAGAGGTGAGGACATACTTAATTACCATTAAAACATCCACATCTCAGGTTTCTAGCTTCTTGGTTGGTTTCCTCAGTGAAATGTAAGAAAATCCTACCTGGATGATCATGGAAATGAACTATTGCAAGAAAAGCATGGGCTTCTCAAGCTTTGCTCTATTTTTTTGTTTGGATGAAAGTTAAGTGTTGAAACATTTCTTGGCTCTAAAAATAACATCAGTTCAAGTGACAAAAGGAATCAATTAGCATTCAGTTCTGGCGGCTGGGGACCCGCAGGGAAGGGTGGGGACTGCAGCCAGCAAGGGAGCCTGGGCTGCTGGGCAGAAAAGTGGGTCTAGAGATTTTGATTTCAAAGGTGAGAACATACATCTAAACCACTATTTGCTCATATTTTATATTCCCTGATTTTTAATTATTGGTTCATATTAAAAAAAAAGAACTATAATAGAAAATCCAGTGAGAATGTCAGATTTTTTTTTATCTTTGCTTTGTTTTTGAACTGAGGATCAAGTCTACCATTGTTGTGTCCTCCTCCTCCTCCTCCTCCTCCTCCTCTTCCTCCTCCTCCTCCTCCTCCTCCTCTTCTCTCTTCCTTGAATCCAGAGCATTCTCCAAATACACTCCCAGTCCTTTGTATTTTGAAATAGGGTCTCAATAAGTTACTGAAGGTCTTACGAAGTTACTGAGGCTGGCCTCTAACCTATGAGCCTCCTGTCTCAGCGTCCCAAGTACTGGGGTTGCAGGTATGCACCACCATGCCCAGGCTTTTACTTCTTTATTTTTAATGTCCTACCTGTCCTTCTTCCACTCCCCTTTTGCTTTCTCCCCTAAAGGCTTGACTACCCAATGCTAAAGCATCAGTAGTGTTTTAATGGAAACTTGTGTTAGTAACAGAAGAGTCTCCAGTGCTAGCCCAGGCCTCTCTGGTGAGTCCTACCATCTAAGAACAATAGCACAAAAGCAGTTTATTTCCCTGCCTTTGTGCAGGAGCACACTAAACTAGCCTCTATGCTGTCTTGTCAGATATCAGCTAGTTTTCACCTTTTGAAGACACTTTACATTTAAATTTAAACATAGGGGGGCTTTGAGGCCTAACAGTGACATGTTAATGATCCCTCTGGCAAATGGTAACAAAATAGTTCGCATCAGTTTGCAGCAACCCCAAGTGAAGGTGCTTTGCAAACTAACCACACTTCCCATTTAACTGAGTGTCTGCTTGGGTGCTGCTACACACTTGCAGGGATTATCTCTCCCGCATCACTTCTATGGGGTAGATGCCATTAGTCTCTCTGTTTACCAGCCACGGGGGCTTGAGGAAATTAAGTGACCTGTTTAAGGTCCGGTGAAGGACATCATGGAGTTTAGACTTGGACCTAGGCAGTCTGCTCGCAGAGCCCAAGCTCTTAACCTTTACTTTGAAAAAGTAGCTAACAAATATCAGCAGAGAGGCTGTTCAAGGGGAGCATCTGAAATAAGAGCTCCAGAATTCCAGCAGGCAAACACAGCCTGGCCATTTCCTGGCCATTTCCTTCACAGGCTATGCTTCATCAGAATTACAACAACCTCAATATGCTACATTTGTCGCCTATAGGTGGCAACAGTTGAATGGAAGACTTTTTAGTGGGGCTTTATTTTATTTTATTTTACACTTGGGTACAAAAATAGGGCTAAACAGGCAAGATGAGAAAATATTTTCCAGTTTAAAATCAATAGTTTTGCATACTCTTATTATATTTTCCTGTCTTCAGGGTAACCGTGGAATTTCTAGTGATAATCCAAGCAAGAGGTAGTCCTATATTCTCCAGAAATCTCTCAAGAATGATACTTTAACTAATTTAGTTCCTTGTCAAACAGTCAATCAATCAGTCAAACTATTTTACTCTATGGACAGATTTGTGCAAATAATCTTGTGGTTTGATGCTCAGAGGAAGTTTCATAGAAGAGGGTGTTCTTGGGAATATTGTGAAGGGTAAATAGGACTAATTTAGTAAGGAAGAGGGAGGGCATTCTAATGAGCTACCATTTGAGATGGCCCTGCTGCCTTTGCACACCACTCCCTAGTCTAGTAGAATCTACTTTGGGATCAGTATACACCCAGTCTATCTCTTGCCCTTTCAGATTCTGTAATGGACAAACTCACTGTAAAGACAGAAACACAGAGACATGCCTACCACAAGGGTCCTTCCTAAGAAATTCAGACTCAGGGAGTAATCAGCCAGCATCCAGGTTATAAATACTTTTATTTATAAACATCTTTCCCATCAATGATCTCAGTGTGCTCTGACATCAGCCTGGAAGGTGAGCGAGGCCAGAGTCAGCTCTACTTTACATGGGGCATTTGAAGAATCTGTGATTCACAGGGGTTCAAGTTCAAGGAAAATCAGACTTGGAAACTTAGTTTCCTACTTTAGCACAGAAATCATTCCATATATTTTTATAGTCAATAGTAATCATGGAATAGAGATTTTGCCTAGAGCAATACCCTGAACATAAGGAAGGATCAGTTGTGAAGAGATACAGGTCCTCACCATAAGAAAGATATGGAGGAGACATAGAGTGGCACAGAGAAACTTAAGTGATAAGCCAGCTAACTATGTATACATGAGGTGGTTTTAAAGATACATGGTATATGTGTACAGCGAGGAGTGCTTGTCCACAGTGGGGAAGAAATGAATAGCAAACTTATTAAATAGTGCAAACATTTAGAGTTCTGTGATGAAGGCTACTCTTTCATTATCTCTAAAACGTTTCCATCTGTACATAGTGTCTTGAAAATATTAGCGTATCTACTGTAAAATGTCAGGAAGAGATTCAAATCTACTTGGGAAATTCAAATCCAGCATCATTCCTCAGCTGGACACTAATGCAATGATGAGTTATCAGCCCAAATTAATGCAAACAGGATCTTAATCAACATGATTTCTTGGTTGTCTAGTGCTACAGAGATTTACTGCCAATCATTTTTAAGGGGACACGTGATAGGAAAATAGTCATACTTGTAAAGTGATTTTACTCTGTGTCAGGCACTGGAGTGAATGGACTGCATGAATTACCTCATTTAATCCTTATAGCAGCCCTAGGAGACAGTGTTGTTATCACCCCATTATACAAATGGGAAAATACAGACAGAGAGGTCTAAATACCAGTCTACATACCCAAGGCTAATAAGTTAGGGAATCCTGATTTGAGCAGAAGTGTCCTGACTATAAAACTTGGGATCTTAATCAGTACATATTACAACAGGTATTTCGAAACCAGTGCGCAATGGCAGACATTGTGCTAATTAGCTGTGTAACCTCTCTGACATGTAGTTTCTTTACATTGAAGTTTTTCTCCAATCTTCCCACTCTGCAAAGTGCTGTGACTCTAAAATATTCTTAATTGGTTGCCTTCTTTGCATCTATTATTGGAATCTGAGGTGGCACAATAATCAACCCTAACATCTTTCTTTCCCACTTTAAATTCTCAATGATGTGAGAAATAAAAAGCTTGACAGGAGGCTAAAATATCAGCCTTATTACTGAGAAATCTTCAATTGGAGAATAAGGTTTCTATCTACAAAGAAGTGGGTTTCCTAACACTGGGGGAAAGATACAGACAAGCTTGGTAACTGGCAGCCCTGGGCTGGGGAACAAATGCCTTCCCATCAAACCTAAGCACAAAAGAACAGAACAGAACTGTGCTGCTCACAGCCAGCCTGACTCCAGAGAGACTTGGGAAGATCCAGAGGTGGCCTATGCAATGCCAGCTCCCTTCCTGAACTTGCTAATGAGACTTGCTAACTCATTTCTTGGAAATTAATGAGGGAGCCCAAAGGTTGCCCAGACACACCAGGCCTGGAGTGTTATCCTAGGGGGATCCCTCCACCTGGAAGGAAAGTCCAAATTAAAAAAACATGGCACCACAGCACCTCCTGCCACCGCACATCTCTCATTAGATACAATACATATATTTTAAAAAATCATGTTGGTACTTATTCTATTTCCAAATACCTTTATCAGTGCATTGCAATTAAACATCATACTGAGATGAAGAGTGATGCAAGCCCGGCGTGGTGGCGCATGCTTATAATCCCAGCATTTGGGAGGTTGGGACCGGAGGATCACAGTTCACGAACAGCCTCAGCTACTTAGTGAGGCCCTCTGCAACTTAGTGAAACCCTGTTTCAAAATAAAGAATAAAAAATAGGGCAGGGGTGAAGCTCGGAGGTCAAATGCCCCTGGGTTCCATCCCCAACCCCCCCCGCCCCAAGAAAAAAAAGAGTGGAGTGATGCACTCACAGGGGCACACAGCACTACAGCACTTGGTGTAGTTTCCTCCCTCCCTTCATATCTCTCTCATATCTCTCTGTGTTCCCTGCTCCTCCCTCCCCTGTGTTTGCGAGATTGGTAGTGATACCATGAGATACAGGCATATTATTTGAAATGTTACAATGCAGATTGTAACCCAATAGTCATAGGTGCATTAGGGCTAAGATACAGAAAAAACAGGGTGCTCTAGTGAGTTGGGGGGAAGGGAGAAGCCTCTCCAAAAGGAAAAAATAGAAGGGAGGTGACTGTGCAGATGAGGCAGACAGGAGAGCTTCCATCTGGGAGCAGGTATGTAGGAGGAGTCAGTCTCTCTAGTCTGGGGCTTTGGGTTAAGTTGAAGGAGATTTACCCCATCTCTTTTCTAATGAACATATTATGGGCACTGAAAGATGGATTCAGGGTAGAGTTTTGTGTTATGCTCTTTTTTGTGGGGACAGGGAGGTGTTTTAATCTAGGGTCTTTCAAAGATTATGCACATCTCAAAGTGTGTTTAAGTGGCAGCCTCGAGGGAACAGATGCAGCTGAAGTCACTTTTCTTTTCTCAGAAGCACTAGTTAATCTCTTCCCTAATGCCACCTCTTACTGCATTCCTGGTGGAGTTACTTTCTGGATGAGATAAAAATAGATAGAATGACCTTTGGTGAGCACAAGAGACCTCTCCACACTTTTCTCAAGGGCTGTGGTGTTAACCCTGTTAACCTGGTCAAGTTCCAACTTGGATAATTACTTTCTCCTGGTGCTCAGGTCCTTCTATTATCTCAACTGGACACATTACTCTTCACATGCCCTTCTGAAAAATTAATGTGATGGGCTGTAATAGAGAACCACTCAGCAAGTCCAACCACACACACAGGCAGGGAGATGTGATTTGGCACTGGGGGCCACTCTGCTTTCTTACTGGGGTCTTAGAGAATCTTTAGCATCTCCAGGGCACACTGGTTTTATTAGGTGAAAGAGTAATTTTCAGCTTATATGTGCTTTTATGACTATATTAACTATATTGCCATCTTTTACTATGATCAATGGTGTTCAATGACCTTCGACAGAACCCCTAGACCCAGAGGGGAAAAATGAGTTTACTTTCTAAGAAAAAAAAGAAGGACAAGAGGAGGGAGGGAGGGAGGGAGGAAGAGAGAGAGAGAGAGAGAGAGAGAGAGAGAGAGAAGAGAATATGAATATAAAGCTTAGGATTGCTTGAAAATAGTACACCTTGTAGAAAGGAGAAGAAAAAAACTGGACAAGATGAAAAATATGGCCCCAAAAATCAGATCCAAAGAATGGAAGGAGCCGGGCGTGGTGGCGCACGCTTGTAATCCCCGCACTTGGGAGGCGGAGACAGGAGGATCGCGCAGGTTCGAAGCCAGCCGCGCTGGCTTAAGAGACCCTGTTTCCAAATAAAAATGTAAAAATAGGTCTGGGAGGGTAGCCCGGAGATAGAAGGGTTTCCAGGAACCCCAGTACCACCAAAAAAAAAAAAAAAAAAAAAAAAGAATGGAAGGAAAGATGTTATTTTTATCAGAGATGGGAAATATTTCCATATATACAAAATGGGGGAAGATGTGGATCCCTGTCCTTCAGTGGAGAGAGAAACACAAAGAAAAGCACAAACTTTGCTCTTTGCGGAGAAAGACATTTAGAAGATGAAAGACATATAATGATAGGTTGGGGTAAAACTGTTCTATGAACAAGCAAAGGACACTGTGATTTCTACAAGTTGTAACGGTGCCATCACTTGAAATGACTGCCTAAAAGTATGCATTATTTGGTTTGTTTGTTTTCCAGGTGCTGAACAGATCCACAGATCTAACTTAAAATAGAGGTTGATCACCTTTAGCAACACAGGCTTGATGACTATTGGTCAATTTATCTGAAAGTAAAATCTGCACTATTTCTTGGAGACCTGGAATTGGGCAGGAGAGGCAGCTCACTCATCAGCTTGTATAAGTAGTTTAAATAAAACATGCTTCTCCGTGTTGTTAGTTTCCTTTTTCTTCTTCTACCATTCTTCACTCTTTATTCAAGAATGAGAATTTAGCAGGTTCTGAGCTGGGAACTTCTAAATGTGTTCATTTTGGTGTCAGGCTGATGATTCCAGCTGATGAGAGTAAGCACATGAAGCTTTTCTGCCCTTAATTTACAGGCACCACTATGAACAAAAATAAATATATATGCTACTTTCTTGACTTCAGAGATCGATTAGACTTTTTTCTTCTTGATTGTATTTTTCATCATTTTGTGTCTTAAATATGATATCTATCCAGAAAACTGGGTTAGTCCGGTTCAGATGTATTTGTACCATAAAACTCAAAAACTTTGTTAGAGAATAATATAACAATGAAGGTAATATCTATATATTCTAATATTATACAGCCATGTTTTTATTTTCTATTAGTAGGTTTCTGGCTGTTCTTACAAGAAAAAAATGTACTTTCTTGCATCAGGTGAGTGTAAAAAAATGTTGTGTCTGTGGGGGTGTACTGAGGATAGGACCCAGAGGCATTCTACTTCCGAGCTACACCTCTAGCACTGTTTTATTTTTTAAAACTTTGAAACAGGGTCTCACTAAATTGCTGAAAGCCTTGCTAAATTGCTAAGATTGGCCTGGAACCTGAGATCCTCCTGTCTTCACCTTCCAAGTACTGGAATTACAGGTATGCACCACCTGGCTTACAGTATTATTATTATTATTATTATTATTATTATTATTATTATTATTATTATTTGGTGGTACTAGGGGTGGAACCCAGGGGTTTTCTACTTCCAGGCTATACTCCCAGACCTATTTTATATTTTATTTGGAAACAGGGTCTCACTGAGTTGCTGAGAGCCTCACTAAGTAGCTGAGGCTGGCTTTGAACCTGTGTGATCCTCCTGTCTCAGCCTCCCAAGCGCGGGGATTACAAGCGTGCAGCACCACGCCTGACTCACATTATTTTTTTAATAAAAAATTTTCTTCCGAAAGAAAATTTCCAATATCATCAAAATGGTGGACATCATAGAACCATACCTGAAAGTCCTAAGTTTCTATTATGAGGCATGCTGTGAGTGCCAAAGCAAAGGAAAACATTGTGTTATTCCCTAACTCTAAAAATCCAGACAAACTGGAGGTACTACCAACAGAATCTGGTAGAGCCTTTCAGAACCACAGTGCATCCTAGCACACAATCTATTAGGCTTTTGACAACAGCCATCGCATCAAATGGACCAGCAAGCTTAGGTGCATCCAGGGACACACTGACTTCCATGGATGAAAGAATGTTTGTCTCCTTCTTGTGTAAACTACTCATCTCCTACTGCAGTTCATGCTTCAGTTCAAGAGCTGGTCAGCTTTTCCTTTAGATAAAGCTCTTTGAGATAGTAAAAACTAGGACAACTCAGAAATGAGACCAACTTACTGACCCTTGTTCTAAAGAGAAGAGTCCTTGGTGGAAACTGTTCTACAGACTCTGAAACATTACACTCTAAATTTGGTGCTGCGTTCTAGTTTATGACACAATTGTAAGATGCTCTTATCATTATACAGTAGACACTGGGGGTCCTAGAATGGGGAGAAACACAAGTTGGGAGAATGACAATAGTTCCCATTTCTACCCTGCATCCCATTCCCTGCTCTACCACGATACGACAGTGACAACTGCCATTTTAACTCTGGAGCATAATCTTAATAGATTCCAGTATGGTGATTCTGCCACACCACTTGCTGAGGCTGGCTTTGAATCTGCGACCTTCCTGTCTCAGCCTCCCATGTACTGGGATTACAGGCATGCCCCAGCACACTTGGCTATACAGATGCTTTTTTTTTTTTTTTGGTGGTGGTACTGGAGTTCCTGGAAGTTCTTCTACCTCCGGGCTACACTCCCAGACCTATTTTATACTTTTTTATATTTGGAAACAGGGTCTCTTAAGCTAGTTCGACTGGCTTCAAACCTGCACGATCCTCCTGTCTCCACCTCTCAAATGCAGGGATTACAAGTGTGTGCCACCACCTGGCTATACAGATGCTTTTTAGTCTCTCTTTGCCATTTGAAATATAGCAGTCTCCTCTTATCGGTAGAAATATATTCCATGATCCTCAGTGCATGCCTGAAACCACAGATAGCACTGAACTCTACAAATACTATGGTTTCTTTTCCTATTTATTCCTATCACTATTTATTGAGCACTTACTGTGTACTTGATGGGACTCTGGACATTGGCAGTATAGTGAGGTATGAGGTAAAGTCTCTGCTCATATAGAATGTACAAGGATTCATCAATATGAAACAAATATAGAACAAAGCTTCAAATATAGCACGAGGGGAGTCCCTGAGAATCGCCTCACTGAATGACACGAGCCATCTGTGTAGCCTGTTGTTTGGTCTGAGAGTGGCATTTAAACACAGAATTAGAGTGCCAGGCATGGCGGCGCACACTGTAATCCCAGCACTTGGGAGGCGGAGACAGGAGGATAGGATCGTGCAAGTTCGAAGCCAGCCTCGCTGGCTTAAGAGACCCTGTTTCCAAATAAAAATATAAAATACATCTGGGAGTGTAGCCCAGAGGTAGAAGGGTTTCCAGGAACCCCAGTACCACCAAAAGAAAAAAAAAACACTAAAGTATTGTATGTGTTCATCCCCATTCTATTTTCAAAATAACTCCCTATATTTGCTCACACTTATTTTTTTTTGATATTCAGTCTGAAACATCATTCAGGTAGATGTTTTCCATATGTTAACTAATTACTATTTACACTCTCTTTTCTTAACCTTTATTGGTCTAGTAACTTTCTAAATTCAATATTGAAATTAGAATTTCTTCTCTTTTATCAAATTCTGTATTGTTGTCAATGGTAACCAGATTTTCTAGCTTGATCTTTTTAAGTTATATGCTGGTCCAGTTTCTATTGTAGTTTATCCTCCACTGGGATCTTTTGTTCTATGGATTCCTGGCTAAAATGGCCAAATTATCTGTCTGACCCTGAGCTCATATCCACTGTACTGAGAAGGTTTTGTCCTACCAACGTTCCACTTCTCAACCAAATTCAAGCTTCCTGAGGCCATGGACTGCTTTTGTTCTGCTTTATGTTCAGGTCCTGACACTGAGTCCTGTGCATCTTAGAGGCTCAACAATGTTGTCACTAATAGGGCTGTTTCCACAATGTCATTTCCTTCCAGAGTTCATAGACTTGACCAAATATTCTTTAATGTCTATTTTTCCACAATGAAGAGACAAAGTAAGAAGAGTTCAGATTGTCACCCGACTTGTGATAATACATCTGCTCTTCTTCCCTAGACATACTAGGAGTCAGAGGTCTCTTGGATTCCAGGTTAGTATCAAGAACCAGGAGGCAGGACACAGAGGGTAATAAACCAAGTGATGTGTGTATGTATGAATGTATACCTTCAAATCTCACTGTGGGGTATAATTACCATGTATCAAGAAAAGTATAAAAAAGAGAACTAGGACACCTCTTGGACCAATGGGTGTCATATAGCCAAAAGCAATTTCTTCCTTAAGAATGGAGACATGGGAACTCATATCCCCTGCCTGCTGGTGGGGCAGCTCTCACTGGCCAAAGGGGGCCTTCCTTTATCCCTCCAGGAGTGCTTGCCCACTTCCTGGGTGAGGCAGCAGCTGTCAACACTTTCTGTAAATCCAGGAGCAATTGCTAATACAATAAGCTCCTCAGGGGCAAATGTTATTGAAAAGAGTGAGGCCACGGTAGACTGCTCACATCGGCTCTCCCTTCCCTTAAAGGCTCCTTGCAGCCAGCAAGCACTGTCACACATTGCCCCAGCCAATCCCAGTCCTCTCTCACTCAGGCATGGGGACACTTAGTGATGTGTCTTGGTGCATCTAATTGAGAGTGTACAGGTCACATGATGACATCCCTAGAGGCAGCAAGACTCAAGAGATAAACCTACAAAGATTATTGGCTGTATCTAATCAAGAAATTATGCTGTAGGAAAATTAAATTATAGCTATTTTAGTATAAAATTCTTGAACCAGGTAGCATGCCAGTCCCTCCCTTCCTCCCTCCCTTCCTTCCTTCCTTCCTTTCTTCCTTTTCTCTTGTGGTACTGAGGATGGAACCCAGGGGCATTCTATCTCTGGGCTATACTTCCAGCTTTGTTTGATTTTTTATTTGGAAACAGGGTCTTGCTAAGTTACTGAGAGCCTTGCTAAGTTGCTGAGGCTGGCTTTGAATCTGCAACCTTCCTGACTCAGCCTCCCATGTACGTGGATTACAGGCATGCACCAGCACACGTGGCTATACAGATGCTTTTTAATATCTCTTTGCCATTTGAAATACAGTAGTCTCCTCTTATCTGCAGAAATATATTCCATGATCCTCAGTGCATGCCTGAAACTACAGGTAGCACTACACTCTACAAATACTATGGTTTCTTTACCAGTATATACATACCTATGATGAAATTTAATTTATAAATTAGGTACAATAAGAAATGGATAGTAATAAAATAGAATATGCAATGAAAGTTACTTGAATGTGGGCCAGGCGTGGTGATGCATGCCTATAATCTCTGTACTTGAGAGGTTGAGATAGGATGATTACAGGTTCAAAGTCGGCCTCAGAAATTTAGTGAGGCTCTGAGCAACCTAGTGAGATCCTGTTTCCAAGTAAAAAATAGAAATAAAACTGAGGATGTAGCTCAGAGGTAAAATGTGCCTGGGTTCAATTCCTAGTAATACTAACACACACACATACACACACACACACACACACACACACACACACACACACACACACTATGTGAATGTGGTCTCTCTATCAAAATATATTATTATACATTATTTACCCTTCTTGTAATAATGTGAAATGACACAATGGCTACACAAGGAGATGAAATTACATGAATGATGTACACATTGTGACATAGAATTAGACTGAAAAGTAGGGTAAACTTTATCACAAGCACTTGGATACCAAGATAGCTAAGTGGTTAAAGGGTGGGTAGTGTATATGGTATGAATACCTTAGACAAAGGAATGACTCACATTCTGGGCAGGACAGTGGGAAAGAGCAAGAAATTTCATCCTGCTATTCAGAATGGTGTGCAATTTTTAAATTCCCAACTGTTTATTTCCAGAGTTTTCTATATACTATTTTTGGACTGTGATAGATTATGGGTAACTGAAACCCTGAAAAGCAAAACTGTGGACAAGGGGGGGTGCTATATGTTACTTGGCAACCTATGAGTCATCAAGGGTAATCTCTTTAGGTACTATCTCAGCTGGCTTAACACCATTTTATGAGGCTTAAGCCAGCTACCCGTGACCATAAAGGTAAACTATTTTTTTTGTCTCACATGCACAGAACAATTTAATTTTTAAATTAATGTGAAAGTGAATGCACCTCACTCCCAGTGAAGTATTTCCACCACACATGGCTGTGTAAACTCAACTCAATTGCTGTGAGAATTAAATATGGATCAACAAAATCAATAGTTAATTGTGTAACTTGGGGTCTTTCATTTCAGATCTAATCTGTAGAGAAGGTTCAGGGGATGTTTGCTTTAGATTTTCTTAAAATATTATTTAAAACCCTCTGTCAGGCAAAATAGTTCACGGGGTCTTTACATTACTCCCATACGTCATGTGGCGTGTAAGTACTCGAGGTCACATTGATCGTCCAGCCTCTCCAGCTCTCATTTTAAAATTCTATACCTATTTCAGGCGAGCTGCCTCATTCTAAGTATCTGGCTTGCACGAAAAAAAAAAAAAAACTTTATTGCAAAAATAACCCAACATAATAGGGGTCTCAGTACCAGGTGTGATGTACTAGCTGTATTTTAACCTGGCTTCTGGTTTGTTTCACGGTGACATCTACAGCAGTGAAGCAGGGACCCACCTCCCTACCCCTCCCAACCAGCAAAGCACACTGTGCTGTGCAGATGCGTGATTTTGCATGACATGGTGAGCAGGACTGTGGCGTTGGTCCACACTGTAGGTGGACAAATATGCTTTCTGCTCTGATGTTCCATAGGGACTACAGGGAGGGGCTGCTGCTTGAATAGAACCCAAAAATATTCTCCCAATCTCATTAGGCCCAATGGATGAGAATGGAAGGAGGGCAGGCAGGCCTCCTTTTATGAAGGAAGAGGTACAATACCATCCAGAGGACCACAGGGAAACAGACAGACCACCTTGACCCTTGTTATATTACAGCAGTGCTAAAAATGTAATGTTTGAACTTCTTTTCCCTTTAAAGTGTAACCTTTCATATAATAAGTTAAGCCTAGCTCTCTCTTACATATTGTTAGAGCCTTCATCCATTTTGGAGATTGAAGGCGAAATAATTCTTGAAATAATGAATCATTTTTCTCTTTCCAGCTTGTCCAGAAATCCCATGATTATTTTGCTGTAGCAGACAATGACCTTCTCAAAGGAGGCCTATCAAACACTCAAGATAAATAATGAGAAGGTCTCTTTCTCCTGCCTCAAGCAAAAAATGGCACAGAAGGGAAAATGTTTGTGAAAGCATCAACACTATCATCTCAGGATGGGCTGCAGGCTGCTCCCAGTGAAACGGGCAGCTCAGTGCTGAGGCTCCACTCAGTAGGATTGGTGGACAGTGTCTTGGGGGGAACTTTAGGGGAGACACCTAAGCCCTTCACCTTGCAATGTGGGAAATAAATGCTTTTCTGGAGGCAGGCAGAGCACATTTTCAACCCCTTGACTCATGAACAAATTAACTAAGGGTAAGGAAGTTCTGGTTAACAATGTTTCCCAATAGTCTAGAAAAACAATTCTGATTTACTAGGTCCAGGAGCTAAGATTAATGGCAGTGAATCATTTCTTCCCCCTATATTCTCATCTCCCCATCAGGTAGCAACTAGGGAGAGATAAGAAACTTTCTTCTGTTTGCTCTCACAGAAACAAGGTTTTGCAATGTAGGTAGAGAGCCTACCTCTCTACCTACCCATGATGATAGCAACCTTCCCATGATTTAAGTGCTCTGGGGTTGAACAAGAGAATGGGGCCTATTTCTCAGTACCAGGGTCAACTGTCTATCCTTTTATGGTTCCAGTATTTAAATTTTATTCAATCTGGGGATAGCTGAAGACAAAGAACTTAGCTATAGAAGGCACAAGATCCTTCCCAGTGTTTAAATAGACAATTCAAAGATAAAGGTTCCTCTATAGAAATAGGTGGGACGTGAAGAGAGGAGCCAGAAAATTCTGTTCCCTAACAAGCTGAGGATTCAATGGTCTCAAGGAGGTGCTACCCAATGGCAACACAGGGGCAAGGGTAAAAGGACAATCCCAAAGCGAATCAGGATGTAAATGATCCAGGGATTTGCAAATAACATCAAAACTGCTCAGCAGCAACATCTTGAAAAACACTCAGTATCATGCAGATGGCTATCCACCACGGTATTTAGCTAGCCAGCTGGGGATGGAAACAGGCTGAATTTGAGCCCAGCAAGGTGTTTAGTGTCTCCATGTTCTGGTTCATATGCTGCCCTCTCTCTAAAAATATCCTCCTCATCTCTTGGGTTGGCCAACACTCATTCATCTCTTGAGATTCAGGTGGAGTCAAATCTCTGAATGGTTTTCTGGCCAGGACCCAGACAGAAAACACTGTCCCCTGTTCTCCCTCCATTCCTCTGGTTACCATGGCCCAGTCTCGCACACAGGGAACATAAACCAGTATCTCTCCTTCTCTTGTGCTTGCAACACTCCTGGCACAGAGGTGGTCAGCAAATGTTAGTGGAATCTAGAAGGACAATTACATTTACTTACTAGTCATCCGTTTTGTTCTTTAACTTTATCCTTTAATGCCATTGAGTGACTGAGATCCAAGGACAAGATGCTACCATCTCTGTTAGGAAATTTTCATTTATATCCTAAGAGGCACAGTGAGTGTCTAATCACCTAGCAGAGATTTTTTTTTTAAGAAAGTGGAGACAATATATTCCTCAGTAAGCAAACAAGGGAACAATTTGTTTTTCAGAAAATTTTGATTAACAATTTTCAAGAGGTATTTCTGTTGCCATAAACCAACCCCCATGAAATAATCGGCAGCACAAAGACTGCAAAGTTGGGGATTGAAACACTGAGTAGTGAGAATGATACAATTAGGCAACGGGAAGATGGATGGCATCAGCCGCTGGTACCTTTAAAACAATCCAAGTGGTTGTGAAGAGAACACAAAACAAAACAAAAATCCTCAAGATGAACAAAATGAAATGGAGAAGTGCAATGAGATGAAAATACTGGGTGAACTTGAGGAATACTGTGTGTCCTTAAAGCATATGGGCGATTTTGAAAGGCTCGGGGTCATGGGGGTTCCCGAGGTCCATCCCCCAAATTGAGAAATAAGTGAAACTATGGTCCCTGGGGCAGCTTGAGCCTAGGCTGTTTCCTTAGGTGCAAGAGAGATGCAGTGTGGCAGAAGCAGACACATGTAACAGGTAGCAATTTTTTACACATCAGAACTGACACAGGATTGAGGATAGAAGGAGGATAATTATCTTTTCTTCAACTTCTTGAAAACCCAGATCTTCAGTTAGTTAAATATGAGTGGGCTGGTGTTTCTCTTTGCCAGATTCAGCACCGATTATTTAACTGCCATGTATAGCTACAGTTTTCTTAAGTGACTGGGAAAAATGCTTTTCTTTAAATTAGTGTTAAAGAAGTTACTGGCAAAATGTGCCTTCAATATTTCTGCTGGGTGCTACCAAAGGATTACTTAAAATCATGAAACTAATCCAAAGGGGCTGCTGCCATCAGAAAGTGACTAGGAAAAAGATAAGTTTAAATCCAAGGATGTTCAGCATGGATGCTAACACACACACACACACACACACACACACACACACACACACACACTTTTTTCTTCTGGTGCTTTCAGGGGATATCCTCAGAAATTTCATTTTAAGGAAGGGAAAAAATAATTTCTTATAAGAATGTTTGAGTGCATTTTGGTCTGTTGGGCAGGGCCAACAAAAATCCCTTGCTGTGAGTCAACTATAAAGGAAGGTTGGTGAATGATGCCCCACTTTATGGAGTGTGTGTGTGATGAGTGATTAGCGCTGGTAGCTTCAGTCACTTGGGAGCAGCAATCAGGGTCTCTCTCCTACAACTCTCGATGATGGCAAAACACCACTGGCTCCCAGCCCATCCCATGATGGGATATTAACTAAAAATCTAATTAATCTGTGAATGAATTATGGCCTAAGAAATAAACCATTTTATAATCAATTTTAAGTGAGTCTCTAACAGAAGATAAGATGAAGAAAAAGCTGTAAAATTATAAGAGGTTGGTACATTCTGTTCATCATGACTGATGATTTTAAGGGGGATAATTTTACAATCCATCACATTTTTTGTCATCTCAAAAATCATGCCTCCCAATGTATGCTGTAAATTAATTTTAGAATTTACATATTTATTAAAAATCTTATTGAAAACAGCAGGAAATGAGCTCTATTTGAATAATAAAATAACTTGTTATTCTACTGGAGATTAAAAACAAAATATAAAATATTTTATTTTCAGGTAATGACCACATAAATTGCTATCTGAATAAGTTAAATTAATAATTAATATGCATCAGAGGCATTGACAGAGGATTAAAGATAATCACCCCAGTTCTCATTTTGGGGGGATAAAAGGTGTCTTGGTCACCATTCTAACTGTTATAATCCAAAACAACTGATCACCACAACTTAGAAGAAGGAAGCTGATTTTTGCTCACATTTCTGGAGACTTTAGTGGTTTAGTTTATGTCAGGCCTAGGCTCATATATCACAGAGGCCAGGAGCAAAAGTGGGAACAAGCAAAGAGATTCAAGGACACAATCACAGTTCCCAAGGCCACACCCCCTGTCATCCACTTCTACGAGTCACATCCACCTGCCTGTTACCACTCAATAAATCCACTACAATGAATTAATTCATTAATGAGATTATAACCCTCAATACATCAACTCTGAACATAATACATGAGATCTTTTAGGGGATATCCTATGTTTAAACCATAAAAAAGAGTTTTCATAAAAGTACAAAGAAGGGAGAAACAAACAGAAAAGGTGAAGAGCAGGGCTCTCAGCCTGCCGGGCTGCATGTAATGGAAGTGGAGCTACAGGCACTTCGGGTGGGGTGCAGATACAACTCCAGGGTCTAGTTCTTAGCAGAGAAGAACTTGATTTCACTTTAAAAGCTTATTTTCAAAAAGATCTTCAATTTGACTGTTCAAAGCCTATTATATGGATGAACTGCCCACCAGAACAAAGAATTGCCCCAAACACAAAACACGAAGATGTCTGTCCCAGCCACAGCTGTTGATACAGGCTGGTCACCAGCCACGGAAGACTCCAGGAGAAAGAGCCAGAAGGGCAAGGTGTCCTCATTATACAGTGATGTCACATTACATTTGGGTGGACACAACCACTTGTTCTAGGTTTATGTCATAATAGATGTCAGCTCAGAGATCTAGTCCTAAGATAGAAACCACCTGGATTCATCTACAGAAAAGTAAAATGGTCAGAGGGATAAGAAATGGGGCACTGCCATGTATACTTAGGATATGATGGATAAAAAAATATCCATCAAGCGGAAAGGACAAAAGGAGAGGTTCTCTTCCAATTCTTGGAAGAGAGGATGAAGTGAGAAGACATTTTTTTTTAAATGAATTTCAGTTTAATCATAGCTATTTCTTTCTACAGAGGATTTATGAAAAGCTGCTGTTGCCATTATCTTTAGAAAACATGAAATGCCTTTGTGAAGGGTGAAGGGTGTGGCTCACTCTGCCTCTGCTCTGCAGTGATCACTGAAGCTTTGTAGACTTGACCTGGCTCCATGTAGCAACTGCCCCTCCGTGCCCCTAGCACGCACTGGTTGAAAAAGGCTGGAAGTAAAATGTCCCTGTGCTCAATCCTCAGGACAAAAAAAAAAAGAGAACAAAAAGTTAAAAATTTAAGAAAAAATATGAGCGCTCCACAAGACACATACAATTAATTAATTAATCAATTTTTAATTTAATTTTATTTTTTGCATACTGGGGATAGAACCCAGGGGCATTCTACCTCTGAACTACACCCCCAGCCCCATTTTTATTCTTTATTTTGAAACAGGGTCTCACTGAGTTTCAAGGGCCTCACTAAGTAGCTGAAGCTGTCAGCGAACCGCAATCCTCCTGTCTCAGCCTCTCAAATGCTGGGATTAAAAGCATGTGCCACCACGCCTGGCTCAGAATCCTTCTTAACACAGCAAGTCAGGCAAATTCTGCCTACTGACCATCTTTAGCATCTGAAATGATGGCTTTCTGACTTCTTGATTTAGTATGTATGTGTCTGGGCTAATTATGTACCAATTAACATATACTTAGATATCTTATTCACTACACAGCATAACAGCTCTTGGTATATGCAGCTAATATGAGGTATGTATGTTGATGTTTTGCATATGAAAAACTGAAGTCCCTTTGGCTCCTCTCTTTCTCACACGGCACGTCTGCTAGCCTTTTGGGAAACTTCCTGTTAGTTCTCAGATTCATTCTTCTCCTTTCCCTTACTTGTTTCTGCATCATAGGGATGACATTTCCTGGGCTCCCTTTTCTTCTGGCTCCTGGGGTAGTTCAGCTGATAGGAGACAGAAGCACGGGGAACAGGAAGAGGGGTGGGAACAGGTGATTCTTTCCACCTGGGTCCTGTAATGTTCCTCCAGGAGGTTCTTCTCTTCCACTCTCTTTCTGCTGCCAGACTGCCCCTTTTGCTCTTGGTTTAGCCCCAGTGGCTGGTACGGCTTTGGGGCTTTAATGTCACGTTTTCTTCTATACCTCCATCCTAGGGGTGGCTATAACTTTTTGCTTCTACTAAACTCTGGATTACGACTTTCTTATTCAGTGCTCCAACTATTTATTAAGTAAATGATTCCCTGTATTAAATTCTCTCTACTGAAAAGACCTAAAATAGTTCCCATTCTGTGCTAGATCCTGGCTATAGTTCTTTGTATAACCAGAAAGTTCTGTCATCTCTACTTTTAAAATTGTGTCTATATCCAGTCATTCTTCAATGTTTTCTGCTACTATTGTGCATCATGTGGGTGACTGAAATGGAAGCTATGCTTCTGTTTTTGCTTCCTGACATCCTGTTCTCCATACAAAGGCCAACACATTCCTTAGAAACTGTAAACCAGATCACATTATACTCCTTCATTATACACTTCAGTATCCTATTATGCTTTCTGTTTGCCAAGAGTGAAACCCAATATTCTTCCCATAGGCAATTAGGGTCCTCAGGGTCTTGGGTTCTTCTCTGCCCTAGTTTCCTTTTCCACTATTCGTCTGTTCCAGGTATAATGCCCCAGGGACACATCATCCAGGTCCCTACAGCTGGCCTTCCCACTTGCTATGTTTTCTGCCTGATAAACTCTTCCTACAGTCACTTTTTAATGTTCCAATACAATGAAACCTCCATTCAAATGTTCCCTTTTTTAGAGACCTTACCAATCACTCTCTCTGCAGCAGTGCCCTCATTATTTTTCTGTCTCCTTGTTCTTCTTAATTTTAAATATCATACCTCATTACTTGACATTATATAGTCATTCCTCAGTGTTCACAGGGATTGGCTCCAGGACTCCCTTAGGGATACCAAATTCCATGGATACCCAAGTCCCATACATAATATAGTGTAGTATTTGCATATAAATCAGGCATAGTTCTTTGTATATTTTAAATCATCTCTAGATTACTTACAATATCAAGTATATTGTAAGTAAATTATACTATATTTTAGGGAATAATTATGAGAAGAAAGTCTGTATACATTCAGTACACATGCAATCTTTTTCCCAAATATTTTTATGTGTAGCTGATCAAATCTCCAGATGTGGAACCCACATATATTTAGGCTGACAGAATTCCATCTTCTTATCTACAAAATATAAAATCCATAAAGACAAGGCCTTAATGTTTTTTTACCTTCCTCTATTTGCACTACCTAGGATAATGCCTATTAAATAGTACAAGTTGTCAAAATAGCCTTGAATCATTGAATAATAAATACTATACCTATATCACACTGTGAAAGTAAGGGGTACCAAGAGATAATTACTTGTGTTAGAATAAGAACAAACATATTAACATTTTTCTAATTAAACCAACACATATGCTTAAAATTGAAACCCACTAGAAACAAAGTGTTGCTTGGTAGTTATATCACAAACCAAGATAATGAAGTTTACTGTGATGGGTGAGAAGGTACCTACTTATTATTCCTGTCTTAATCAACCCTGTATCCTTCATTCTCAGGCACTGTTCCTTAGTAGCTATGTTTAGTGCACTCGTAGGTGATATGAAAATACTACTTTGAAATTTGCATGAACCAAAGTGAACGCAGTAGCTTGTGGTAGGGTCCCTTGGTCTGCTTATTTAATTACATAAACTAGAAATATATATCTGAGACGTCCAGGGTTAACAACTACAACTACTCCTTCTGGCCACAAATCACACTTAGGAGCTGTCACTTCTTTAGGGCACATCATATTGACAAATTCCCGAGAACTTAGTAGGTAAAAGCTGATTTCTTTTTTTTTTAAATCTGTTTATTTATTTATTTATTTATTTATTTATTTATTTTTAATTGGTGCATTGTAATCATATATCACATTGGAATACAAGACTTGAGAGGATATACAAGCACACATCATCCAATTAGCCCTCATCCAGTCCCCATCCCATTCCCTCCCCCTCCCTCAATCCCATGCTTATTTGGTGATTAACTTTGATACATTTGTTTATGTACCTCCTGCATTTTAAAGAGGCTCCATCCTCCCCTATTCCATACCCTCTGATTGGTCACCTTAGTCCCTTTCTATAGCTCGACCTCTTCCTGTTGCCCCTTTCCTCCTAGTTTTTGCTGATTAGGGGAAGCATTTGATTTTTATTTTCTGCGATATTTCTCTGTGCATGCCGCATTGCAAGTACCGATCCCACTCTTGATGGCCCCAGTAGTGGCCTGGCTACTGGGTGGACTGATCCAGACCTCGCTGGCTCAAGCAGCGGCCTTGCCTCATGGGAGGCCCCGATTCTAGTCTCGCTGGCACCGACACCAGCCTAACCCCTCAGCTGGCTCTGATCTCGGCCTCGGAGGCCCCAGCACCGGCCTAGCCTCACAGCAGGCTCTGATCCTGGCCTCGCTTGCCCCAGCACCGGCCTAACCCCTTGGCAGGATTCCGATCCCAGCCTTGGAGGCCCCAGTAGCAGCCTTGCCTCACGGCAGGCTCTGATGCCGACCATTGGCCCCGGCACCAGCCTATCCCCTCAGCAGGCTCTTATCCTGGCCTCGGAGGCCCCAGCACTGGCCTTTCCTCATGGTGAGCTCCGATCCTGGCCTTGCTGGCCCTGGCACCAGTCTAACCCGTCGGGAGGCTCCAATCCTGGCCTTGAAGGCCCGAGCACCAGCCTTGCCTCATGGCAGCCTCTAATCCCGGCCTCACTGGCCCCAGTATCGGCCTAACCCCTCAGCAGGCTTCGATCTCAGCCTCGGAGGCCCCAGTAGTGGCCTTGCCTCACAGCAGGCTCCCATGTCAGCCATTGGCCCCGGCACCAGCCTAACCTCTCAGCAGTCTCCAATCACTGTCTCGAAGCTCCAGCACCGGCCTTGCCTCATGGCAGGCTCCGATCCTGGCCTTGCTGGCCCTGGCACTGGCCTAACCCCTCGTCAGAGTCCGATCCTGGCCTTGAAGGCCTCAGCACCAGCATTGCCTCACAGCAGGCTCTGATCCTGGCCTCACTGGCCCCAGCACCAGCCTAACACCTCGGCAGGCTCCGATCCCGGCTTCAGAGGCTCCAGCACAGATCTTGCCTCACAGCAGGCTCCAATCCCAGCTTTTCTGTGTCCGTTGCCGGCCTCACCCCTTGGCAGGTTTCAATCAGAGCACCCTCTTCACCCAACCAATTGTCCCACGTTCTTGAGGGTGCGTGGTGGTAGCATTCTGCCTCTGGGCTTATTATTTCAAAGGTTCCAGGTGTAATGCATCAGGTCTCTGCCTCCCCTGAGTACTGGCCACTGCCATTGCCACTGCCTCCACCATTTCACATCCTTCCCAAGCTCTTTTTCCACTCTGAATGCTGTCCAGTGTCCCTAAGCATGCTTGACGGTAGCATTCGACATTTGGTGTAATTTCCCCCAAAATATAAGGTTGGTAGGATCTGATTTCTGCTTCTCCTGAATACAAGTCTCCACCGCCATCGTGGAGACCACTTTTAACACCGCCTTTCTCCTTGGTCTCCGCTAAACTCTCTCCTTACAGGTGATGTCCAAGATTCTTAACAATATAGAGAAACAACAGTCCTCCTTCACGGGGAATTTTTCCATAAGTTCCAGTACATTTGGATAAGTTTTGTCTGCATCTAGTGTCCTGGCATCCGCCACGGACTTCTTAACCCCTCTCCAATATTTTTCCTTTTTCTTTTCCTTTTTTTTTTTTTAAATAAGAGAAGACAGTATATGTGGTTTGAGGAGGTAGTGGGATCAGGCACTCAGTAGCATTGTGACCCGGTCAGTTTCCCCATGTGTCCAGCTTGCCCCTCCTGACCCCTGCCTGGGACCCAGTGTCTTACTGGGCCTGGTTTCTCCAGGGGTCTGGCGTGCTACGCGTGGTCCGGCCCGGGACCCAGAGTCCCGCGACCTGGGCCCTGGCTGGCGTGCCCCGTGCGACTATTAATTCCTCTATCCTATCATCTTCTGCTTTTGGGCTTTGGGTAATCTTGTGGGTTTGAACTGGGTCATCTAAAAAGAATTGTTGAAGTTCTAGCCCCTGATATATGCATATGTGACTTTATTTGGAAACAGGGTCTTTGTAGATATGGGTAAGATGTAAGTTATATGGATCTTACTAGAGTAGTATGTCCTCTGTGCAATGTGAGTGATAACATTGTAGGAAGAGGACAAGAGACAAAGAATTAGGGATACACAGAGGGAGAAGACATGAAGAGATGCACAGAGTGAGAATATCATGTGAAGACATAGATTCAGTGGGAAGACAGCCATGTAGGACAGAAGCCGACCCTAGAGTCCTCCAGCTGCGAGCCAGGGAACACCAGGGATTGCCAAGCACCACCAGAAGCTAAAGGTGCAAGTATGGCCCTGCTAATGCTTTGCTTTCAGAAATGTGAAAGTATACCTATATTTTGTTTTAAAAGCTCCTGGCTTGAGGCACTTTGTCACAGTAGCAGTAGGAAACTAGAACGAGTAATCTCAGCAATACTTATCATTCACAGGAGCTGCTTAAGACATTAAGTTCCAGATTTTATAAGTCTGTTTTTTAACTAATGGAGAGAATAAAAAAAGCAATGGGGGTGTTTCATTTTTTATCCCTTTTTATTAGACTTAAAAATGGAATACTTGAAGTTATAAATTTTGGTTTAACTCTGCCATTTGAAATTATGATTACATTAATTCTGTAAAATAAAAAATACTTCATTTGAAAAGGAAACGTAATCAGAAAGGAAACGAGGTTATATTTAGAGTATTGGAAAAGAATGGAACGTACTGTTTCATGGGAAGTCTCTTTGGATGTGCACATTAGTGCGCTGGCTGGGCTAATGCTCTGCTTGCTTCCTGGCTTGTTTGGTCCCCAAGCGATAGAAAGACGGTAATCAAGATTTGCTTGCAAATGTGTACTTGGCCCAAAACTCTTTGAAAACTTTAGTCTCCAAGTTTTCTTTTCTTTAAAAATACACTCAAATTCAGTCACTTAGTAAATTTTTGAAAACGCTGTTATGTAGGCCCAGGATTATACTCCCAGCTAGAATTTCTCCCCACAATGTGCTAGGGGAATACACCTGGTGAGCTCTGGATATAAATGGCTTAGCGTCAGTCCTTTCTTTGCTCAGAGACGATACCTAAACAAGTGGGTAAGTTACTGACTCAGACTTACGCCAACTGGGGCACCATCTGGCATTAACGCATAGCATATAATCAACTCTTCATTTTAATGCCTTTTCTAAAATCAAGTAAACTGTTAATAGTTCTTTATAGAGTCCCTGTTGTGTCGTGAAAGTTAAATGAATCCAAATATTGGGGGGAAGAATGACCTGGCTTAACATCTCCCTGTCTCTTTTATAGTTCTTGTCTTGGTCTGTTCTAATTGCTATAACAAAATGTTATAAACCGTGTGGCTTATAAATGCTACAAATGTATGTTTCATAATATTGGAGGCCAAGAAGTCATAGATGCTCATCTTCCTAAATGGTAGAAGGAGTGAATGAGCCCTCCTTTCTCTCTCTCTCTCTCTCTCTCTCTCTCTCTCTCTCTCTCTCTCTCTCTCTCTCCCTCTCCCTCTCCCTCTCCCTCTCCCTCTCCCTCTCCCTCTCTCTTTTATTGCACTGGGAATTGAATCCAGGAGCATTTTACCTCAGAGCTATATTCCCAGCCTTACTTTTTATTCTTTATTTTGAAACAGGTTCTCACTCAGTTGCAGAGGGCCTCACTAAGTAGCTGAGGTTGACCTCGAACCAGCAATCCTCCCATCTCAGCTTCACAAGTACTGGGATTACAAGCATGTGCCACCATGCCTGGATCTCTTTGGGTCCTTTTTAAGGATACTAATTTCATTCATGAGGGCTCCCTTTGGGACCTACACATCTCTAAAATGCCGCACCTCCAAATACTATCACTTTGGGAATTATGGTTCAACATACAACTTTTTTGGGGTGGGCATAAATATTCAGTTTATAGCAAGCAGCCATGAATAAAGTTGTAGACCCATTACTGTCAAATCTGTGTTTATGATGAAAGAGGAGGCCTCTTCTCCAAATGAAAAAGGGTATTTTTTTTTTAGTAAAGAACCCAAAACTTCAGAGAAGCTGCATCTCTACCCTGGAAGGTCTGTTGGGAGAGCTGCCTGGCTCAGTGACAGGGAAGACAACTTGAGGAGGGTAAAAATGTCAGATCCCACCATATCTTTATGGGAGAAGTGACCTTATGATACTTCAGCCTCTTTTATCCTTTGCTTGATTCCTGGCCATGGCTGCCACCTTGTTCTCTATAACCTCTAAATAAGAATCCTTGCTGGAATTGCCTCTTTCAAGAGAAACTGAGCCAGTCTTTATTTATTTATTTATTTATTTAATTTTGGGGCATAAAGGCAGGAATGATTTAAAAAAGAAAGCTTGGGGGTTGGGGGACTTGTAATATAACTAGGCTTGCACTTATAACAGGACACAGGATGTTTTGTGCCACTGCTGTCACCCCCAGCTTGGCCACTATCACGTGTATTTGCATTTACCTCATTGGACATTTTTAACCTTTCATACACCACACAGTTTTACATCTTCTCTGATGATCTATTATTTTTCATTTTCTAAACTTTAAAAGCCTTTCAAATCATCTCATTTCAGAGATGGCTACCTCCTTCTCAGCCTTGTTAAGTATGTGTTGCTTTTTATTTTCTTTAAATATTTTTATCTGGTGCATTGTAGTCATACATCTTAATGGGGTACAAGATGGTAGAGGCATACGTGTACACATCACAGATTTAGCCTTTTTCCAATTCTTACCCTATTCCCTCTATTCCCTCTCCCCTTCTTCCTTCTCATGTTTGGCTTAGTGATTGACTTGAATTTGTTTTTCTATGGGAGATTAAATGTGTTTCAGAATGTCACTTACTCTAGCATTAACTTTCGTTTGAGAATTTTGGATTCACCCAATCCAAGGTAATAAATCCTGTGTTGTTTTAAAAATTCAACACTCACTGAAATTAATTTGCAACAAATGTGATGGCGCATACATTTATTTTAAAGTAGCAAATAGCTGTTTACATGGACAGAGCCTGAGAATGTCAAATGTGTTACTTTTTATGGAAGAAATGAGGCCACCAGGACCCCACAGGAGGGTAGATTTCATGATTTTTATTTCTTTAGTAGTGAGTGTAAATTTCACTTGATTCATTCATTCTATGAATACTAGTCTTCCCTTATGAAGAGGACCTCACACCTAAAAGACATTAGATTAGCCAGGCGTGGTGGCACACACTTGTAATTCCAGCATTTGGGAGGCTGAGACAGGAGGATTGCGGTTCACGGACAGCCTCAGCTACTTATTGAGGCCCTCCGCAACTTAGTGAGACCCTGTTTCAAGATAAAGAATAAAAATAGGGGTAGGGGTGTAGCTCAGAGGTAGAATGCCCTTGGGTTCCAACCCCAGGACCACACACAAAAACACACACCCACACATTAGATTATTTCAGTTTTTATAGACAGTACAAGTATATTATTATTATTATTATTATTATTATTATTAAAGGCTAATTGAAGCCAAGTGTGGTGGTGTATGCCTATAAAATCCCAATATTTGGAAAGCTGGAACAGGAGGATAGCAGGTTGAGGCCAGCTTCACTAACTTAATGAGACCCTTAGCAACTTAATGAGTTCCTATTTCAAAATAAAATTAACATAGGACTGGGGGTTTAACTCAGAGGGAGAACATTCCTGGGTTCAACCACCAGTATCTCACTAAAAAAGCAAACTGGCCCATGTGGAGAGTGATTATACTAGTATTTACTGAATACCTCCTGTGTTCAAAACTCTGTGATAGGGTGGCATATACATCACCTCCTTTACATTTCTGCAGCTTTGTGGAGGTATAGCTTCTCCTACACCCATCTCGGAGCAGAGAGGTACAGCAAGGTAAAGGAGTTCATGGAGGGGCAGAAGTCCCATGGTCTGATTTCAGATGCACACTCATTTCACTGGGATTTTTAGCAGACAGCTCAATCATCTATGTCCATTCACCATAAATGTGGATAGAAAAAGAATCGAAATACCGAAATCTCCCTAAACACACAGTTGGTGACTCTTTGAATAACTACGCTGACCATCCTAACTGAGGACACTCTAGAGTAACAAAGAGAGGATGAGACAAGATAGAGCCCATGGTGGCCAACGGACTCCTGCCCCATGCTTCTAGCAATAGCACTTTAATGAGCAGCCCTCTTGACAGAGCTAATGACAGGTAGGTCCCTGGGGTCTCCTGTCAGGATTTGCTGTGTTGACGTGTGGGGTCAGCTTAGCACAAGCACTAGAAGTGCCACTTGAGTTTACATCATACTTTTGTATTTCACACAACGGAAATTTCATGGTGTAATGAAGTCTCCAAATTATTCTTGTCACACTTTGCTATTAAGAGTCTGAACCCTCTGAAGGGTGTCAAATTAGATCATATTTCCTATTTTGAAAACCTGGAGGTTTCTCAAGAAATGAAAATAACTCCAGGAACACTAACATTAACAGAAGGGGAAAAAATGCTATCATTGTTTTCTGTGGTGCCTCTGTGACCTTTTTAGAAACTTCCACAGATGTGAGCTTTAGGTCTCATCTTTTTTCCTTGTGTCCTGAAAGAAGTTAAGTGTATATACAATGACATTTTTTTTTTTTTCATTTGGAAATGGTCTGTTTTCCAGATTGTAAAAAACTGGGAAGTGACTTTTCATTTGAATAAGAGTTGATGTCCCTTGGGAAACTGAAAGAATTCAAGAAATATAGAGAAACAGCTGTTACCAAGCCAACAGAAGAAAGGGGAAGTCTTTTTGGTTTTCAGATTAGCTGTTAGGGAGACCGTTTTTCCTCCCATCAAACTTTCACTTTCCCTCCTCTAAAATAGATTAATCATGGCCATGTAGGTTTGGTTTTCTCTCTGTTTGTTAAAATGTGGGAAATATGAACAGTGGTTTCAAACTTTCATGAGCAAATTGTCATTTTGTGCCTTTTATTAGCCTGTATTTCAAACCCTACAGTTTGAGAGCTTACTCCTTCCTCCTAAGCCTTTCGCCAGTGAGAACATGCTAATGGGTTCTGCAGACCATGTCTTTATGAACTGACAATAAATTCCAAAGGATAAAACAGCTTCCAACCATAATTTGGTTTTGTCAACCAATCTGATGAGTGGAGTTCACACATTTCAGAACCCTATCATATACATACACCTGCTCATCTTTTTCTGCTTAAAAAAGACCAAGTTTTTTTTTTCCTGTCATTTTTAATCTTAGAAATAAAAATAGTACCACTGTAAAATTGTACTACCTGCTATAGTCTTCAAATAACTCTTTAGAGCACAAAAGGCAGACATACTTAACAGTATGGAGGGTGAATGTTTTTCATATGACTTTGGACAGGTCATTTACCTTTTCTGAGTCTCTGCTGTGTTATATTTGGGATGGGGGGATAAAAAAGTAGTTCTCAATGTGTGGTCTCCAAACCAGTTTCTGCAGCATCCTGGTAGAAATGCAAATTCTAGAGTCTCCCCGGGAGCCAGAAACTTTGAGTTCAAGCCCAACAATTTGCATATTAACAAGCCAACTAGGTAATTCATTAGGATACACGCTCATGTTAGAGAATCATTTCTATGAAAGTTAATTGTAATATTCACACAGGGCTTGCTTGGTACATTCTAGAAACAGAAGAAAATAAGTTATTTTCTTATTATTATCCATGTTATATAGAAGAAACCAAAGAACAGAACCAGGATGTGGCAAGCTGGAGAGAGCACTCAAGCCTCCCCAGGTCTCCACTCTACACCATCCCTCGATGGGGCAGAACACAGTGACCCAGACCCTAGTTTCAAATGTAGAAAGTGTCCCATGTAGGATATGGCCCAGTCTGGCCGGACTGAAGCACTTGGGCTTTGAGGTGGCGACCACAGCTCTTCTGGACATACATCCCTATTAACCCAACTCCTTCCTTTGGGGAGGGTGGTGGCAATAATTTGTAAATAGTATCAATTTGAACCCATGTTCAGGATAGATGCTGGGCCAGGCAGTGAATAAGTACTCCTATTTTTTCAGATCCTGTATGCTCTTACTCAAATGTGGAAAAAAGTTGACTTCCTAGAAGTAGAAAGTAGACTGGGTGTTGGGGGGGAGGGGGTTTGGGAAATGTTGGTCACTAGATACAAATTACAGTTAAACTCAAGGAATAAGTTCAAGAGGTCTATCGCAGAGCTTGGAGATTATAGTTAAAGGAGATATAATATACTTTTGAAAAGAATGCAAAGAGAATCAATGTTACCTGTTCTCGCCTCAGAATGTATGGTAATGTGTTAACTAGTTAGGTTTAACCATTCCATGATAAAAATGTATTTCAAAGCATGCATTTTATATAATACATACAGAGTAGTTTTCAAGATAGTCCAATTCAGTTTTCAAACTGCTTTTAAGAAGCTCTGAAAGGCCCCCTTCCCTCTTCCCTGGCTTCACACTAGAATCTTCTAGGGGGCTTTAAACAGTACTGACAGGAATATCCAACCAGGAAAATATGATTTATTTGGTTTGACATTTACTTTGTTTTGGTACAAAGGATTGAACTCAAGGTTGTTCTACCTCTAAGTGATACCCCCAACCATTCTTATTTTTCATTTTGAAACAAGGTCTTGCTGAGTTGCTAAGGCTGGTCTCTAACCTGTGATCCTCTTGTGCCAGCTACCCAATTACTGGAATAAAGGAGTATGCCATTGTACCTGGCTTGGCTTGGTATTTAGTGGTAATATCCCCTGGGTAGGGTGCTATTAACAGAAGCAGTATGCTAACACTAAATATAATATAGTATATAGTACATGTATATATAATTATAAATAATTGGGATATGTTTATACTAGAATTAATTCTTTATCTGAAATCCTAATTTAATTGGAAATCCTGATTTTTGTTTGCTATATCTGGTAACTCTGAGGAGAGAGTCTAAAATATAGACAGGGCTGAGAAATGTTGCACTAGAATCCTCCTGGTGGGGCAGTGATGAGTGAGGGACTGCAGTGACATCTGGGTTCATCACACATACAGTTTTGTCCATTTTGCTTATTTGGCCTCTTGATAGTATTTTGCTTGGAAAAACTTTTTTTATATAGTTAAAAGAAGGCTTGCTAGTCTTTGATCTGATCCAATTACTTTCTCCAGATGAGAAAATGTAAGACCCAGAGAAAATGTCTCTTAGCAAAACTCTTGCAGCTAATTAATTACAAAACAAAACACCAGGTCTTGCTCTTTCCATTCTACCAGCTGTTGTTGCTGTGGAGTCTCTTTTCCTGTTTTTTGAGTGATATGAATGCTTAAGGATAGAAGATGCTATGATTTTATATCTAAAAGCGATGGACAAATATTAAGCACGTCCCTGAAGGATACACAAGATACATAAACAGAGATGTTAGGTGTAGGGCACAGGGATTAAGATATGGTGTTGGTTCTCAAGGAGCTGTCATGGGGAAAAACACAAGGAGTATTGCTGATCTTAGAAAAGATATCACTTCCTTCTATGGCTTGTTTCCTGAATAATTTGATTCTTCCAACCTTTCTTTGATTCCAAAGATAAAATGGGGGAGGTTAGAGGACATTTGTGGGTTCCCTGGAGCCACTGGAGGGAACCTGGAATCTAACCTAAAATTTCATTTTGAAGGTTAAAGGAATGAGGAATACATGAAGACAAATGGCATGGGATAACTGTTCTTTGTGCAGTGGTGTGATTCACACTGGCTACATCTGTCAGGCTTTTTGACAAATGGCCTCCAATGTTCTCCAATTAAGTGAACTGCATAGAATTTGAAAGTTGCAGAGGATAAAACAATGTGTCTTTCCATTTGGGCAAATAAATTTACTTCCATTCATATGAGGATGGGGAATCATTAACTGTGTTTCTGTGCCAAAGGAAAAAAATAAAATATAAATAGGCATAGGATAGAGTGCAAGTACTTCCCTCTTCCATGACCTCCCCACCTGGTGTCCATCTGGCAGCCTGGGAGAACAGCTGCCTGCTGACACCATTTGGGGATGCCAAGGCCAGATACTGAGGAGGACTCCAGCTTCTTCCGCTCCCTCCCAGGTGATGGAAGATATTTTAGGTTATTAGTGGCCTTAGGAAAAGGCCATGTAGATCATCCCGGTTTGGAGGGGGGTGACAAGAGAGCTCCAGAGACACAAGGACCTCCTTCTAATAGTCAGAGGGCAGTATCCAGCAGTTCCCAAGACTCATAGAATGTGGGGGAACTGAAGTCTGTTCACACCATTTATGGAACACTTACTGATTTCTAGGTTTTAGTATTTTCTTCATCACATCTGTCTCCCTACTGCCACCATCACCACCAATCTCACTGTGTCCCCTGTGCCCTTAAGTTTCATGATGAGGTAGACTTTTGGCTGAAATCCTTCAACCTCTATCCCTTCCTTCCTGGATCTAAGAACTCATTTTTGAAGTTCTTTTGAAGTTATTTTTAGAATTGGTCGATCAGCCTCCTTATTTCATCTTCATAGCTTGTTTCTGACCAAAAGTTGCGTTATTGTCTAGATACACCATATTTGCTACTGAATGAGTTTGGGTGGATTCCAAAAGCCAAATGCACTCCCAGGGGATGAAGATATTCTCTCTTTAAGGGAATAAGGATGTCATGCTGAACAACAGGTTAAATTTTTCTTTTCAGTCATCTCAAATAGCTGGAGACGACAGAACAGCTGAATAACTGAGTCAGTCATCCATTAATTTAACAAACATTTAATGAGCACTTGTTTTGTATAAGCATTGTGATAGTTTTTAGGGATACTAAGATAAGTCAAACAAAAGGGAATAAACTATGTGATTCAGGTACTGGATTAATATTGAAATGTTTTAAAAACATTCATTATCTTTGAATCCTTAATAGAATTTTGAGCAAATTTGCCCTGACAGAAATGTATAATCCCTGGCACTTATTTATATGTTTAGTTCTGATGTGCTAATTAAAATTCATGATTATTATTTAAAATCACTCCTTATTCACCATATGGTCACGTTAATGACAGACAGTGAATAGTCACCAATATCAACTATACTATTTTTCTTGTTCATATGTGAATCCTTTGAGGTTTAATTGGAAAACTGGCCTCCCAGCTGCAGACCACATTTCCCAGTTGCCCTTGCATTTATATCATGTGACTAAGTTCTGACCAATGGGACCTGAGTGAAATGAGGCGCACCTTCCAAAGTCACAGCCATCAAACAAAGAGCTTTGTTCTCCATTCCATCTTTCTGACTTTCTGGATCTGGGATGTGGATGAGGTTCTGGCGATGTGCTTTGGCAAGTGGGTGAGGATGACACACCAGAAGATGATGAATAACAAATCAAAGAAACATGAGTACCTGGATGACCCTCTGGAATGATACCAGCCAGGAGCCATCTCCCTGCCTCTGGACTATGATTGAGAAAGATGAAGAGTCCCTCTTAATTGAGCCATTGTGTTTTGGGGTCCAACATAAAATAAGCCTATAATTTAAATGGTATCTGAGGATAGATATCCTCATGCCATCTGGCTTTCCACTCTTGAACACTCAGGAGAGAAAATCTATTCATTCATCTTGTCTTCACTGGGTCATTCAGATATAGCTCATGTCTACTTTTTTAAGGATGTTTCTACCATGAACTATTCCTCCAATGATCTCTGCATCTCCTTGGGAGCTCTGCATACTCCTAGCAGGACCATTCTTCCACTGATATCCGCACCCCACTGGCAGGAGAGAAATGGAAGGCTAAGTGCACAACATACTTCAGAATGTTCTGCCCTTGAGCATTACATCATCAATGGCATTGTTGAGGAGGGGCTCCACGTCCATGTGCCTGTGGAAGGACTCCCTTACCCATCCTCCAGGCTATCCTCTTGTACCCACGCCACTGTGTGCTGTTTTCTTTTTTCTTTCTTTTTTATTTTTTTGGTGGCACTGGGGTTCCTGGAAATCCTTCTACCTCTGGGCTACACTCTCAGACCTATTTTATATTTTTATTTGGCAACAGGGTCTCTTAAGCCAGCCAGGCTGGCTTTGAACCTGCACGATACTCCTGTCTCATCCTCCCAAGCGTGGGGATTACAACCATGTGCCACCATGCCCGGCTATTGTTTTCTTTTAGATGTTAGTATTAATCCCATCAGAGCCCTTACATGTGTTTATACCAGTAACCACTAGATATTGAGACTCAAGGCACTTGTTATTCTTTGTGTTTTCACCCTCACTTGGTTTGGATAATCTCCTTGTCCAATCTACCTCCCACCTTTTGTAAACCCTAGGAAATCTTTCCTGCATCTTGAAATCTAAGGCCAGTTAACAGAAAAATTTCCTGTAGCTTCAACTTTTCTTCTGAATGTGAACTTCACCTTTTACTTCTAATTCATATCTGACTCTTCCTTCTGAGGCCCTCAGTGATGGCTATTTTCTCTCCTTCACCCTTTGTATAATTGAGCCTGCCTGTGGAGTGGCTATCCTCCTTTCTCCCTGAATTGTCCAGGATTGAATGTCATGTCCCTGGATTGTCACAAAACTTCCTTCCCTAGTAATTCCTCCTAATTTTCAAGGTTTTAGCTTGTGGTTTACTATCACACTCTCCAACGTAACTCTAGCCACAAAGCTTCATGATTTCAGTGTGCCTGTAGATGAACCTGTAGGCTGTGATCTCTCTTCTACAGACCTTGTCGTCCATCCACCCCCCTCTGCAGCAAGGCTACTCCTCCAGAGCCTAGACTTCAAGTTTTACCCTTTCCAGTGAGCATCTCCTGGTTCACCAGCTGGCTCTAATTCTTCAACTCAACAGTCCTGACTACAAGCTACCAGCAGCTGATTCTACCACTGTTTAATGGTCCCTCGCCTCCCTCCCACTTCCATGCCCCTTCTTATTCATAATTTCATAGCTCACCACTGTAACCATTTCCTCCTAATCCCATCAAACCCACCGCGCCCTTTGTGGTACCATCTAACAAAACTTAACTTTGTTAAGTCCAACATTCTACCCACTTTGCATTTATGCTTTCACACACAGAATTAGATTAAGTATACAATTGAGCTCATGCATCTCCTTTACGTCTCACTTCCTAACTTCAAGTTGACTTGATCTGGCAAATTTTCCTAGTTGATTCCCTCTACCTGCATCCTAGAGTATTTCACACTTTCTCTTCTCTATTCAAAGCTACTTCCTTCTCCAACCGAACTCTCAAATGAGGATTATATTTTCTATTCCCTTTAGAGAATAGGAGAAATCAGAAGAGAAATTTGCCCAGGTTCCATGTGTATCTAAGGGCATCTGCTCAAGCGTTCTCCTGCGTGCTGGGTGACCATCATGCTCATCTACAGACAGCCCCTTCACTTGTAAAACCTCTTCCATCATCAGTTTTGTTTCTCTCCATACTGGATTACTGCCATCAGCATACAATGTATGGTGGTTTCTTCCATCTTTGAAGAAACCCTCTCCAGTGACCTCATTTATCTATACCCTTTTATAGCAAAAATTCTTGAAAGATTTATACATATTATCTCAAATTCCTATTTCCTACTCTCTCTTGAGCCTCTCTAATCAGACATCACACCTATCAGCCTGCTGATAAACCTCCTGTCAAGATCTCCAATGACCTCTATGCTACTCCAAAGGTTAATTCTCACTTCTTCTGTGACTTGACTTATCAGTATCATTTGACATATTTAATCTTTCCTTTCACCTTGAAAATTCTTCATAATCATAATCTATATTTAAAAGTCTAGTCAGGTTTTAAATATAAATTGCTATGCAAAGCCCTAGTGGTATGAAGTTCTGAAGTGGGAAACATTCACTTCTGCCTGGGGAACGCTGGGAGAAAGCTAAACAAACAGTGAAAAGGAAAAAAATGACCCATGAGCTTGCCTTTAAAATAGGTGCTCTTACATCTTGCATATAGGTTCTGACAACCAAAAGCAAGCTTAGAATTCACCTAGGGTAACATTCTCATTTTCTAACAAAGGAAATCAGGGCTCAGAGAAGAGCAGCAAATTCTTCAATGCCACAGAGTGACAGCATTGGGTCTACAGGCTAGATCTTCTGCCTGGAGGAGCTTATCCCAGTATCTGGTCAATATTGCTTTTCCTTTCCTCCTCTGTGCATTTGTATGAGTATGGATGTATTAATAAATATTTTATAAGCAAGTCTATATGAGTAGACATGAGGGACATATGTAACCACACATACTATATATATATATATGTATATATGTGTATATATACACAATATATTCATGTGTACACACATTATACACATACAAATATTGTCATATATATAACATATATACATTCTTTTTTTTGATCTTGAGGATTCTGAGGATTCTATCTTGGGGCTATACTCCCAGTCCTTTTTATTATTTAATTTGAAACAGGGTCTTGTTAGTTTCTGAGGTTAGATCTTGCTAAGTTATTCAGGCTGGCCTTAAATGTGTGTTCCTCTTATTTCAGCCTCTCAAATAATGAGATTACAGGTGTGCATCACTCTGCCTGGCTATACAATTTCTTTTGTTTCCCCTAAGATTTTTTTCTTGAATGAAAGAAATTATGAGGAGAGTTCATGCACTCCTTCTGTCTGTTCTCAACTCTGATAGAGTAGTGTCCCACTTGGCACCACTCTGGGAGCAAGCCCATTTTCTACTATAACAGGGTGTATGCTCCCTAGTACTATAGGAAAAAAAGAAAAGGAGAGAGAAGACAGCCAATATTGAAGCAAAAGGACCCCAGAAAGCCCCAAAATTAGCAGAACACCTCCTGAATATAAAACTGGTCTCTCTAAGACACCTTCTCTGTTCTGCTGGTGGGAGGAGACTGGATGTGGGCATCAGGGACACTTAATTTTGGTCCTGCTAACTCAGTGGGGGACCATGGGTATTTCTCCAGTCTGAACAATGAAAGTGCATATCTTATAAAGTTTTAAGTCTTCCCTTTGAACCTTCAGTGGAGATAAGGTCAACAAAATGCCGTCTCCAGCCTACTTTTCAGCCTTAGCTCCTCCTCCAGGACCCAGGTTCCCTTTATCACTGAGTGGACTAGATACATACTCTCTCCTTTCTAACTTGTCCCTCTCAGTCATCCAGGTCTGAAGATTGACGAACTGACCTATGGTTTTTTCCAGGTCCCTTTCTTTCTAATTAGACTCTTGTTTCTGGCTCTGGTAACCCAGATACTTCCTGAGGTCTAACATGAAATAAAAGAATAAATAAACAGTGGGGAACGAGAGTCTCCCACGTGAGAAGATGAAGCAAACGACACTGGGGAAGAAGGCAAAGCAGAGGGGAAATATGGGCAGCGGGGCATCAGGACTCTTGAGCACAGCCCTCTGAGGTGACTCTGGCCTACAAAGAACGTGAGGAGCCTCTGGCAGCGTACAACTTGAGGGATGGTTAATTTTAGGTGTGAACGTGGCTGGATTATACAGTGAGCTGGAAAAGCATTATTCGTGGATACAGCTTTGAGAGCGTGAGGAGGGGATTGGCATTGGAATCAGTGGACTGAGTGAGAAAGATGTGTCCTCAGTGTGCCTGGACACCACTTCGTCAGGGCTCACAACAAGGCAGAGGCAAGGGGAATTTGCTCTCTTTCTTGGAGTCAAGATATCCTCTGTCTTCTCTGGGATATAGAACTCTAGGTCCTTCCTCTGGCTTTGGACTCTGAGACTTTTTTGTAGCTCTGGTTCTCCAGGTTCTCAGTCCTTTGGCCTTAGGCGGAGTGGTACAGCACTGGCCTTCCTGGTTCTGTGGCCTTGGGCTGAGTTGAACTGTACTGATGGGTTTCCTTTCCTCTAGCCTATGGTGGCCTGTTGTGGGGCTTTTCCACCTCCAGAATCACGTGAGCCAGCTCACCTCACTGTCCACCCATCCCAGGGTGCTCTCCCCTGAAGAACCCTGACAAACACAGCTCGCAAGTAGTAGGAGTGTGGCACTCCATACAGATGAAGAGCACTCGCTTGAATCTAAGAAGGCAGAGAAAGGTCAGAAACTGGAAGCCAATAAAATTTTCCTAATGCCTGATAAATGGAATGTATAAAAATGTCTGGAATTCCTGGAGTCTCATATCATGCTGTTCTATTCCTTCTGCATATAGAAATTTTGAAAACTTGTTTTTTTTTTAATAATCACTGGACTAAGTATTGCCTTTTTCCAAAATTGTTAATTTCACATAATATAGTGGATGGTTATGGAACTATCATCTAATCCAAACATTAGTATATTTTTAATTGCTTACATCTACCTGCTCTTCTTGCAGCCCATCCTACACCATCCCTATGGCAAAGCCTGATGTTATTATTTCTTGCTTTCTTTTTTCCAGTTTTATTATATATATAGATATGCCTATAAAATATGCTGTTTAATTTGCTTATTAATGAAATTTATAAAAAAAAGAATATCAATACTATATGCATTATTTGAGACTTGCTTCATTAATTAATTAATTTACTCTGTTACTAGGAAGTTCCTCAAAGTTGCACCTTGCTATAATCATTCCCTTTTCACCACTCCATACTATTTTACTACATACATGTATTTCCCCATTACCCTAACAATGAACATCCTGAGACATTGCCAGATGCTTTGCTCTTAAACATTGTCTGATATAGATACTGTAGATCAAGTCTCTTGGTACCCACGTGCTAGAGTATATCAAGGGCATATTCCTAAGAGCACAGTCAGTAAACAGAAGAGCAAAATAATGATCACCCTTTCAAGACAAGGCCAAATTCTTCTCCAAGGTGATTCTGGCAATTTATACTCCCAAAGAAATGCAAAAGAGGTTCTGTGATTTATGTTCTTTTTAACACAAGATATTATCAGATTAGAATTTCTCAAATAGATATAAATGGTATATCAAACTGGCTTCATATACTTTTTCCTGATTACTAATTTAGTTAGTATCTATTCATGAGTTTATTACCCATAGTTGTTGTTTTCTAGCTGTTAGAATGCCTTCTCATGTCTTTTGTCTTTTTCTCCTATTAAATTGCTCCTTTTTAATCTATACTATATCATTCTATATAAATTTAAACAAATATAAATTATTTTATATACTTATAACTGCATATATAATGCAATCTTTCTTGGCTCTATCTAATGCTAATCCTATCTTTCAATTTCTATTTTGGCTTTAAATTTTCTCTAGAATATACTCTGATGAACAAATTCAAGTCATTTCCTAGCAATTTTAATGATTTTTATACCTGGCCTAAGAAATGTTCCCTTCAGGTCAGAAAGATTTTTTGTTTTTTACTGCTAGGGATTGGACAGACTCCAGACAAAAATAATTTTTTAAAAGTTATATTCTAACTTATTGAGATTGTTTTATAGAAGTTCAATTGACTTTTTCTACTGATTTTATATTCAATTGCCTTGGAAATTTTCTTATTTTAGTAACTTTTCTAGGAATAATTTTGAGTTTTCTATAAAATAACATCAAAATGGAAAAAGAGAAACAAATGAAATAAAAGGGGACAAAATGTGTGTGTGTGTGTGTGTGTGTGTGTGTGTGTGTGTGTGTCGGGGGATGGAACCCAGGGGTGTTCTACTTTTGAGTTGTACCTTGAGCTTTATTTTATTTTTTATTTTGAAATAGGAAGTAAGTTGCAGAGGGACTTTCGAAGTCTGAACTGGCCTGAAACCTGAAATTCTCCTGTCTCAGCCTACCAAGTACTGGGACTATAGGCATGTATCACCATGCCCAGCTGAAACATTTCTTAAAACCCTAAAACATATTTTTAAAAGCTCGAAGAAAAGATTTTGAGTGTTTTTACTATAAAGAAGTGACAAATATGCAGGGAAATGCATATGTGAAACCTGATTTAGATATTACATAATACATACATATATCGAAACATCACATGGGATCAAATGTATCAAAATCACTAATATTAATTAATTAATTAGTAAATTAATTAATTAATGGATGGATGGAACCCAGGGCCATTTGACCTCCGAGCTACACTCCCTGCCTTATTTTTTATTCTTTATTTGAAACAGGTCTCACTGAGTTGCGGAGGGCCTCACTAAGTAGCTGAGGCTGTCCAGGACCAATGATCCTCCTGTCTCAGCCTCCTGAATGCTGGGATTACAAGCGAGCACCACCATGCCCGGCTCAAAATCACGAATATGTTCGATTTTTGTTTTATGTATCAGTTAAAAACAAATATAGTTTAAATTTCAAAAGATAAAGCAAAAATACCTAAGCACTAAAATGGAAAGATAGTCAATAAAAGAAACATAAAAAAAAAAAACCCTGCCAGGTGGGGTTTGTGGTGCATACTTATAATCCAGTACTTGGGAGGCTAAAATAGGAGGAGCACAGGTTCCATGAGGTGTCTCAGCAATTTAGTGAGGCACTCAGAAACCTACTTGACCCTGTTTCCCAATAAAATATAAAATATAGCTGCAGGTATATCTCAGAAATAGAATGCTCCTGGTTCAATCCCTAGCATCACAAAAATAAGATAAAAAGAACAACTATATTCTTCTGAAATGGTTAAAAATAATGAGACAACATAACCAAACTTAAAAGAAGGGGAAGCTAAAACCAAGAAATCAATAAACTAGAGGTGGAAAGATAATAGGTTCATTAAAATTAAAAATTGGTTCTTGGGAAAGATTTACAAAATTGGCAACCCACTAGCAAGAGTTATTTAAAAACAAGAAAGGGTAAATAAATAAGTTTAATAAAAAGAGTATGTAAATACATATGCAGTTGAGATTACATATCTCATAACAACATTGGTTTATCGAAAGGCGTAAGGACTGGTTTATTTTTAGAAATAAATATCTCCCACTTTATTACGACATTAAAGGCAAAAAAAAACATGTTGCTAGCCCAATAGTTGCGTATATTGCTTTTTTGTGTGGTACTGGGACTTGAACCCAGGAGCATTCTAACTCTGAGTTACACCTCCCAGCCCTAATTTTATTTTTTAGTCTGAAACAGGGCCTCACTAAGCTGCTGAGGCTCACTTCAAATCTGCGATCCTCCTGTCTCAGCCTCCCAAGTACTGGGAGTACAAGCTTATACCACTTGCACTCAGCTTGTATATTACCTTTGATAGTATTCAAAAGTGTGTGATTAGAAAAATAAAAACCCTCCTAGTTAATGGAAACTAGAAGACAAGTTCCCTCTCCTGATACAGTTTAACAAAAAAGTAAACAAATAGTTACAACAAACACCATTATCCTAAATGGAGAAACACTGGAAATAGTCCCTTTAAAACCAGCAACAAGACTAGAGTGCTTGTCATTACAGCTTCCGTACTGCTTGGAGATGCGTTGTAGAAGCATACATCCCTTTACAGGAATCCATACAAACCTTTCTCTCACATGTAACTCTAAAGAGGTATTCTCAGGTCCAATATAGATAAGTGTTCTGAAAAGGCAGAGCTCTCCTCCCCACCTTAAAATCATTGTTAAGTGTTTCTAAAAGTATAATGTTCAGCAGCATGGCACGCTTTCACCATCACTTAAAGAAGGGCAGGGGAAGGAGAAGTGTGATTTCACATAGTTAGCTGTAAATCCAGGTGTATTATCCAGGCTAAATATCATCTTGCTTTGGGACCAAGAAATTGAACTCATTTTGCCTTTTTTTTCTACAACAAACATAGAGCTTCAAGGGCTGATTTAGTGTCTAATTTCACTCATCTTATGATCCAACTGGTATTATACTGAATAACATTTGTAATTTGAATGTGTTATGTGAGTGAACTCTGCACTCCAAGGAGAACTAAAGAGACATTTTATGGCACTGAGATGACAATTTTAAAAAATCAATTTTTATTTTCATTTTTGAAAAAGGTACCAGAAATCCTTGTTCAGTTATGCCTTGTTCTGAAAATCCAACTGGGTTCTTTTCACCCACTGGACAAATGTTTGCTGGGTGTCAGGCACTGGGGACAGAGTAGAGGACAAAGATGCTGTCCTGTGCTTCCTGAATGTCCAGAACAAATCATTTTTATTTTTAATTATTTATTATTTAATTTTTATGTGGATCATATTGAAATTGGCATACATTCAGACTGTGCTTGGTGCCCTCTCCCCCTCCCAACAATGAGTGTCCAGATTAGCCATGCTACATTCATCCTTTTACACATATTCGGATGTAGCTCCTCCATTAATTAAACTCAGGCTTCTTCCTCTCCCATCCTTCCATTCTAGCTTTGCTGAGGTTTCCCCTCCATTATCTGGAGTCACTGTGGTATTCATAATACTCTGGTTTGAGCATATTAGAGAAAACATATGTCCCTTCTCTTTCTGTGCTTGGCTGATCTCACTTTTCATCTTCTTCCGAATGACATGATTTTGTTCTTCTTTATAGCTAAGCAGAATTCCATTGTGTGTATTTCCCATAATTTCGCAATCCATTTATCTGTTGATGGATACCTAGGTTGGTTCCATATTTTGGCAGTAAACACAAGGGACAGTTCAAGAGGTCCTAAAGTAAGGCTCCCCTAATCAGCCTATGCAACTTCCTTTTTGATCTAGAAATATGGTACTATCTTTTATATAGAAGAAAAAATTCTGCATGGATTTCTTCCCAGGCTGCATGTACTAGAGCTACACCTCACTCAGCCCTTCTTGGTAAATTCATTTATAAAAGGAACATTAGCTAACATTGCAAAGCACTTTGCAAAGGCCATTTTGTGTACACTATGTCATTAAAAATCCAGCAGTCATCACCACTATTTTGGGGGTGAGAATTTGAGGCACAGTGGCTCAGGGATACAACTTTATGAAAACTTCTAATGTGTCTGACTCCAAAGCCTCTATGAACATTTCCAGGATGTCTGTCTCATTCATTCACGCATGCCTATATTATCTCAGAGAATAGTCATATTTCAAGGAGAAGTTGGGATTTTATGTTATTCCTCTGAGTATATTCTGAGTGTAGTCTTTATCCATAGTCCCTAAACACCCTATTTCCTCCAACTATGTAATTCTGTGCAACTTAAATACAGATTGCCTTCTCAGCCTTTCTTTTCCCCTCATTACAGGTATGGTACAGAAATACTCAATGAGAAGAAAAAGTTTGAACAACTAGATTTCTTTCCAGTAGAACAGGCTAACATGTAAAAATGGAGAGTCCTGTCATGACCTGACTGGGGAGAAAGATGAAGTTGAGGCTGAAGAAGGAGAGGACAAGAACATTCATTCATTCATTCATTTATCCAACCATCAAATAAATATCTACTGAGCACTAGGAACTGAGCCCATGACACTAAACAAAACATCTCAGTGAGAGGGAAGGAAGACAGGATGACCTCTTGATTCTCCCCCAACACCAAAACTTTATCTTTTGCTGCTTTATTGCTTTAATATGAAAGTGCTTTAATGGCAACTAGTTGACAGATTAAAACAAAACTACATTGAATCCATATGTGAGGATAAAAATCTAAACCATATAGAGACTATTTGAAACATCAGAATTTTTTTTAAACTTTGTAGTAGGAAAGTCTTGGCAGAAAAGAAAAGCCTGATAATTTTGACCATTATAAAAATAAAACTTGCAAGCCGGGCATGGTGGCGCACGCTTGTAATCACCGCACTTGGGAGGCGGAGACAGGAGGATAGCGCAGGTTCAAAGCCAGCCACGCTGGCTTAAGAGACCCTGTTTCCAAATAAAAAGTATAAAATAGGTCTGGGAATGTAGCCCAGAGGTAGAAGGGCTTCCAGGAATCCCAGTACCACCACCAATAATAATAATAATAATAATAATAATAATAATAATAATAATAATAAAACTTGCATAGAAAAGAATATAAGTGATGTCACAAGTGAATGTAAAAACAAAAACAAACAAAAAAATGGAAATTATTTCTGTCTTATGTCACAAACAAATGAAAAATCTCCTTAAACTTTGAAGCACTTGTAGGAGTTGGGATGACAAAGACGAACAACCCAGTTGAAAATTCAGCCAAGGTCCTGGACAGATGGTTCATAGAGATAGGAACTCACATGATCTTTAAATGGATCTGAACAAAAAAAATTCTTGACCTCACTCTTAATAAGAGAAATCAAATTCAAACCACACCAGAAAATCATTTCTCCTGTCTGCTTGAGGAAGATGGAATTTGACATGAAATCTGTTGCAGAGACACGTAGGGGACCAGGCATGCAGGCCACTGTGAGTGTGAAATAGTACAACTCCTCTGAAAGTGTACTTACACTTTGACTCAACAGTCCAACTTCTGGGAATCGATTTAAGAGATATTCATAGAAGATCAGTTAAGCAAATTATGATACAGCCACACAATGTACGTGTGAAAAAGGAGGAAGGCTTCTGTGCATGGATATGGACATCTCCAGGATATATGAAGAGGAAGAAAGCAAAACAAAACTAGATGCAGGACAGTGTGCACTGTATGTTTCCTCTGGTGTGAGAGGTATTTGCATCTGTTTGGCTTATACAGAGGAAGACAGAGAAGACAAAAGAGAAAACAATTAAAATAGCTGCTTATATGGGACTAAGGACACAGAGATGGGGAAAGACATCTGGGTTCAAAACAGTAGAATCAAACCGGGTGTGGTGACGCACACTTGTAATCCCTGCCCTTGGGAGGCAGAGACGGGAGGATCGCGCTGGTTTAGGAGACCCTGTTTCCAAATAAAAATGTAAAAGTAGGTCTGGGAGTGTAGCCCAGAGGTAGAAGGGCTTCCAGGAACCCCAATACCACCAACCCCCCCAAAAAACAAACAACAACAACAACAACAACAAAAATAAAAACAGTAGAATCAAATTTTGAAAGTGAAACTTGAGGACAACTCTGAGGACCTCCTACATTGCAGAGGTCATGAGTCCTGAACATGAC
Organism: Muscardinus avellanarius; assembly: GCF_963383645.1. NCBI lineage: Eukaryota > Metazoa > Chordata > Mammalia > Rodentia > Gliridae > Muscardinus > Muscardinus avellanarius. Next base: position 102,391,714 of record NC_137787.1, on the reverse strand, counting down.
ATTTGGTTTCCTAGTAGTTACAACCGTTGTTCTCAGGATAACAAAACGTCAAGCCCAGGGTAATCCAGCTTGGCATGGGCCCAGAGAGGGGAAGGAAGGCATTTGCTCAAGACCACCAAGTCTGTTTTGGTCCTAGACACATGCTTACTTCAAGTCAGTTCCCTGGGTTCTTCCACACATTGCAAAGATTTCATGGAGCGCCTTTAGTGCAATGAAGGTTGTCTGTATAGCTTCTGGTTTTCCTTACAAATACTGATGCTGTAGCCTTATCTCCTGAAGCATCCTCATCAAACTGAGATATCTGGAGGGCTCCAGGGAAAGGAACATCATGGATGAAATGGGTCAGAGTAACACATTACAGTATAAGAAAGGGCCTGGCAAACCAAGATCAGAGGGGGGTATGAATCTAAAAAAGTGGGGATTTCTATGGGGAAGCAAACCACCTGGGGGCAGCTGGGTGCCTAACCACCAGGCTTCTCTCTGCAGCTGGGCAAGAGTCAGCTGGGCCAATGGGAAGGATATTGCTCCCTTCTCTAATTCAGTTTCTCAAAGCATGAGTGGATTTATTCATTTACAGTAAAATTCCTGGTCTAATTAAAAGTGCAACTTCCTTCACCCGACATAACCTCCCTATATTTCAGGTTCCCAGGTACTTGTGTGTAAAAACAATGAGGCTGAGGGATAATTTGGGATTTTTTTTCCTCGCTGCAACAGTCAATAAAGAGGAAGGAGAGCACTGCTAGGCTTGTTTCAGGGACTTTAAATCAGTTCTGTCTCCCTTAGAATGAATTTCAACCACAGAAATTTCCCTTAATGAAACTGCACAGCCCTGGATAATTTATAAGGAAAGTTTACCTTTCCAGGGGTTTTAGCTTCATATCATGTTGGCCTCTCGTGATTTTAAAGTCTCTTTAGTCCCCTCCCTTACTCTCACATCCTAAGGCTTTAATTCTAGCACTGTTCCTTCTCTGGGCCCCTTGAGTATAATGCTCATATTTCCCAGAACTCCACAGGTTCAAAGCCATGCCACATCTACTGAAATATGTCACTAGGAGGCAATTAGGCGGCTTCTATGTGGCAGGTGGAACTAGTGTTCAGAAAAGCCCGCCTTATTCATCTAGGATCATTCGATTAATGGCATAGCCAAGTTGGAAACTAGGGGTCCTCGCTCTAAGATTAAGATTATGGGTATTCCTGATACACTCATCCCTGTGCCCCATGACTTTGGGTTTTGGCTTCCAAGAAGTTCCCTGAGAAGATTCAACTGCATGACTCACTGGACAATTTTTTTTTTTTTTTTTTTTGGCAAAACTCCAGGTGGCTGGTTGGGAAGGAACCTGTTCTTTTCTGAGCTTATCTGCTGCACTGTGTAGTAAATGTGCATTTCTGTGCTTCAGGAAAATCGAGGAGGAGCATTTGGGATTACAGAGTGCTTGAAATGGTCTCTTCCTTGGTCCTTAAAGTCTGTGACAAGGCATCATAGACAACGAGAAGATATCCACCCTTTCCCTCAACACTTTGAAGGTTTGCGCATTGTGTTCGCCTCTCAATCACTCTAATAATCACAGCTAGAAAGTTCTTTCCTGAATCCTGAGCCCTTCCTTTACTTCACCACCCCCTTCTTCATGAGAACCCTTTCTATTTACCCCAGTATTTTATTCCTGAGATTACTGTGGATCTTCCCTGTCTTAACCATTCAATGAGAACAGTTCTGACAAGGGACTCTTTCCAAATGTCGCTGTGTGCTTTTAAGCCAAATATAAAACTTGTTGGTCCCCAAGGAAACCCAAACACCTGTTGATTATATTTTTCCTCCTTTAAAAAAAATCTAATTGCAATTTACTTGCCTCGCCACAGCAGTGCGAGGATTAACTGTCCTCAGGTAACTTTCAAGTCTGTAAAGGATTTCTGCCTCCTCAGGGCACATGTTCTCTGAGAGAGACAGAACTGAAATACTAATAAGAGACTTAACTTGTAGCAGCCTCACACAGGCTGTGCTATGTGTTACCATTTCAGACAGTGGATTTCTTCCTCAACTTTTCTGATGAAGGCACTGGGAACATGATCAGCAGTCATGTCTGCAAGCCCAGCAGGAACGTCTTTTCCAAAGCCCTTTAGAGGAAGCGCATCTTACCCACCCAATTAGACAGCAGGTGCACCTGCTGGGTATGCAGGGGTATGTGGATGGTGCTGAATTTTTACACAAACATTTGACAGTTTCTCTGTCCCAATGAACATTTCTGATATCCACAGGTTAGTCCTCTCTTGGCTTTTTCTGGTCACTGAAGACATTTTGCGCTGGATTCCCCTTTGTTGCTGGGGAGTTGTCCTAGCCATTGTAGGATGGCTAGGACATCCTACATCAGCATCCCTGAGTTCCACACTCCAAATGGGAGCTCCTACCCCATTTATATGTATGAATGAACATCTCCATACATTACCACGTGTCTCCTGGGTGGGGGCACAGTCACACTGGCTTGATGGTCCAGTGTGAACTCTTGCTGTACTACTCAGATTAGGGTGTGATTCTGCCAAAATGTCACCCTCAATGCGTACAAGGTCCTGCAGAACTACCAGGGTCCTTGGAAGTGACTCTTCACCAGCCCCCTACCAAGTTTCACTTTGTTCTGCTCCCCCACACAAAGCGCAGAGACACATTTTCACAAATGAAACAGCATCCTGTTGCTTATTTCTTTAGTTTTAGATCGATGGCCTCATTTTCTTTCAGCTCTGACAGCCCAAGATTGCTCATTTGCATGATACTCAGTATCATTTGCTACCCCCACCTATGCCACATCGACCAAGGAGTGGCTTTTTAGTTTGAAATTCCACTTTGCAAGCTCCTTTTTAAACATTTTGGGTTGCAACGTGTTTAAACTCCAGGGGTGTAACACTGGGGGTGTTTTGGCAATGGTGGGGGTGTCTATCAAAGGGTGACAAACCCTGAGGGGGGCATCTCTTCCCTCCAAAATGTCTCATTAGGGTCCCCAGGCTTGGCCTCCGTCTCCTCTGTATCCCGCAGTCCAATTTAATTGAGCGACGGCCTCGCCACGGCACACTGCTCTTTCGACAGGAGGGTAAACTCATTCTGTCCATCATGACATTTGCTTTCTTAAGGGCCTCACCATATGCAGCTTAAATAATTAAATGCAGGTCACATCTATGCCTCTCCTTGCAAGCCTGTCTGAGGGCACAGTGGGTTCTTTCTGATGGTTAGCTTTTGGCCACGTGATTTCGAGAAGACTAGTCAGGTTTTGGTTTCTTTTGTTATTGTACATGACACTTCTCTCCCACTAGGAACCCCAACCCTCAGCATAGAGCAAATCCAGTGTGAACAGCTGAAAGAACTGTGGGTTTTCTGATGATGGATGAACAGTGACAGAGAGAATTCTGAGGCCTTGGTTCCTGCAAGGGTCTCAGAGCAGACCGCTTTTCATGTCTGTACGTCCCATTGCCATGCAGAAAAGTTGAATTGGAGACAAACCCCTTGTGATCTGGTGCATGTGTGTCCAGTCACCTGAAGCTAAGATGAGCTTGTCAAAACTACAACAGATCTTTAAAAATGATCCAGCCAGAGAGACATTCCAGAAAGGAATAACTCTTACCTGTAGTGTCCATTTGAAACAATAGATTTCTCCAGGGGGAACTCAGGGTGATTATGATGAGTTTGAATTTAGTTTAACCCATGCTGATTTTGCACATTACAGAGATTTGTCATCTTTAAGGAATGTGCCAGATGAACACTTTAAAACAGATGCAACTTTGTGTGAATTCTCTATAATATAGCAAAATCTGATTGCTCTATTAATAGCCAGAGTCCTTGGCCTTGAGAAAGCAGGGTGGCAGCATTTTTAAAATTCATCATCTCTGCATAATTAGTTGTGAATCTCTAAAAACTCGAGCTGAAGAATTAACCAGGAACTGGAGCAATCCTCCCTCAGCGTCCCTCTCAATATTGTTCCACAGTCATCATTTCCTTGCGTTTTTCTAATTACTGCAAAACCAATTGTTTTTAACTCAGCTGCCCTGGCTCTTTGTAATTTGTTGAGTGTAATTACCTTCAAGTAAAGAAAATGTACTTCTTGTTTGGGAAATTGGGGCTTGATTAGGTGAGCATCCTCAGGTGGCTTTGGGACCCTGGCTGCAAAGCTTTCGGTATTTCATCTGCCCACTGTGCTGTGAGAGTTTGGGGCTTGAAAAGGAGGAGGCCTTGTTGAAAGGGAGCCCCAGATTGTGTCCATCTACAGAGCCTACTGGGATTTTATTGGGAAAGAAATTTTATAAAAGCCAAAATGTACTAGGAATTTCGATTCCCAACTCTGAGGAGGCAGCAGTGAGGCCACAGGCAGTCATGCACATGTTTTTTTTCCCCCTCTTTGGAACTGGGGATTGAAGCCAGGAGTATTTTACTTCTGAGCTTTACCTCCAGTCTTTTTATTTTTATTTTGAGACATGTCTCGTTAAGTTACTGCACAATGGCCTTGAACCTGCAATCCTTCTGTCTCAGCCTCCCAGGCACTGCGATTATAGGGGTGTATCAACATGCCTGGCTAGTTTGGGGTTCTGATTGTCCCTTCTCTCATGTCTGATTATAAAATCTAAGGGGTGGGGATGTCTCATTAACCTGACTCCAGACCTCAGTGTCTAGAAATGGTTGGGCACAGTAGTTACTGAATAAACCAAATAAAGTAGTTTAAAAGTCAATTCTCCATTTTACTTTCTCTCTCTCTTCTGATTCTCTTTACTAACTAGTTCTACCTGGAGATTTTCAAAGAATACTGAAAGAACAAAAATTCTCAACCTTTATTCCTCTCCCTCAGAACAGGGATATTAGGCACATTGAAAATAAAAATGGTTATCTGGGATAATAATTACTAATTTGGGCAGAAAATATGAGAATCAAGCCAGGATGTATGGGATCTCTGAAACAAAACAAGAATTCTGATATGCTTCCATAAAGACTCATCCTTGAAGAGTAAGCTAAAATTTCACATCCTTGAGAACCACTGGAAACACAGAACCAACGCTGTATCCAGCTCAGACGTCAAAGGAGGAAAAATGACCTCAATGGATTTCTCTTTGCAGGTTAGCCGTTCTAGGCCTTTCTTCCTCCAGACAAGAAAAGGATCAGATAGATAACATAGGCGTGCATAAGGGGCCAACCAAGACCTTGATTGGCACAGCGAGTTAGTTGAGTTTTTATTTAGAGCACATTTGTTAAATATTTATGATGTCCCATGCCCTGCGCTAAGTTCAGATCATGAATGAGAATCAATCATGGCTCTAATGAGGGAGCTGAACATGCAAAGAAATAAGTATAACATTAAGGCAAGTGACAAAAATGAGTACAGGGTCTTACAGACAGAGGAGTAACTAGGCGATGGGGTGGGGAGGAAGGGATATCCTGGAAGACTTCCTGTAAGAGCTAAAGACTGAATTAAGCCTTAGAGACCAAATAGGGTTAGGTGAAATGCTAGAGAAGACTATAACATGAAAGCTACTCCAGGGAGACAGGACCGCGAGAGCAAAGATGTAGACGCCACCAGATGCCTCTTGTGTTCAGGACATAGCAGGCATTTTAATGATACATAAAGTTTAAGACAGAAAGTTACACACACACACACACACACACACACACACACACTGAGGCTGAGAGGAAAAGACAAGGCTTTGTGGTTCTTGTAAGAGAAGATTGGATTTTCTTTTTTAAATTTGCAAGATGACAATTTTAAAATTTTAACGTGTGCAAGAATTACCATTTTACTAGAAATATTTCAGAATACCATTGAATCAGCATTAATGAATTGGCTCATGAGCCAGGCATTCATTTATTCGATAAACAAAATTTTATTGAGATTCAGGTTTTGCATTAGGTTTGTTGGTGGAAGGGAGAAGGGGTACAGGAATCTGAATCCTTTAAGAGTCCATCAAGTAAATTTAGGTGTGTGAACTTTGAGAAAGTTACTGTTAGCCTGATTACAGTACTTGGTGCCCTCATCTATAAAATCAAGACAAAACATCTCCTTTATATATATAAAGTTCCTATGATGAATGTATGAGAAAAACTTATGAATAAAGATATCTGATCCTTAAAAATAAACTTGTCTGTCGAAATAGGCAAATTGAATTCAATAGAGTGGAATTTGAGTGATTCAATTGTGTGCAGTATTAAGGGAATATATGGGCTCAGTGAAGAATAAACATACAATAGATTCCACAGGAAAGCAGCAAAAAAATATACTTAATCCAGAAGGCCTCTGAGATCAGCAAATGCTTATGCAAATGAAGATTTAACCCTCTACTGCCTTGTTGCTAATGCTAAGGGGCACATAAATTTGAAGTACCTAGCTCTGCTCTCAGATCTTCCCATCGCAGTCCCAAGGCAAAAGGACAACCTGGTGTGCCCTCACTTTGCTCTTGCTGCCTCTTGGTTTTTTTTTTTGGGGGGGGTGGTACCAGAGATGGAACCCCAGGGGCATTCTACCTCTGAGCTATACCCCCACTTTTTTTTTTTACTATTTATTTATTTATTTATTTATTTATTTATTTATTTATTTTTGTGGGAATGGAACCCAGGGGCATTTTACCTCCGAGCTACACTCTCAGCCATATTTTTAATTCTTTATTTTGAAACAGGGTCTCATTGAGTCGCAAAGGTCCTCACTAAGTAGCTGAGGCTGTCTGCAAACCCTGATCTTCTGGTCTCAGCCTCCCAAATGCTGGGATTACGCCCGGCTCCCTTGGTTTTCTAAATCATCTTACTGAGGTATGATTGACACACAGAAAAGTGCACATATCTGATGTGGGCAATGGATGAGTTTGAAGTTAAGTACACACCTGAGAGACTGATGGAGAACCACTGCTGGGGTGTAAGCAAAGGAACATGATGGGGTTCCAGGGCAGCATGGACAACCTGCTGTAGGGGGATGGGACCAGCAGTGGGTTGACTGGGGCAGATAGTAGCAGTGTGCTGTGCAAACCAGCTGAGGCCTGGACTGAAGCCGTGATGGAGGAGCTAGAGAGGGCACAGAGTTGAGAGGATTCTGGGAGGGAGGACTCAGGCCTTGGGGAAAGCCAGAACATGCAGAGACAGACAAGCAAGAGTCGAGACAGCTAGCTTCATTGTTGGTATTCCTGAAAGAATGATGGGGCGTTCAGTTAAGATAGAGAACCTGGGAAGTAAAGCAGATTTCTAGAGAGAAGAAAAGGGGTTCGGTCACCAGGCAAATATTCTCTGAAACCCAGAGAAAAAACAATCCCTTTGGTTAACCAGCCTTCAGTTTAAACAAACACCCAACTAAACAACCATGCAGACATTCTTGCCCCCTGCTGCTTCGGTGGGGCAGGATCATGATGGAACTCAGAAAAACCAGTTTCAGCCACAAGAAAGACCATGTTGTTTTCCTGCATCTCCCCCAGACTCATCACCACCCACTGCAACACATTCTCCCGGTAACATTCCTGCCTGGTAGCGTCATCTTGGTCCCATCTGCTTTCTATACAGATGGAAACTGGTTGGTATAAGGATTAAGGAAGGTGGTTCCCCATCAGGAGAGAAGCCCAGCCCTTCCTCAGAAAAGTCATAAGTAAAAGTCCTACTTATTACGTAAAAGCCTACCTTCTCTCCCCTTACCTTTAAATGACACTTTGCCTTTGTGTGGATTAAAACACTGATCTATGAGTTTCCTTACCCGCTCCTCCTACTCTCTTGCTTAGAGAAATCTTTCTTCACTGCTGAGTAGGTATTTTATCTTGTTCTTATTTCCATAACTACAGGAGAAAAAAGAGATCCAATATGGGGGCAGAAATTGGTAAGACTTCAAGTTTGGGGTTTTGTCCAAGCTGGTAAGGTCAGTGTTAACAGTATGACCTGGAATCTACTCCAAGGACCATGTGACAAAGGCTTTGTCTTCACCTCAGTACTGTTGGGAGGTGGTGAAAACTTTAAAGGTAGAGCTTAATCCACCTCTTAGTGCCTTAGATCACTGGGGGTATGCCCCTGAAGGGGGCATGTGTATGTGTGAGGTGCTGGGTTCAATTCCCAGCAATGAAAGAGTAAAAAAAAAGAAGAGGATAGTGAGACCCTAGTTTCTTCTTCTTCCTCTCTTTCATGCCCAAGCCATGGAGTAAATAGTTTTGCTTTACCCTACACTTCCCACAAGGATATGCTTCCTCACCTCCATCCTCAAAGTAACAGGGTTGGCAGATCATGAACTGAAACCTTCTCTTTTTATGAGATAATTGTCTCAAGTATTTTGTTATAGTAATGTAAAGCTAACACAGTTGGTGATGATGGTGGTCAGTCAATAGAACCAGAAACCTGAGGGAGGTGTCTTGGGCAGAGATTCTTATTCTACTTTTAATGAACCAGGTTCAGGGGTTCACCCAGGGGTGAGGCTCTCTTCCCTCTCTCCCTGCATCCAGAGATGAGATGTACTGCTGCCACTCCACTCAGTATTGCCCTCATCCTACACTGGGTTCTATCTTCCACCTTCCTTCCTCTGTCTGCTGTGCATGCCTTTTCAGAGGCCTTGCCTGAGGGAGGGGGAAGGAAACAAAACATTTGTTTTGTCCATTTTGGCAAATTAAATTGGTTAGCTTTGTTGAAGCAAAGCCACAGAGTTACTTCCATCCACTCCCTCCCCTTCTGGGCCACCTACCCAGCTCCCAAATTCTCCTTTCACCACTGACTGCACTAATAACATGGACTCTAGGGACATTTAAAAAAATCAAGCTAAAAAAATAACTTTGAAACAAAAGATGTGCATTTACTTTAGTTTTTTAGGAGCCCATGGCAGGGTTTTAGCAAGTAGGTCTCTTTCACCACATTCCCTGTGCTGCAAAGAAACAAAGGAAACCAGGGTGAATAGAACACTGCCCCAACCAGAGAGAGCGGCCAGGGAGTGAGCAGGCTCCTTGGGTGGGGGTTGTAGGGCACAGGTGAGAGGTGGCTAGAGGACAGATTGCTGTTATCAATTGTCCTTCCCTGTCCAAGGGAATTTTCAAGGAACCAGGGAGAAAGGGCGTGTTATAGAAAAGGGCAACTATCTTGGCAAACACCCAGTAAGCTTCAGGATCTACTGGCAAATTCCATTTTGCAGGTGGAGATCTCTATTACAAACCCTGTTATTTAAAGAGGGAATGCAGGGCTAGGATAGCCTGTCTTGTGTTCATAGGTGTATGTGTTAAAAGCAAGTCAGAGCTGTGACCTAGGGCAATCGAATCTCCACCAGTGACTCAAGGCACATATTCCTTTCATTTTTCTTGTTTCTTCTTTTTTACACCAACTTTGCCAACAATTTATAACATAAGGTTAAGCCGGGTGTGGTGGGCACACTTGTAATCCCTGCATTCAGGAGGCTGAGACCAGAGAATAGTGGTTCACAGACAGCCTCAGCTACTTAGCGAGGCCCTTCTCAACTCAGTGAGACCCTGTTGAAAAAATAAAAAAGACTAAAAAATAGGGCTGGAGGTGTAGCTCAGACATAAAATGCCCCTGGGTTCCATCCCCAGTACCGCAAAAATAAAATAAAATAAAATAAAAAGATAAAATAATAAAACATCAGGGTATCCAAGTATGATGGCACACACCTGTAATCTCAGCACTTGGGAAGCTGAGACAGGAGGACTGCACATTCAAAGCTAGCTTTAGCAACTTAGTGAGGCTCTCAGCAACTGAGTGAGACCCTCTTTTTTTTTTTTGCGATATTGGAAATAGAACCCAGGGACATTGCACCTCTGAGTTATACCCCCAGCCCTACTTTTTTAGTCTTTTTATTTTTGAATCAGAGTCTCACTGAGTTGTGAAGGGCCTCGCTAAGTAGCAGAGGCTGTCCACAAACTGGGATCCTCTGGTCTCAGCCTCCTGAATGCTGGAATTACAAGCATGCACCGCCATGCCCAGCAGACACCCTCTTTTAAAATAAGCAGTATATGCTGGGCATGGTGGCACACACTTGTAATCCCCGCACTTGGGAGGCGGAGACAGGAGGATCGCGCAGGTTCGAAGTCAGCCGTGCTGTCTTAAGAGACCCCGTTTCCAAATAAAAATAGAAAATAGGTCTGGGAGTGTAGCCTGGAGGTAAAAGGGTTTCCAGGAACCCCAGTACCACCACCACCACCAAAAAAAGAATAAAATAAAATAAAAAAATAAAATAAGCAATACAAAAGGACTGGGGTATAATTCAGAGGTAGAATAAACCTGGATTCACTATATAGTACCACAACAACAAAGAAAAAAAAGAAAAAAATGTCAGTGGTCATGTGTCCAACCTAAACCTCCCTTTTTAGGGCTTGTTAGGAGCAGTGCACACACACAGCCGGGTTGGTGGCCTGCGGGGAGCACTTCTCATCCTGGTAGCACCAGCATCAGCTGGGGTGGCTGGTGCCCAGTTTGTTGTTTGCAGATGACAGTCTCTGGCAACAAGTCCACTTTTAAAGGCAGAGAACAGGCACTGTGGTAGAGGGAAGGACTGTCTACTGGCTTTACTGCTTATTGACCTCAGCATCTTCTTGTAAGGAGCACTATTTGCCCAGAAGATAAAGCCGCATAATAAAATAAGCCTGCTCCTCTCAAAGGAGGATTTGCTGTGGTTGAAGGGACTAGGATGAGAAAAGTGAATGTATAAAGGAAAGAAACTCATGGTGGTTCTCCATTTTTCAGGGAAACTAAAAATAGTTTGAGAAGCAAGTTTTCCATTCTCCTGGACCCAAAGCCATAACCCAGTGCTGCAACATTTGGACTGTGTGTTAAAATCTGAGCCTCTGAGTAAGCTCCCTCAGACGCAAGTACTCTCTCATTTGAATTCAGAAAATTTGTCTCAGTCTTAATCCTTTTCCAATACATTTCCAAATTGCCGTTAGATCATCCCTTCTCTTCTATTTCTATTTCCTCTGTCCCCACCCACTGGAACCCCACAGCCAGACGGAGGGACAGGATCAAACAGGAAGCCTGTGCCTCTTGTGTTAGTGATACACAGCATATAGACGCATGGAACTCCTACGTGATGTGAAGCAGTCCTTCAGTCTTGGGACTGGTTGCAAGATGCCTAGCACATGCTTTGGTCGCTTAGAGAAGCGGCATAGTATTTACAATGCTCTCTACACATCCTCCCTTATGTGATGCAAATAGTTGCTATACTCTATTCTTTAGGGAGTAACAGCAAAGGAAAGTTCATGTACATGTTCAGTACAGATGCAATTTTTTTCCCCAGTTACTTTCGATCTGTGGTTGGCTGGGTCTGTGGATGGAGAAACCAGTTTTGGAGGGCAACTGCACGCTCTTCACTTAGCTTCTATGACTCCACACTTCTATGACTCCGTCCGCCTCCCTCCTCCCTGTGTGCTCCCGTCAGTTGTCTCCTTTGCTGTGTCCGCCCTTCCTCCTGACCTTGAGGTAGAAGGACAGGGGTCTCTTCCCCCTCATGATCTCTTTTCATTCCATGGCTTTAAAATGTGTTCCCACTCAATTTCACATATCCAGACTGACCTGGCCTGAGCTCCACTCTCGCCCAGTTCATTGCCTCTCACCACCTGCACTCACAGGTTTCATGACACCTCAAATGTAGCTGCCCACATGAAGCCTACCTCGGTCTCCCTGGCCTCCAACTTCCGCCTTCCCCATGGCAGTGCCCAGCACCTCTAGGACTTGATGCTGACAGACTCCATCCTGCAGTCAGCCTGGCCACTTGCTCTTTCACTACCACCTCATCTGTTACTGAGTCTGGTTGGACTTTAATTAAATTAGGAGTCAGGCTATTCCTGTGAACTGTATATGTTTACTTATTCATTGTATCTGTTATATGATGGAAATCTCTGTCCATTTACTGACCTCTGGAAAAATGACCCCAGGAGGTCTTCAATAAATATTTGCTCAATAATGAATAAATATCTTTAGAGAGCTAGACAGGTGTAGGAGTCTTTCCTGATGGGCAGAGGATGGCTGGTGCGGCAACTCACTGTGGGCACACATTGAACTCAAGGAAGAGCGTGAAATAGAAGCTCACCTGGTCCCAGGTGTCCTCACTGGGCAAGCCCCTAAAAATGGTCTCTACATCTCCTTCCTTGTTACAACTGGAGAGACACTGAAGAACCACAGAAAGCCAACAGGATGACTGACTAAAATATCAGGGGCATTTGCCACCTGCTTCTTGGTGAATGCAATGATTTGAATATGGTTTTTCCCCACCAATACTCTTTATTGGTGCTTGTTTCCAATGCAATGGTGTTGAGAGGTGGTAGGGCCTTCTTAAGAATCATTTGGAGTTATGATGGATCTGCACTCATGAAAGGATTACTGTAGCTCTTGAGGGAATGGATTAGTTATCATGAGAGTGGATGGTTATAAAGCAAGTCAGCTTCTTCTCTTTTGTCACCCCTGTTCTGCATATGCGTTTCCTTCATTTCTACCATGAGATCCTCATTAGAAGCATACTGGGACCATGCTCTTAGGCTCTGGAACTGCCCCAAGTATTCTGTTATAGCAGCAGAAAGCAAAGACTGTAAGCCTTTGTATGATTCAACCATTGGTTCTGTTTCTTTGATAACTCTCAAGAAGCAAGGAATAAAGCGATGGACTCAATAAAGGGTGAATCAAGAACAAAATTATGTGATTTGTAGGAAAATGGATGGAACTAAAGAAAATGGAACTAAATTAGATTATCCAGTCTCAGAAAGTCAAGGGTTGTATGTTTTCTCTCATATGTGGAAGAAAGAAAATAGGAAACGAAGGGGACTTTAGATAACTGAGATGAGAGGTCGAGGTCAGTAAAATAGTGGAAGGAGATTGGGGGAGGGAAGGGAAAAGGAAGATTTGATGAGGGAAACAGTTCAAACAATTCTCTGTATCTATCTCTCTATAGCTCTATATATTCCTTATATAGATATAAAATGTCCCTTAAAGAGCTCACTTATTAATATTTAGAGCTGATATAATCGAAGGTTGTAATCCCAGCACTGAATAAAGCCATTTTAATGGACTTATCAGGGTCGTGGCCAAGACTGGTAGAGTGTGGCTGAGGGGGCTATGTTCCTGTGGGTGTGGCCTTGGGGACCTTATAAATGGTCCCTCCTCCCCCCTTTCTCTCTCTCTGTCTTCCGGCCTCCATGATGTAAGCCGTGTCCATGTGCTCTCCCTCTCCACTTCTTGCTGCTGTGCCCTGAGATCCTCAGTCCCAAGCCTCACATGGACTGAACTTGAAGCTGTAAGAAAATAAATCTTTCTTCCTCTGAGTTACAGAGATTATAGCTTCCTCTAAGTTACAGAGATTATAGCTGTGAGAGTGCTGACCAGAATATCTATATATGAAGATATCAGCACCAGTCTCACTAGGTGTATGGTTAAGGAGGGGCGAGTGAGGAAGGATCTTTAAAAAAACACACCAAATGCTGTGTGAGTGAACATTGATATCATTTGAACCTCACTATGATGTATAATTACAATGCACCAATAAAATATAAAAGATTCAATGTGGTCCCCACACTTACTAAATAAAATCTCAATTAAAAAATTAATGGACTATTTTTATATGCCACTCTTATCCCACTCCATTACAAATGCAAGACTCTGAAAATGGAAAACACACAGGTTGCCAGATTACATTTTTCACTAAAGCAATACATAAATCTTGTCTTAAAAAAGAAAATTATGATTACATCATATAATCTCTAAATTAGTATTTGTGGAAAAGTTGATTAATAGGAAAGAATGACTTTCCATTATTAAGATATTACTGACAACCCAGAGCATGTTAGAGGAAGAGCAGACCCCAAATCACATTTGTGTTAGGGGCCACCTGTCCTCATATCTCTCAGGAAGTGCCATCTGTACACACACATTTTTAAATGCCAGGGCATGCTGATTTTTCTACTGCCAACTCTGATTCAAAGAAAAAAAGACAGTTAGGGAGTTTGAACCTCCCGAGCAAACCTGGACATAATGGTGCAGCTAACAGGTCTGGAGCCATAAAACATGATGCTCGCAGAGAGCCCGGAAAACCCATCCATGGCTCGCTGGATGATTTAACTTGCCAAAGCATGTAGTTAAGACCAAAGTTATTTTTACAGATATTCCTTTATTATTGAGATAAGTCAACTGGAAGCTGTTTTAGAGGTGCCAGATCTGGAAATAAAGTCCTTGCAGACTTCACTGTAATGTCACGAAGATTATACCAAGAGACAAATTGATGCGCATAGACAATGTTCTGTACATACCAGAAAATTAGATCTCCAGAGAGACATGGAGCGAAAATGTAAAATCATGATGGGTGGGGCCGAGCACAGGGAAAAGCACAGTGAGCAGCTGCCCAGGGAGAGGAGCCCACACATCCAGGGTGCCCGCGCGCGTTACCTGGGCTGGCGTTCTGCACTGCTTCCACTAACTTTCCCCTTCCAGCTCCAAAACCATTATTTTCATAGTCCGGGTCACTGTCACTATCACTGCTACCAATGGCAGAGTATGCACACGTTCTGGGCACCTTGTCCTGAATGAGTAATATGAGACTGTTAGGACCATACACATGAATCAGAATGGGGCAGGGCATCCAGTAAGCATGTGAGAGGGTTCACATCTGGCTGACTGTGTGCACAACTCCATTCCTGCTGCCCAGCCTGCCCTCCACCCACGAATGACTGTTCTGTTTGTTTATCTGCCTCCCATAGAGATGGCACAGTCTATTTAAATACCAGGGCTGCAGAAGTGATTCTACAATATTGAAGTCATGACAGGCTTTCTGCCTTGTCCCAGGCTTGGGCATGACACTCTAATCAACTAATCTACATTTTTGTACAGTTTTCTGTAGGGTCTTGATATTATGAGAAGCTGTTACAAGCTTAATGGCTTATTTGGTTAACTGATCTCATCATTGGTGTACAAGTATCAAAAAGTATTAACAACTGAACCTTGGGAACTAAAGAAGAAATGTTTGCCTAAATTTATAACTTTCTCCCACCCCCAAAAGGAAGGTAACCTTTACAAAAGTAAGCAAGTGTGGACTCTATATAATTCTCCAATCCACAGACAGTTCATGAGTCGAGGGGCTCAGTTCCCCTCCTGCTCATGAATACACATAGCCTGACCCCAAAGATGTCACTCAATTGCTGAAGTGGTTGACACTGCCTGAACAATTTTTCTCTTCATGCACACAAGTGGAATACTGGATTTGGGGCCATGACTCCTGTGTGGTGAGTCAGGGGTGTTTGGAGCTCTCTTTGATTTTGTAGACTGTTGTTTTGTAGAGTCTGATTTTGTAGACATCCCACCTATCCTAGATGGCTCAAGTAAATAATTAGAATAGGTCCAGTTCATTTGAGAGGGTGTCATTTAATTGGGAATTACACATTGTAGTATATAAGTTTTCTCAGATAAGGTTGTAAATTCAAGCATTCAATCATTTCTCTTATTCTTTAATTTTTTTATTTACTTTCCTACTCATTCAACAAGTATTTATTAAGTACCAACTTGGTGCCAAGCAGTATGCTAGGTTTTGGCATAAGAGTGATAGATACTATACATACTAGTCACCGAGCAGAGATTATGTCCATGAAGGATAACGAGTCTACAAACTGACTTCCAGGGAACCCTGTGTCCAGAGTTCCAAAAAGACCCCAGGAATGCTTCCTGGGTATGATGAGACACAAACCTTCATCCCTCTCTTCAACAAATACTAACTGAACCAGACACTGAGCTGGGTTGTGGAGATATAAAGTGAATTCTTGCTTCCAGCCCTCTCTACCTAGAAGCCAGTGAGGCAGGCTTCGAGGAGACTAGAGGAGTTTCTCCAGTCAAGTCAGGATTGCCCCTGGCAAAGCTGGTGCAGGATGAGAAGAGATGTGTGACTGGTGGACGTGCCTACTGTGGCCATTGTATGTAGAAGGAAGACATCCCTTATGGGCGCTCTCTCTCTCTCTCTCTCTGTCTCTCTCTCTCTGTCTCTCTCTCTCTCTCTCTCTCTATATATATATATATATATATATATATATGATTGAATATATATATAATATATATTATATATAATATTTAATATATATTATATATATTATATACTTTATATATATAATATATATTTTATATTTGTTTTCTTGGAATTACTCAAACACCTTTGCCATAACCACCAAATGTTGGGTCTCATCTGGTCTCCCACCTCCAATTCTGAGCATCTTTTGTGGTATTTTTCCAGTTCCCCAAAGCAAGTTCAAAATCCTTTGGGGAAAAGGCAAAAATATTTTGCCAAGTGTGTTCTCTGGGGCAGCAACAACATCAGAGAACTGAAAATATGTAGAAATGTTTGGGTCCCACTCCATATATACCAACTCAGACACTGGGAGACACATGGCACCATGTGTAGCTCTCCGGATGATTCTGATCAGCTCGAGTTTGGGAATCACTGATCAGGAGAAGCCTGAGCAGTTTCAAGTTTAAGGTGTGATAGAATAAATAGAACAGTTTACTCTTTTGCCTGCCACACTCACTTCCTGTGGAAGCAGTCATTCTAAAAACTAGACATGGATTCATAGAGCCCAGTTCCAAACTCAGGTCTAAAGAGCTTTACCTCAGACCCTTAACCTGGTCCAGCATATTTCCGGAGTTGGTATCCTCTGCTGTAAGATAGAGCTGCGGGTCTAGAAAATCTAGTCTTATTGGTCCCATTCTCATTTCCACACTGAGGTTCTCAAGACTGAATGAAGACTCAGCTGCACTGGGTGGAGGAGATCTCAGATGTGAGGAGTCTTGACAGTTCCTCAATATGGTAGAAATTCTAGCAAAAATGGAGGTGGGGCTCCTTGGGAGAGTCCAAGGTAGCAGAAAAGAGAAGAGTTGAGGAAAGGCTGGAAGCTCTGGTAACTGACCCATATATTCTTCTACCACCTCACACCAGGTTCCACCAAAGCGTGGGTAGGAGATGAGATAAGAAACAGTGAGTGGCCAGAAGAGGTAATGAGGTGGGAATGGCAAGCAAACCCAGGGGTGAATGAAGAGCCCTGAGCTCCCCCTGGATCCAGTCGCGTGTCAGGAGGCCTATGTCTGCCTTCTCAATGTGGATAAAAGACGCATGGTAAAAATGATGGGACTAAGAAACTCAGGTATCACCGACCCTAGCAAGTTGCTTGACCACCCAGGTCTCAGTTTATCCATCTATAAAAGGAACCGTATTATACCTTATGCTTTCCTTATCTGAGAGGAGCAAGGTAAAGATTAAAGTAACTGCTGAGATAATGAAAGAAGCAAAACTTTCTCAATGATGCCTTTATGGCATGGGAGAGCAAATGCTTGCTCCACAGTGTGGAATCAGGGGAGGGCATTCTGATGTGTATCTCAGGAGTCTGGGTGGACATCAGAAGCATGCTGAATCCCTCAGAACAAAGGTCCCAAGCACCCATCACGTTCCCTAATGATTATCTCAGGGGAAAGGCTGAGCCTTGGTTTCACTCAATAAACCAAGAGCACATTTGATTTAAAATGACATCCCTCACTAAAGTGTGAACAGAGTTCACTTTCACCATCAAGACCAACAGGTGGGCAGCACGCCTCCCTTGGCTGCCTGCTTACCTGGGTCTCAGCAGCAGCATCCTGGCTCCCCCAGTCTGGAAGTGGCTCATCTGCCATTGTATCTTCTGTGTACGCGAATGATGAGCAAGTCTGAGGCTTTGGCCCTGCCTCATTTTGTGTTTGGAAACTGGTCCTTCCTAAATAAGGAAAAAAAAATATATATCAAAATCATAAGCCAGCTTTACAAGTTTAGGGAGAGATGAAGACATACAGACCTAAGAAGGAGGTCTGAATACAGTGACGCTGGCTTTCCTGCCATTCTGTCTCCTGTATGTCTGTGCTACCCAAAATATCTGCATAATTATGCATACATAATCTATAGAGAATATCCACTTTGGAGACATTAAGGCAAGCTATCTCTTGACTCAAAATTTTTCACAGAACATTGAGGGTTTTTAGGTTAGAAAGGGTTCAGCAGGGAAACAGCATAAGAAACACTGAGGTTATTCCTCAAATAATGTTATTAATCCAGTTATAGATTTTGAAGGACTTTCCAGGGTCCTCACTGTGCTAATGGGTATTATCTTAGTTTTTCAAGAAATGATTCACATTTGCAGATGTGCCCAAATATAATTGAGCAGAGAATCCTTATTTCCTTAGAATTCCTATTAAGGTCATTTTGAATAATGTGGCCTAGGAAACTTTGCTCAGAGGCTCTTAAAGATATTTTGGACAGTATTTCTCAAGCTTTAATGGGTTTAACATGCATACACATTAGCTGCGCTGTGCTGATTTGGTAGATGTAGGTGGGTTCTGTGCATCTGCATTTGTGATGAGCTCCCAGGTGGTGCTGGTGATTCTGGCCCATGGACCACACTATGAGTAGCCAGGGTGTAATTAGCAGAGAATGATTAAAGAAAGCTTCCCATTACCCATAACAGCACATTAACCTGCAGAGTGTATGCCTTCGTCATGCCAGCAAGGAGAATCTCTGTTATTATCCTCCAGCCTCAATGATTATCAGTAGGGCATGCTGTGACAGTCTCTCCGCAGCATTTGCTTGTGAGGAGAAGCAAAATAATTGTGTTTTCATCTGCACGGTGGGATTGGTACAGTTACTTCCATTTTCAAGATGGGGATAAGAGAAAAACCAATTTGAATGTATATGTTAAACAGAAAGTGACTGTACAAAGGCAGATCTAATCCCATTTTCCTTCTGTTATGCTGGGTCTCCACTCCCTCGTTTTTTACTCAAGTAACAAATGGGCATAGAGAAAAGAGAAGCACTGGAAAACTGGCCTTGCCTCTGGGCCAGGGGTGTCACACTGGCAACCCCAAAGCATCCTGTGGCATGTTTACCTTGCTCCCTACCATATACTACTTTTTACAACTCTTCATGACACTTTAATTAAGACACAACCCTTAAAAACCTGGTGTAGTGAATATTAGCAGTGAGATGAAAACAATCTCCTTCCTCTCCCCTTCTTATGAAGCAATTCAAGGCTTGAGGTTTCTATTCAATTTATTATAATGACAGTGTTTAATCATGGAGTCTACTCGGCAGCCCGCTGCTGAATTGAGGTCACACATGTGACTTTCCAGGCATGGAGCACATCATCTATAACTAAGACTTTGCCCCTGAGTCTCTGGAGGCAGTGCCATTAATTACCGATGCATTTATTTAAAAAATAATATGCACTACAGACTTTAAAAATATAGTCTTGGCCGGACGTGGTGGCACATGCTTGTAATCCCCGCGTTTGGGAGGCAGAGACAGGAGGATCACGCTGGTTGGAAGCCAGCCGCGCTTGCTTAAGAGACCCTGTTTCCAAATAAAAAAAATATAAAATGGGCCTGGGAGTGTAGCCCAGAGGTAGAAGAGTTTTTAGGAACCCTAGTACCACCAATATATATAGTCTTGGCTTGGAGTGAGCAGAAGTTCATGATGAAAATCGTGGCAGTTGGTATTATGGTATGGAGGAAGAACTTCTTAGCCTGGGAATTGCCCAATACATTCATTCAAAGATGTTTAAGTAACCATCTTCTGTTCTAATTTCTCACAAACCTATAGTATAATCTTGACTTGTATCTGATCATAAATGAAAGTGTTCAATTCAGAGACCTAGGCCATATACCTATGCATGTTGTCACACATCAGAAGCCACACATGTTAAAATTTAGTGTCATCCTGGCCTGCCATAAATATTTTTAATCTTGAAGAAACAATAAAAACTTTGACCCTTAGCCTGACCCTGTCTTTAGTCATGAAAGCTTGTTTAAATTGACTGCCATGAAGGATAGTACTTCTCAATGGCAAGGCTCCCTGCTTTCACCTGTAATTAATAGAAAATCTACTGCTGACATATCAAACTGTCTTTTATAATCCAACATATAAATATACATGAATAGGATAGGAATACGTCAGAAGACATATGGTTTCTGGTTAGGAGGCAAACATCATTCTAGTGACATTTATGTCTTGGGCCTAAATTGGTCATAGTTAAGTTTTATAGGGTAAAATTTCATGAATGTGATGGTATGGTGTTTTTCCTTAATCAATTCATATATTCATATACTGGTGCTTACACGCTTGTTTCCTTTTATGTGTGTGTACTAGTTCAAATTGACAGTGTTTTACTCTTTGGTGGAGAACATGCAGGAGTTTTCATAAATCTATATTTCCATTGGGCAGAGATCACTGGCTTCTTGTCTCCTGGTGGAAGTGTTCCATTTCTTCTTTTTCAAGCAAGTGCATTACTAGGGGCAGAAAAAAAAAATCTCACTTGAAAAGGCAACGAACCCTTTACCTGAAGAGGCTTGTTTGGGAAGACGACTCTGTGGAGGCCGCATCCCCTTGGCCACCATGATGGGCTCAGAAATGGAATGCACAATGGCTGCCTCTGTGGTGTGCTGGCTGTCTGTGGAGGAAGGCACTTCTCGTTCAAGGGTTTGAGCTCTGATGGAAGAGGCTGTGGAAGGGGCTGGCTGGAGAGGCAATAGGGGCTCAGTGTCCCCCGGGGAGTCTGGCTGGCACATGTACCGTCCCGTGGAGCGATTTCCCGAGTCTGGAAGTGGGAAGGTTCCAATCCCACTGTCCAGGGTTCTCATTTGGCAGTTTGATTCTGAGACAGAAAATCAGAGAGAGGATTAGAGAAGGCTCACAGAAAAGGATAATAATATTGTTGGCGTTTGAATATGATCTGTTGAAAAAAGGACAACCAGAAGGAAGAATTTATAAGAAAAACAGTAAACATTTAGAAATAGTAAATTTCCAGCGAAGTGTCTAAAACAGACCTTTCAGTGAACATAAAATTATCCCATTCGCAGGAAAAGGTAAGGAGGGCAGTCATTACAGGCAGCAACATCCATGCAAATATATCCTAGATGGTCCTCTAAAGTTATAATAGAAAAGGAACAGTCATTAGAGACCAACAATTATTTTTGATTATCCTTTATTTCAATCTGGGAATATGGTGACTTCAATTAGGGGAAATTTATTAGCTGAAATAAAATGAGTAATAATCACACATAACAGTAATTGAAGTGATGTCCTGACAGTGGTAATTGTGTGTCTCGTGCATGAATTATCACCCATTCAGCAGTTGACTCAATCTCTGGCCCCTCAATTGGACTGTGAGGACAGTAATTCACATGCCACGAGGGTCATTCCAAAGGGTACCTTGCCCATCATAGCATCACTGATCATGTTGGCTTCATTCCATCCAATCGCCACTTTGTCTTTCATCCTCACTTTATGTAGTGACAATCTTACCAGTATCCTTGGGACTTTTTGTCACTCACTCCCAGAGATACCACTATTATTTAGAACAACTTAAGCTGATTTTACTACATTTGTGATTGAATTGACGTTCTGTTAAGTATGGTCCATCTTCCAAAATTTTATATTCAAAACTTATTAAAATTATTACATATTTAATTTCTGAATTGGTGGTACAGTTTATCCAAGGTGAGGAGTCAGCTTCCAAGATCTGGATGTCACCCAGAAAGTCTCTATTCATACAAAAAAAACTTGGAACAAAACTTCCTGAGTCTCATCATATAAGTATTGTATAAGTCTAACAGTGGGTTAAGAGGCACAGCCCAGCACTGTGTTAGGCCTGGTGGAGAATCTTTGTATTAAATCCTTAACAAGAGTACCTACTCCTGCTTGTTTTTGGGTTCTGTTTTCAAGGAATATGTTTTTCCATATTTTTACCTTTAGTCTCCATTTATCTTAGCCTGTAAGGTAAGATTCTCACAGACAACAGCTAGATTTTAAATTTTTTCTTTCTTTATTTTGTGGTACTGGGGATTAAACCCAGGGCACTTCTACCTTCAAGTTATACCCCTAGCCCTTTTTAAAATTTGAAATATATTTTCACAAGGTTGCTGAGAGTATTGCTACATTGATGAGTCTAACCTCAAACCTGTGATCCTCTTGTCTCAGCCTCACAAGAGCTGACATTACAGGTGTGTACCACATACCTGGTTGATTTTTATTTTAATCTACTTTGCCAGTCTATGCATTTTAATTGGGGAATTGAAAACATTTATGCTCAGTATTACTATAGGAAATATAAGGGATTTTAAATAATGTGGAGAGCAAAAGGGATGATGGAGGGAGTTAGGATGCAGAAGATGGAAGACTGAGGAAGAAAATACTTCAAATAATACACAGCAATATATGAAGGTGTCACCACCAATTTCACGGATATGTATGGTGAGAAAAGTGGGGAGTGGAGTGGGATGTGGAGGAAGATATACCAAGAGCTTCATGCATATGTGTTTTTATCACGTTGAACCTCATTTTGATGTATAATTACAATACACTAATAAAATAATCAAGCCTGGTGTTGGGCTTGTGCCTGTAATCCCAGTACTTGGGAGTCTGAGACAGGAGGATCACATGTTTGAGGATAACCTCAGAAAGTGGTGAGACTCTCATCAACTTAGCAAGGCCCTCCTTCAGAATAAAAACAAAATAATGTTGGGGGTATAGCTTGGTGGTAGAATGTCCCTGGGTTCAATCCCCAGTATCACAAAATATTTTTTAAAAATCAATAAAAAAAGAACATCATCAGCTACTATGCCTTTCGTGCTTGGTAGACAGTGGCATGTGGTGTGGTCTCTGACAACAACTTACAGTGAGAGTCCCTGAACTGCCTTAACCTCTTGGGCTCTCATGTTCTTTATAGGGTTGCTATGAGTATTAGAATATGTTCAGTAATAAATCCCTAGGCCTTAGAAGACATCTACCACACTGTAAGATATCCAGAAGGAATAAAACTATAAACGGTATATACAAAGTGCTTATTATACTTACTACACATTCGTAGACATATGATAGGTAAATAGTTCATCCTAAACACCTTCATAACCTATCTCATTTGAGGATTATCCAACCTCAGAATGTCTCCATTCCCCTGAGTTCTTCCTAAAAACCTCTTTTCTATGGGTAGTAGAATTCTGGGAATTTCTTAAAACCAAGGTAAAAACAGACATATGGTAGCTTTTTTAGGTGCTAGTAGTTTGGTGCTTGGTTTTAGAAGTACTGAGAAGATGAAGCCTCCATTGCAGGAGAGGCTTCAGTCTGCACAGAGATGCTCAGCAGGAAGACTCAAATGTCATTTTCCCTCGTCGTCATCTTATATGCCACAGACCAGAGAATGTGGCCATGAAGTACAGGAATCCTGACTCACAAGCTACAGTCTGAGAGGTGCTTTTCTTTGTCAGAATTGTAAGGACTGTGTTTTAGCCCAACTCATTTCAGGGCCTCCACTTAGTTTTACTTTCAACTAGCCTACAGATTATTTATTCATTATTTTTTCTGTTCATTTTCTTCTCAATTATGGCGACTTCACTGTTACAGAATGGCCATTTTTGAGAAATGATTGGCTATTTACATAGAAAGATATTGTCAATGAATTAACAAAATGCCCTGCTATTGGGAATTCTGTGCCTTTTCTTCATTTTAGCCTTGATATACAACATTTTTCAGATTTAGCAAGTTCATGTGTTATATTTGGGACAATTCTCTAACTCTGAAATATTTCAGACTCACACAGGAGTAAATAGATCCTTCCGAAAACTGACCCAGTCTTTGGAAATGAGATTAAAGTCTCAAAGAACCTAACAGCTGAAATGTTTTAGACCATGTGTATTCCGGGATGTCTGCCCTAATAATTTACTCCCAGGAACTCATGGTGTGCTGCTCAGCAGGCTAGGATACTTAGGGACTCTTTTCCTTTCATAAAGATGGGTCATTACAAGTATAGCTATTTATTATAACTATCAGGAGTTTGCTTCTTTTGTTGAATCATCTCTTCATAACCATATAAGGTTAAGAGCTATTATTGTCATTTACAAATGAATATTCAGGTCTCAAAAAGGTTAAGCTACTTGCTCAATGGTATGTGACAGAAATAAAATCCTGGACTTGAATTTAGACTTGCTTGACTACAAAGACCATGCCTTTAACCAACAAGCTACAGTGATTTTTCCCAAAGCACAGGTAAACCCAAAAGTGGGGTCTGCTCAGTTCATAGTCACTGAGACAGCCATGTGAGCAGAAGGATCATAGCACAGCCTGGATGCTTCTAGGAGATGCATCCAGCGTCTCCTCTGGAATTGGTGTGAGCCTCAAGTTCCAGCTCAGTTCCTGGGCTCCACATTCTGCAGCTGAAGTCTACTTTTGTAGTGCCCTGAATCTACTCAGGTGTCTCCCTCCACGCAGGATGACTATGCATCCTTGTCTAGTTAGTTCCTGAATACTACAATTTCCTAGTAACTCTTCCACTCTCTTGGACTAGATCCTTAGATTTCCATGGTAGTTTTTGAAGAGTTTGATTGCTAGCTTGGTAGAGGAACTGCCTCTAAAGGGCAATATTCTTTTGTCTTCATCTCTTTCCTCTATGTATTTGGTAGTGTGAAGAGCACTTAATCCAGTCCTTTTAAATTAAGACACAAAAAGCAAAGAAAAAGTCTTGCCTCCTTGTTAATGATCTGGGAATAGGACCTACTCCCAAAGCCTACATGTGTTTTCCTGGGGGAGGTGGGGGAGAAACAAGAAGCACTTATAGAAAATAAGGCAGGAGAGAGACTTGGGGTATAAAACCTGGTGAAAGATGTCTAAGTTTGGTGCTACTCAGAAAACACCAACATCTTCTGGCATCTGTCCCCTTAAATTATTTCCCTTTAACATACCAAATTGTCCTACCAAAATCTATAAACAAAGACTTTTTTTGGAATTCCTGAGTTCTTTGATTTCCTGAAAATTGTGTGCACTGACATTAACCTCAGAAACCACATGCTATTTAAGGCCATTTTTTTTATTTCTAAAAATTTCAGATGCCAGAAGTAGAGAATACAAAAGAAATCATTTGAAAGTGCCTATGAAATGAGGTGTGGACAGTTGGGGCTCAGACATATGCCAAGTTTCACCCTCAAGCAAATTTCTTCCAAATGCCTACACCTTGGGAAACTAGAGTTTATACTAAAAACGCTGACACCACCTTTATGTAGTTTCTGTAAAGCACTGTTAGTTTCTTACAGTTCATAAAAATATAGTAACCCGAACAAGTATTGGATATTGTACTTCTGAGGCCAATATTTTTTTCTTAGAGAATTAAAACAGTTCACAAAATAATTAAATGGCTGCAATAAGAACCAAGTTGCATCTTCAGTGAGTTGACTCTGTCTTAGTCTTGACAAGTATTCAGTTGTTGGTATTGGTAGCAGTGAGTGCTGCTGTCATTAGGGCCTGGCTAATGAGTTCAAGGGTAGAGTCGCTTGCTTTACCAGTGAGTTTCATTCTTCTAAGGTCATCATTACACCTCTGTGGCAAGTCCTCTCACCTTCTATCAGTCCCATCCACCTTCTATCAGTTGCTCAAGGCACCAAGGCACACTTATCCCTATCACTAATCCCTAGACATTTCCTGGAATGACTTAAAGCACAGCACCCCGGTTCCTTTTTTAAAAAAATTATTATTAGTATTGGAGATCGAATGAAAGAGCATTCTACCTCTGACCTTTTTCTTCTTTTCCTAAACCTTTTTTTTTCTTCTTAAATAGGGTCTAAGTTGCTGAGGGACTCACTTAGTTCCTGAAGCTGACTTCAAACCTGCTGTCCTCCTGTTTCCGCCACCCAAAGTACTGGGATTACAGGCATGTGCTACCATGCCCAGCTATCCTAGTGCTTTTAAAGTTGTGGCACATATAAAATATATGGCTCCTTGAGGAAAACACTAGTCCCCAGGACAACTGCTCATTTAATGAAGGATTCTTTATCTTAGCAAACTTGGAACCTATTCAGCACACTTCAGCAGCAGAATAAAAAAACTTTAACTTACAGAATGGCCCCAGGATCTCCTTTTACTGACAAGGTCATTAATACACTCTTTTGAAATGTACAACATAAAATGAGTTGGATACTTGTGATTCTCATAGAGGCAAATACAAAAACGTCTGTAAAGCCCTTTTTTTTGTAAGAAGAATGTTAATACATCTCAAACCAGAAATGTCTTATGGCATCAGGCTTCAGTAATAAGGGAAGTGACTGTATTCGAAAGAGCAATAAGTAGGCTGGGGCAGTGTGTGAGGTTCTCTGTGGGATGGTGGTGGAGAAAATAATCTTGGAGAACTTTATCCACTAGGCACTCATAAACTGTGAAGGTATGTGATATAGAGTCCCCACTCATCTTGCTAAGTGCCACCCTGCTTCCCAGCACCCAGAAGCCTTCCTTGGCAGTTGTCCATCATTTCATCACCTGTAGTTTGGTTACACTCTATCTTTATCATAGGGAGGCTCAGAGGGCCAGACCAAAGCACATGATTAACCCAGAATGATGCTTGCAACAGGTACAGTGAGTGTTCAGAAAATGGCAGTTCTCAAAATAAGTGCTATTAGACTGTAAGTATCCTGAGGGCACAACACATGTCATTCGGCTCCTCCATAGTCTCATCTAAGCTTGTTTCTGACACCAGTCTTGTTCTAATTCTGCATCACAGTTATTATATACACCAGCTGACATTAGTTAGCACCATTAGTTAGTCAACACCAGGGCTCAGGATTTTGCCTAACACATAGTTAGCCCTCACAGATGTGTAACAAATAAACAGGTAGATAAAAAATCAGCTGATCATCGCAGCATTCTTCCTTATATTGACTGAATGTAAATATTTTTCTTGTGAAATCTCAATCTGTTTCTTTTCACCCTGACTCTAGCAATCAAAGCAAACAGCTGACTTCCTCCCTTCTGGAGCAAGCTATGTTTTTCTCTTAAAGCCAAACTTCATTAATTCAAATGGGCAGAGGGATAAGATCATTGGGAATTATTGAATGTTTTTTTTTTTTTGGTGGTACTGGGGTTCCCGGAAACCCTTCTACCTCCAGGCTACACTCCTAAACCTATTTTATATTTTTATTTGGAAGCAGGGTCTCTTAAGCCTGCAAGGCTGGCTTCAAACCTGTGTGATCTTCCTGTCTCTGCCCCTCAAGTGTGAAGATTATAAGCATGTGCCACCATGCCCAGCAGAATTATTAAATATTTTAAAGATTGATTTTGTTGTACCTTCAAGTCCTTAGAAGAAAGATGGTGGCCAAGATGAAGGAGAGCCAGTGGAAGGACTTCTCAGCATCCTCCTAGGTTTGTGCCCACCTCACAGTCTTACTGGTCCTGCAGGGATATAGTGCAAGCCATTGTGGGCGCCAGGACTGAGGCGGCATCCTCAGGCATTGCAGATGCCATGCTGGATGCTGGCTTGCTGTCTAGTCAGAACACACACTAGTATGAAAACGAAGTTCTGACGGTTGAGTTCCTGGGGGTCATTTGTAGTCAGTAGATGAGATTACTCAGTGACTTCTTATATGCAGTGACACAGGACCAGGATCTGCTTCCTTCTAAAACAAATTGTTCTCTTCACTGGGTTGACCAAGCTCCTTCCAAACCTGCTTCTTTCTATATGTCTTCACACGGCAACACTATCCTAATAAATACACTGCAAAGGGAAAAGTTGATTTCCGACATTGTTTCTGTTAATACAAGTTTCCAAGTGAGTGGAATGTGAATCAGCAACAATTAAGGGCACTGGGGACTGCTGCTCATTCATTCTTCAACTCTCTCTTCTATAGATTCAAGCATTCAAGTGCCTCAACTTCTCACAGGCACTACTGCACAAATCTTGAATCATTTGAATTCACAAACTAAAACTCTTAGTATTATGATTAATGTTTCTGTCCAAAGAGATTATCACAGGGGCAGGCTTAAGAAAACCTGACCTGAGTTCTAAGTGACTGTAAATATTTAAAAGAATAAAGTGGGAAGAGTGTAGGGTTCAAAGACTGAGCTTGTAGATCTGCTTGTTTACCTGCTGGTTGGGCAACAAGGAGTTTCTGACTCATGTAGACATAGCTCATTTTTAATAAGCCCAGCAGAGTGTTCATTATGAGGCAGGTGCTTTGTCCGTTTTCATAACTGGCTGTTGATAGAAGTGAGGGCCCTAGGTAAGTAACACACATGCCATCATGGCATCCAAGGCACAGCAAACTGCTATCTTGCAGCACATGGGCCAATTTTACTAAGCAACTATACTCGTTTAAGTGATAGCCAGTTGGTAACAATTTTCTTGGGGACAAGTTCATCGGAAGTGTTAATAAGCAACTAATTAATGTGGAGGGATGTACTTGGAGCTGATTGCAAGCTGCTTCCCATA
Source organism: Muscardinus avellanarius (assembly GCF_963383645.1). Taxonomy (NCBI): domain Eukaryota; kingdom Metazoa; phylum Chordata; class Mammalia; order Rodentia; family Gliridae; genus Muscardinus; species Muscardinus avellanarius. Next base: position 102,363,517 of record NC_137787.1, on the reverse strand, counting down.
TCAAAACGAGGGAGTCAAGCTGGACATGGAAGCACACGCTTGTAATCCCAGCATTTGGGAGGCTGAGACTGAAGGATCACGGTTCTCTGACAACCTCAGCTACTTAGTGAGGTCCTCTGCAACTTAGTGAGACCTTGTTTAAAAATAAAGAATAAAAAAATAGGGCAGGGGGTGTAGCTTAGAGGGCAAATGGCCCTGGGTTCCATCCCTAGATCCCCGCCCCCACCCACACACAAAACAGCAACCAAGGGAGTCCATTTTCTTGAGAAATCCATCTTGGAGCTTTCACTGTGATAGACTTCTCAAAAATCTAGACGATTGATGTCTACTGATGCTATCTTGTTTACATACTTAGGGCATTATTAGAGAACACTCCCAACTTAGTACAGCGTGATTTTCACTTACTGACTTGGAGAGCAACTATCCTCAATGCTTACATAGGTTGAGTATCCTTTATCTGAAAGGCTTAGGATGAGAAGTGTTTCATATTTGGAAAGTTATTTTTTGGTGTTTGCTTTTGATTTTGGAATATTTGCATAGACTTTATAGGCGGAATATCCCTAATCTGAAAACCCCAAATTTAAAACATTTTGAGCATTAAATCAACTATCAGAAAGTTTTAAAGCTCTTGGGAATTCATATTGATCATGCTCAACATGTACTTATTTCTGTATAGTGACCTAGCTGCTTACAGATCAAAACAAATGCCAAGCATGGTGGCACACGCTTGTAATCCCCACGGTAGGAGGAAGAGACAGGAGGATCTCACAGGTTCGAAGCAAGCCATGCTGTCTTAAGAGACTCTGTTTCCAAATAAAAATATAAAAATAGGTCTGGGAGTGTAGCCTGGAGGTAGAAGGGCTTCCAGGAACCCCAGTACCACAAACAAACAAACAAACAAACAAACAAACAAAAAACAAAACAAATGACTTCAGTAATCACTTTTTTTTTTTAAACTCTTCAACCTTCACCTACCTAGGCAAACAGAAAACTCTGAAACTCAAATTCTTTCTTACTTTGATAACTTCCTTCTAGAAAAAGTTCTGGCAAATATGCAATGAAATTCTAACACAATTCACCAGCCAGAGTGACTTGTTGGTATCTGATGCTCATACCATCTTCTTGGCATACACTCCTGTAACACAAGTGGTCAGGTAAATAAGGCTTTGTAGGAATTCTCTTTTGCTTCTTAAATATCTATCAGTTACATGTGGTACTGGCAACAGAAACTTAAACCACAGATGGGAAAACAGATCTCTTTATTTGCACATCCTTCTTTTCATCTGTATGGCTGCAACAAGCTAAAAATCCCCAGCCTGCTGCCAATGCCACATCAACTCAATAGTGGTGACTCATTGTAAGTTTACCCATGGTTTTGTCAACTGTAGTAAAAAATGACTATCCTGGTGATATATCCATGACCATTGAGTAACTTTTGGCTGTGTTATTAGGACAAACTTCTGGAAGGGTAAATTCAGTTTTATGGCTTTGGAATGCATTAAAATACTCAGCCTCTAAGTTCAAACTGGATTTGAGCTTTCTGATATTTGAAAAATGTACAGGAGAGTGAAAATGTGTTTTATAATCCCTTGTGCTCTCTTTAGCATTAAGGATGCTGGATGTTAGGAATCTGGTACACTGTTTTACAGGGAATAAACCTGAGAAAAAACATACTGCATCGAAAAGAAAATGTTTTAAAGAAAAAAAGTAGATCATGAAATTCTTTTCTAAAGACAAAGAACAAGTTGTTTAGGCTGGGTCAGAATCCAGTGGAACCCAATGTTCTTGGCCTCATATGTAGCATGACATGATTTATTGTGGTTGGGTGTAACTTAAGGGTATAAATTAGAAGGGTTAGAAATGTGTTCCAAATGCCCACCTAGAGCAAGCGCCTACCTTTCTCAATCCGGCTTAAATAATACACACACACACACACACACACACACACACACACACACACCTGGTATAACCCCTCAGATAAAATACCTTAAGATGTTCTTCTTCAGTCACTGATACTTAGACAACCTGTTAGAATTGGGGGATGATACTTGGTCTGGCACTCTGGCATTCTGGAATTTGTGATGCAGTTTTCCAAACCCTTCTTGATTTTTCAAACTTTAATAATTACTCCATACTTTTACCATTTAAGACTGAAAAATGTTGAAGTGTTCACAAAACTTCATGTCTTGTTATGCTACCACATGTGTCTTGAAAAAAATGGCTAGACTTAGGACATTAGACTTAGACTGTGATATAGAAGAGAACACTAATGTGCCGAGTACGAGGGCAGCATTTGTGGACTTGGTCAGCTGACCTGAGGACATAATTGGATCTGAGCCTCCCATGCCTTGTTTTGGGAATCATCATGTCCATCCCAAAGTTCTTGTTTGTGAGCGTGTCACACATATCCTTCCCAACTCCTTCTCAGAAAGCAATGGCAACCCCCTGACCACTTTCCTATCCATAGATCAAATAATATACTGCTTAGCTTGACATTTTTCTAACTGAAAAAAATTAATAGCCAGACATATGGCACATACTTGTAATCCCAGTACTTGGGAGGCTGAGACAGGAAGCTCACAGGTTTGAGGCCAGCCTCAGGAATTTAGCAAGGCTCAGAGACTGTGAGATCCTGTCTCAAAGTAAAATAGGGCTAGGGTGTAACTCAGAAACAGAATGCACCTGGGTTCAATCCTCAGTAACACACACACACACACACACACACACACACACACACACACACACACACACCAAACTTACAAACTTGATTTTAGCAGCAAACCCTTCTAAGGTAATATAAAAATATAGAAGCATAGTGCTTCCAGGGCCTTGGTCATCACTTTTTTTTTTTCCTTTTTTATTGGTGCATTGCAATCAAACATCTCAATTGGTTTACAAGATGATAAAGGCATGCATGCACACATCACCCATTCAGCCCTTCTCCAATTACAACCCCCTACTCTCCTTCTCATGTTTGGCTTAGTGATTGACTTTGATATGTTTGTGAATGTACATCAGGCTCATGCTACTTTATAGGCAACCATTGTAAAGAATTAAATAGTCTACAAAAAGAACTTAAAGATTTTTGGATTCAATATTTAAGATTCCAGTGAACTAACTATAATTATGACCATCATCAATTTGTTGTCATGGAACCCTAATGGAGTTGTACATGCCAAAACCATATAGGTAATCATAATTTTCCTCATTATGCCTGTATCGAAAATGAAAAGTCTAACGACAGGCTGTACAATGGTCACTGGTATCTACTGTAATGTTCCCCACCCATGGTTTAAGCTAACTTCATGTATTCAAAGAGCTCACAACTCTTCTTTGGTCAATATGAAAAGCTAATCTAATTGCCCAAATCAATGGTTTTGCCTGTCCCCAGGGTTTATATTATCTAGAAAACTGTAGCCAACTTCTCTCTTCCATTCTTTTCCCTTGTTATTCTAGTCCATTCTCTATCCATAACAAGATTATATCATCTCAAACATTTTTCCCAATCTAATTATAATTTTTCTATTTGTTTCTTTTAATCCTTTTTTAGGCTGATACTTATGGCAAAGCATTTTAAAGGTCTAAACAGACGATATTTACTGATTCTACTTTGTTCACAGACTCATTACATTCCCAGATCACATTCCCAAATTAGTAAGTCACGATTTCCCCTTGGAGAAGGTACAACATATCTATCCTAAAAGGTTATCCTTGTCTCTGTTCAATTATCTACTGCCTTGCATAGATTCATTCCATCTCTTGCTGTCTTGATGAAATGAAGTGAAAAGTTGAACAATTATCTGGTGAATCTGATAGACATTGATGACTATTCTGGGTAATTCTATTTCTCCAAATCTCTTTTACTCCATATCAGGTTTGCTGAATTATATAGACAACTGCCTCTACACTCTATCTCATCTGCCCAGATAACATCTGTTTTTATAAGACATGAGAGAGAAGGGAGGAGAGAAAATAAATTTGAGGTAAGAGGCTGTAGGAAGAGATTTAAAACAGCCTTATTTGGCAAGAAGCATATAAAAATAGGGAAGTATGTGGAGATTCAGATGTATCAATATAGCAGCTGATGAAAATATCATGATAGTTACAGGAGCATTGGTACTAAAGAACCCTGTGTATTATTATCATCACTTTCTCAATTTTAAATTTATACTCTAAGGCTATAAACTGTTTTAGTTTGCTTATATTACTATAATTATATACACTTAATAAAAGGCTTCAGAAAGATGAAAATTTAAAGTTCAAAGATGCTTTTATCCATTTGTTTCTGTATTTAATCAGCATTAATTGTTTTTTGAATTATATGTGGGAAGAAATAAAGCTCAAGTCTTCAAATGCTTTAGCTTTTAAAAATACTCATTTTAACTTGTCTAACTAGTAAGAAGTTTAATTAATATAAGGTAATCTATTTTAAGTGAATATTCAAGAATCATTGATTCTGCTTTTATGTGATAGTAGCTGAAATGTGGAATATGAGAAGGTTGGGATTGAGATGAATCTATCTTTTCATTTCTGTGACCACCCTGCTTTTACCAATGTCACAAGACTGTCTCTCCAGAAAAATAATCAAAGAAGTAATGAAATCCAACAGACCAAGGGATGTGGATAAGGGTAAAAATATAGATTTTTGCTTCCACCCATGAAGGATTAAACGGTTGCAGAAACACGCATACACATTACACTGTCTTCAGATATTGGGCAATAGACAGCACAGAGCTTGATAACTTGATATGTGAACCAAGTAAACAAGCAAAGAAACAACAAAAACAAAAGAGATGAGCCTTATAATTTCTCCAAACGCATGTTTGGAAATGGTTTCAAGACTCAAACAGAAGGGAAAGGGAACGTAAACAGAGCCCAGAGGTCTTTCTGGGATGAAGAAATAATAGAGCTGTTAAGGGGGAAGGGATAATGGCAGCTAGAATTTGCAGGACAGTATATTGAGAAGAAAAGCTAAGAGTAGAGGTTTCTCTCTAGTTTTTGGCTGAGGATTAACCTGCAAATGCAGGCAGTAAAATCCAGGAGCTCAGAGAAGAAATTACTATGAAGCACTAGGTTGAATAGGTTCTGAAGCTCACACAAAACTGAAAATAATAGATGCTCCCACTTGGGGTAGTTATGCCTTCCAGTATAAGAACCATGGAGTAAAATTCCAAGAAGGATTAAGCTTAATAGTGAAGATAAGTTATATCCATAATAAAGGTGTTTTAAGACTTGTCATAACAAGAGCAAGCCTTCAAAAATAAAACTAATGTGCACATACCTTAAATGTATCTCACAATAAAGTTCAACCATCTTTACAGAAGGACAATGAAATAGTCAATAGTGTAAAAATTACAATCTCTGGCATCCAATTACAAATCATCAAACATACAAAATATCAAGAAACTAGGATATATATCTAAGAGAAAATTTAATCATTAGCAACAGAAGAAGAAATAAGAAAGATTCTCTATGATATGGGAGCAGCTGCCGGGCACCATGATGTGAGAGTGACTTTTGTACACCATAATGTGAGAGCAACTTCCAGTCTCCATGATGAGGGCGCAGCTTTCAGTCTCCATTGTTATGGTTTTGGTATTCACAATGGGTTATTTTCCTCAACAATTAAAAAAAATGAGCCAAGAAACTCAGTTGTTAAGTTAATGTAGGATTTATTTGAAGTAGAAGAGAAATAGTGCCACACCAGAAGAGAATGCAGCAGAGCGCGCTCTAGGGAGATGCTGATGCTCCCCTGGACCACCAGGTCTAAGATAATCAAAGGCTGGGAAATTAGACCAGAGACCTTGAGGCTCCTTGAAGAGGGCAGAGTTCCAACACTGCAACACATAGGTACAGGTAAAAACTTTCTCAACAAGACCCCAGAGGCACAATAAACTAAAGGCAGATCAATACGTGGGATTGCATTAAACTGAAGAATTTCTGTGCAGCAAAGGAAACTATCAAGAACCTCAAATGAGAGCCAACAGAATGGGAGAAGATTTTTGCCACCTACTCTTCCAATAGAGAACTAATATTTAGAATATACAGAGAACTCAAGAAACTCAGCACTAAGAAAGCAAATAACCCAATAAAAAATGAGCAATTAGCACTTTATAAGGTAGGCTGGTCTGGTCTGACATCATTGGTCTGGTCCAACATCACTGATCTACGTGAGAAGATGCAGTGTGCCTTTTAGCTCCCCTCTTAAGCCCTAGGGTCTTGTAACTTTCCACGTCTCAGTATGTCTCCATTACCATGTCAACCAGCTTGCTCACAGACACTCAGGAGCTCCACCTGCCTGTTTGTAAGGTAGCACCTGGCAGAACAGTCATTATGCAGCAGTAGAATCAAACATTTATCCATAACCAGGCTATTCCATGTTTTATATGACCAGACCATTTATGACGTGGGGCAGCTTTTGGCTTCCATGATATGAAAGCTACTTCTGTCCTGCATGATGTGGTAACATCTTCTATCCTCAATGATGTGGGAGCAGCTTCCATCTTCCATGATGTGAGTGACTCCTGTTTTCTGCAATGTGAGAGCATCTTCTATCCTCAATGATGTGGGAGCAGCTTCTAGCCTTCAGGATGTGAGAGTGACTTCTGTCCTCTATGATATAAAAGCATATTCTGTCCCCCATGATGTGGGTGCAGCTTGTGGACTCCTTGATAGCAGAGCAGAGACCCTCCATGCCTTGACTCTGTCTGCTGACATGTATGCTTTAGAGCTGATCCTATGGACTCAAACCTCTAAAACTGTGAGTACCATTAATCTTTCCTCCTCTAAAAATATAAAAAATAAAAGTGGCTGGGGGTGTAGCTTTAAGGTGGAAAGCCCCTGTTAAGTTCCCAGTACGAATAAATAAATAAATAGTCAAACAAGCAACTTAAAATATAAAAAAATCACCAGGCACGCAAAAGATCAAGGAATTAGGATTCATATCCAAGAGAAAAGTTAATCATTAGCAACAGAAAAAGAAATAAAGATAATGGAACTAATGAACAAGGATTTGAGTGATTTTTTAGATATTATAAAAATGTATAGAGATGTGAAGTAAAACTTGAACATAATTAGAAGACATTAAACTAATAAAAATGTCCAAATAAAAATTACAGACAGAAAAAATGACATTTAAGTGAAGACATACAGGATGAATAGTAGACTAGTAAAGTTATTAGAAACAGTAGAAATGAAGTTGTGCATGGTGGCTCATGCTTGTAACCCCAGCATGCAGGAGGCTGAGACTGTAGTATGTGATTCGCAGACAGCCTCAGCTACTTATCAAGGCCCTTTGCAACTCAATGAGGCCCTGTTTCAAAATTAAAAAGACTAAAAAAAAAAAAATAATAATGCTGGGGATGTATCTCAGAGGTACAATACCCCTGGGTTCTATCCCCAGTACCACACACACACACACACACACACACACACACACACACACACACAAAAGGAATAATGGTAGGTCAGTAAATTTGAAGACAAAACAATATAAATGACCCAAAGCAAAGCATACAGAAAATAAAGAATGTAAAAGAACATGAGTATTGGTGACCTGAATGTTAACATTAAGTATCTAAATATGCACAACTGGAGCCACAGAAGGAAGAAAAGAGAGAAAAGAAAAATGTGAAATTATAACCAAAAACGCTATCAAATTTCATAAAAAATGGTAAACACGACATTCAAATGACTCAATGAGCCCCAACTAGAACCAACAGGGAGAAAAAGCACACCAAGATACATATAGATTAAATTGCTGAACATCAGTGATAGAAATCCTAATATCAGCTGAGGAAAAGACACTTTCAAGATGAACATGGATGAACATGACAGCAGAATTCTCGTCAGAAACTATACATGCCAAAAGATAGTGGAATAGCCTCTGTAGAGTGCATCACGGGGTGGGGGGGAAGATCTCTCAGTACTCAAAAATTAAATTAATCAACTTTTTAATTACTTTTAGTACTTAAGACAGATTTCTTTCCAGAAAATAAATGATCGTCCTGCATAGTGGCACATGCTTGTACTTGACCCAATACTTGGGAGGCTGAGACAGGAAGATTCCAGATTCTCGGCCAGCCTTAGCTACTTAGTGAGGTCCTCCACAACTTAGTGAGACCCTGTTTTAAAATAAAGAATAAAAGTAGGGCTTGGGTTGTATCTTGGAGGCAGAATGCTCCTGGGCTCAATCTCTAGTATCACACACAAAAAAAGAAAAACAAATGGTAAAATAATTCATTGCCAGAGAGTTTTTAGTATAAGAAATATTAGGGAAAATTTCACAGACAGATAGAAATGAATGCATGTGGTACTCAGGACATAATTAAAACAATAAAGAGCACTTGAAATGGTAATATCTGGTGAATATAAAATAAATTTACTGTGAGATTTCAAACATATGCAGAAGTAAAACACATAAAAAAGCAGAAAGGATGGGAGAGGTTACACGAGAAAAATTTGTACTATTTAAGATAGACATAATAAAGATACAATAAAATTAAGTATTTAAGTGATAGATGACTCACTAAAACAAAAACTTAGCAATTACAACTGGAGATAAATTGAATAAAAATTAAATTTAAGAGGGCAGAAAAGGTAAAAAATACAAAGAACAGATGGGAGAAATAGAAAATATAATAAAGTGATAAATTTAAACTCAACCATCTAAATAAGTATGTTAAATGTAAATGATCTAAATAGTCTGATTACGAGGCTGTGATCGCCAGATTGGATTAAAAAGGAGCAAAACTCATTTCTGTGTGGCTTACAAGAAGTTGACTTTAAATCTAAAAATAGATACATACAAAGTAGAACCATGGCAAAAGATACAGCATGCAAACACTAATCATAGAAAAGCTGGAGTTGCTATGCTAATATCAGAAAAATACAGACTTCTGGGAAGGAAGAAATATCACCAGGGATGAAGAAGACATGTTATAGCAATAGCAGGGTCAATTTATCAAGAAGACACGATAGTCCCAATTATGAATGTCTATGTCAATAGAACTCAAAAATATATTATAAAGAAAAAACAGACTGGACTAGAAACAAAAACCAATCTATAATAAAAATTATAATAGTCTTCTCTCAGTAGTAGAATAAATAAACAATCATAAAGTTCAGAAGATCTTAACAATTAAACAATTTTTACCTATCAAACTGTTATAGAACACTCTACCCACTAAGGGCAGAATGTGTATGCTTTGGGATATATATATATACCTTTATGGAAATAGGTCATATCTTTCATCATACAAGTCTTAACAAATTTAGGATGATTGAAATCATGCAAACTTTGTTTTTTAACCATCACAAAATTAAATCAGAAATCAACAGAAGAAAGATGTCTGAAAATATTTCCAAATATTTGGAAATTAAGCAGTATGAGTCTACTTTCCCTGTATTAAAAAAAAAATTATTGGTGCATTGTACTCATACATCTTAATGGGGTACAATATGGTGGAGGCATACATGCACACATCACCCAATTAGCCCTTACCCAATTCCCTACCCCTCTCTCCTTCTCATGTTTGGCTTACTGGTTAATTTTGTTATGTTTGTTCCTTTCCTGTATTTTAAAATAAAAATCAGACTGTATTTTGAAGTGAAGGAACATGAAAATACAATGGAATGTAACTAATATAATGTTCTAAAGGTTTTTTATGAGAAAAATGTCTTAATTAACCACTCTGATACTCTATTTTAAGAAGGTATGCATGTATGTTTGTGTCACTTTGACTCTCACAACATATAATGACATTGTACCAATCAAAGTGTATAAAAAAGAAACTAGAAAAATTTAGAACACAATAAACAAAAGATAAATAGAAGGAATAAAAACAAAAGCAGGAATTAATGAAATTTTAAAGGAAGATCAATATTTAAATCAATGAAACAAAGAACTGTTTATTTGGCAGTATAAATACAACTGGCAAACCTCTAAGGGAGAGAGAGAGAGAGAGAGAGAGAGAGAGAGAGAGAGAGAGAGAGAGAGAGAGAGAGAGAGGAGAGGATTATAAGTACTGCAAATGAATAAGGGAGAATTTTTACTCAATAACAGACAATGTATGAGAAAACATTTTATCTAAGTTTTTTTTTTTTTTTTTTTGGTCCTGGGAATGGAACCCTTCTATCTCTGGGCTACACTCCTAGACCTATTTTATATTTTATTTGGAAACAGGGTCTCTTAAGCCATCCAGGCTGGCTTAGAACCTCCTGTCTCTGCCTCACAAGCACAGGGATTACAAGCATGCGCCACCATGCCCAGCTCTAAGTTTTAATAGTATAGATAAAATGAGAATATTATTTGAGATACAGAACTATCAAAACTCACTCAAGAAGAAACTGAATAACCTGATAACAATTAAGGTAGATGAATTTGCAGTTAAAGTATTTTTGCAAAATATTACAGGCTGTTTTCAGAATTGAGTTTTATGAAACATAAAGAAGAAACAAAAATAATAATTCTTTATAAATTATTTCTGAGGACAGGGAAAAGATAGATGCTTTCCCAAACCCAAAGACATCTCAGATAGATACAGTAGATTAATATCCTTCGTAAAAGATGATGGTACTAGAGAATATTATGCTAAGTGATAGTAGCCAATTACAGAAAAGTCAGTTTAATGGGGTCAAAATTTTTTTCTCATTTGTAGAAACTAGAGAGAATATAAGAAACAACAACAACAACAACAACAACAACAACACCCTTAAATAAGTGAAGAGAGAGACCACAAGAATAGGGGAAGGGGTTTGGGGAAGAAAGATGGAGAGGGGAAAAGGAGATTGATGAAGAAAACAGTTCAAGTAATGTACATCCATATATGAAGGTGTCACCACCAGTCTCGCTTACTTGAATGGGGAGGGTGTGGAGCAGGTGGGATCCATAGAGAAACACACCAAGTGGTATGTTCCTGTATGTTGTATCACTTTGAACCTCACTATAATATGTAATTACAATGCACCAATAGAAGTATTTCAAAAGTGGGTAGAACAGTACTTAATAATGTATTAGTATATCAATTCAAGTAACAAGGAAAGGAATAAAATTACCAATTGTGTTTATCCAAGTAATATGAAGTTTATTTATCTATAAAATTCAGTCAATATTAAAAGGGGAAAAAAGTACTGTGGTCAAGAGCTAGAGAAAAAGCATTTGACAAAATTCAACATGCATTCATGACAAACAAAAAGGAAACTTTCAGCAAGGAAGAACAGAAGGGAACTACCTCACCCTGAAAAAAAAGGTATCGATAAAGCCAGGCATGGTGGTGTATGCTTGGAATCTCAGTATCTGGGAGGTTGAAACAGGAGGATTGTAGGTTCAAGACCAGCCTCAGCTACTTAGTAAGGCTCTCCACAATTTAGTAAGACTCTGTTTCAAAATAAAGAATAAAGCCGGGCATGGTGGTGCACACTTGTAATCCCTGCGCTTGGGAGGCTGAGACAGGAGGATCGCACAGGTTCGAAGCCAGCCTCAGCTACCTAGTGAGGCTCTCAGCAACTTAGTGAGACCCTGTTTCCAAGTAAATTATAAAATAGGTCTGGGAGTATAGCCCAGAGGTAAAAAGCCCCTGGGTTTCACCCCCAGTACAATAATAATAATAATAATAATAATAATAATAATAATAATAATAATAAAAAGAATAGCTGGGCGTGGTGGCGCATGCTTGTAATTCCCGTGGTTGGGAGGCAGAGACAGGTTCGAAGCCAGCCACGCTGGCTTAAGAGACCCTGTTTCCAAATAAAAAGTATAAAATAGGTCTGGGAGTGTAGCCTGGAGGTAGAAGAGCTTCCAGGAACCCCAGTACCACCAAAAACAAAAACAAAAACAAAAAAATAAAGTGATAAAAAATAGGGCTGGGGTTGTAGTTCAGAGGTAGAATGCCCCTGGCTTCAATCCCTAGTCTGTTAAAAAAAAAAAAAAAGTATCTACAGTAAATATGCAGAAAACATCATACTGAAGAAGAGACTGAATGCTATCCCCATAAAACTGTAACCAGGCCAACCAAGTCTGTCTGCTCTCATCACTTCCTTTTAACTCATACTGGAGGTCGCACCAAGGGCAACAAAGGTAAAAGGTATAGAAATTAGAAGGAGGGAGAGAGGGAATGGGGGAATACGGGAAAGGCTAAATGATGCTTGCATGTAAGTCTCTACCATCTTGTACTCCATTAAGATGTATGACTACAATGCACCAATAAAAATAATTTTAAAAAGAAATAAGTCTAACTCTCTTTAGTTGAAAATAATATAACTGAATAATTATATACGTAGAAAATCTTAAGGAATTCACCAAAACATTGTGAAAGTGAATTTAGAAATATTGCCTGATAAAAGGTTCATATGTAAAAGCTAGCTGTCTGTTTTGTAAAAGAGAAAATGGTGTAAGACCATTGAGGATTCCCAGTTTCAGAGTGCGTCAGACTGTAGCCTGGTACTTTTCTAGGTTGGAAGAGGAAAGTACAACCCAATTCCCTGACTGTGCTCTCTGGATCATACTTTGTAGACAGAATTCTTTTCTTGTGTGGGTTATTTTCTTGTGTGTGGTACTGGGGATGAAACCCAGGAGCTTTCTACCTCTGGGCTACACTTTCAGACCTTTTTTTTTTTATATTTTTATCTGGAAATAGGGTCTCATTTAAGTTGCTGAGAGCCTCACTAAGCTAGTAAGGCTAGCTTTGAACCTGTGTGATCCTCTTATCTCAGCCTCCCAAAAACTGGGATTTCAAGCGTGTGCCACCACACCCAGCTCTGACAGGGCCCTTAATGAGCATGGTCACTTATAGTCCTATAGGCAGACTATAGATGATTTGCACAAATGTATTCATTCACTCTATCTCCTATTTCTATAGCATAACATTTTATGTTTATTACAAGGCTAGTTCTTCACTTATATTGTGTCAATATGCAATATATAGTAGACATATTTTATATAGCAGAAAGCCAAGGTTTCAGGGGATTAATAACATGTCCATTGGCCTATAGCTAAAAGTAGGTAAACCAGGCTGCAGACTGAAGCCTGTCGAAACCTCAAAGGCTTGGGGGCTATGTGGTTACAGTACTGTCTTCTGTACTCAGTATACCTAGCACTCTGCATCTGTAAGGATGCTCTTGCTGAAAAGGAAGAGATTAAACAGTAAAAACTTTAGTGTGTGAGTGTGTGTGATCTATACCCCTACTTTCACTTATTTTTTATTTGGAAACAGAGTCTCACTAAGTTTATGCAAGCCTCACTGAGTTGCTGAAGCTAGTTTTGAACCTGAGATCGTCCTATCTCAGCATCCCAAGTACTGGGATTAGAGGCACAGACTATGCCTGGTTAGAACTATATTTTTTTCTCACTGCAGCATTACAAAACATAGGCTGCCTTCTTATTTCCCTCACTCTTTCCAGGACAGACCCTACACCTCCAGCTACCATGCTCCCTGAAAATTAGACAGCTAAGGTCATAAACTCATTCCTGACCTAACCCATGCCACCTGCAAATGCCACTTGCTGACTGGCCCAGTCCAGCTTATTGAACCAATCACTGGCAGGTATAATGGCAATATGGTGTCAGTCCGGTTTCACCCCCCGGGGCAGACATGAATGTTGATTGGAAAGGCAACCATAATGCCTGTCTGCTATAATTTTTGTTTCTTGCAGTACTGGGGATAGAACCCAGGGGCATTCTATCTCTGAGCTACACCCCCAGGACTATGTTTTATTTTTTATTTGAAACAGGTTTCACTGAGTTGCAAAGGGACTCAATAAGTGGCTGAGGCTGTCCATGAACTGAGATACTCCTGTCTTAGCCTCCCAAATTCTGGGAATACAAGCGTGCGCCACCACGCCCAGATTTCTATGATCTTTTTTTAGCCATGGTTTCAATTGAGTTTACAGCAACACTGTCTCAGAGATCATCTCTATTTTACATATAAGAAAAGCAAACCACAGGGAACATGTATATCTTAGGAACAGGAACACTTACACAAAGCCAGAGTTAAGCAGGTCTACTATTACCAAATCCAGGGCTCTTTCTACTATTTTACAACTACCATGACTTTACTTTACTCTCTTAGATCAAATTCTAGAATGTTACTGAAAATATATTTATCTTTTAGGATCCCTCATCTGATATTCATCGTAATTTTTTTCTAATTCAATTACCACTCCACTATGGATGCTAGTGAACCACTTATAATGTAGTCAGAACCCCCAACTTCCTTTCTAATGAGATTTTATAGCTATAATTTAAAATAGTCTGAACTGCCTTTAAACCTATTTGGTGTAATATAGACTTTCTTCCTTTTCCATATCACTCTCTAAAATATTTCATGTTCATAAATGCTGTCCTTTTCAAAGTGTACCTCTGTATACTATCAAGCCATACCCAGGGTGCTGGGCTCTCAGCATCAGCTGCCATTCCCTACACTAGGCCTAATGGGAAGGGTTTCTGGACTTTAGACTTTTAGGAGAAAAATGTTGCAAAGATAAAGAGAGTGTTTTTTCCCCCTTAAAAGATACACAAGAGCCGGGCGTGGTGGCGCACGCTTGTAATCCCCGCGCTTGGGAGGCAGAGACAGGAGGATGGCGCAGGTTCGAAGCCAGCCGCGCGCGCTGGCTTAGGAGACCCTGTTTCCAAATAAAAATGTAAAAGTAGGTCTGGGAGTGTAGCCCGGAGGTAGAAGGGCTTCCAGGAACCCCAGTACCACCAAAAAAAAAAAAAAAGATACACAAGAGAAGCCAGGTGTGGTAGCATATTCCTGTAATCCCTGTACTTGGGAGGCTTAGACAGGAGGATCACAGGTTTAAGGACAACTTAGCAACTTAAATAGATTCTCAGCAATCTAGCAAGAAATTGAGGCAGATTTGCTTCCTTCAAAAGGTGCAAATCACAACTGAATCTCAGGTACAGTGGATTCAGGTGTGGTTCTTGTTAAAGTGAGTTATTTTGAGTCTAAAGAAGCTAGGGGAAGACTGTGAAAGGTATAAAGGCACTGGAATTAGTTTAGCACCTCTGATCCTGCATTCAAAGTTTGAATATTACATATTTTTGACCTTTTTTTTTTTGGTGTTTAGGAAAAGAAAACAAGACTTGACAGAAAATGTGATGAGAAACTACACTGTTTTGATTCAAGGCCAATATATAAAAATTCAAAAGATGCTTTTAAGAATATGTGTGGATACCAATCTAGGGCCACTGTCATAACATGACCTTCCAGGAGAATGACATTATCACTCTATGCTTAGTGATACTGAGCAGGCTACTGATTCTTTAGAACGCATGTATTTCAAGGAAACAGGAAGAGGTGAAATAAGTATCCAAGTCACTCTCATTTTTCCAAATGTGAAGAATTAGTGTTGGTGAGTGGGGTCCTAAAATTAGGAGGCAAGTTACAGCATGAGAAAGAGAGGACAGTACGAGAGTAGACATGTGAGGAGGAACAGGAAGAGGAAGAGCTAAGCAGCATCATTTTGTTAATGAGCAGAGTTGCTGGGGACGTGCAAAGGGAAACGCCAAGGGACAGAATTGCTGAAGGTGGGATTAAGCAGGAAACCAAAAGCAGCTAAGTGAATCCAAGAATTAAATTGACAAAATATGTCTGGCAAGTTCAAGTCCATCAAGTACACTTAGGGAGCCCAAACCTCCCAGACTTGGAAAAGAAGACAGGGAGGAGCAGAATAAGGCACCCAAGGCAGATGCTAAACAGCTCCCTCTGTGGGTCCCTGAGGACTGCAGGGGAATGTCTCATGCCACAGCTTCAGAAAGATCTCTGAAAATGTGCAAGTGAAGGAAAACTTCACTATGAGCCATAAAACCCAGATCATCTGTTTCAAGAAGAATTAATCTCAGCCTCTCTTTCAAATGCTTTAGCCTGCCACCCTGGAAGCAGTGTTTATTATCGAGCTCACTAGTGGATATGGCTTATGAGGAAGCCATTCAGGTGCCTCTGTTCACATCTAGTTTAAGGCTGCCATAATACTAAAATACAATATTTGGAAAAGATTCAAAATCTGTCTGGATTCAAGTATCATTGTGTAATTAAGGAAACAGAGGCAGGTATGTGTGTGTGACTTTAACCTGTTCCTTTCTCATGTAGTGGATCAGTGCACAATGGGATTTCTCATTCTGTGTATAGTGAGTTCTCCTTTCTTGTAGTCCCATCACAAAATCTTGTATAACCCATGTCTGCAAAGGAAGACATGGGGCAAATTCAGCACAGCACCCATTCATTGTGAAATCCCAGGTATGCTGGTTTGTGGGGAGGACTATTTAATCTGGGTTTTCTGGCAGTTCAGCCTCCTGCAAGAGCAGGACAACATGCTAATTGTACAGTGTGGTCATTGATGTCCAAGTCTCTGGCCAGTTGGTGCAATTATCTATATGGAAAGTAACTCCCAATGATTTCAGCTGGAGCATCTTATGCATGCATGAAGTCATCATTTTGCCCTTAGAGGAGCTTTGCTTTCAAATACAACTTCTCTATCATAGGGATCTGTCACTGTGTAATGAGTAAATATTCTGGGTGCAGGTATGTGAATTTTCAGGAATCTGAGGTCCTGCCTCACACCCCTTTGTTCTCCCTGGAATGAGGCAAGTGTGTCTGCAAGAGGCAGGGACCTCTGTGAAGCAGTTCATGTCTTACAGACATCCCAATGAGTTTGAAACTCAGATTCAGTTTAAGTAAAAATGTCTACGTTTGCTCCCATTAAATCAGGGGGCTAAGTAAAAAGGTTTTTAGTAACTGGGTTTCACAAGGGCTGCCTATGCTACTGTTTTATGTAAATGGTGATCATGTGATGTGAGCCCAGTCTCGGCATCTATAGTCTCTCCCCACCTCTGCCCAGCTCATAGGACAAGTTTATCAGCTCAGTTTTCTTTAGTCTGGATGAAGGAAACATAAGCAGGAGAAAGCAATTCAACTTCTTATGGCCAATAGTCTAATCATCCTGTTCAAAAACAAACCACATGTAATTCTGTTAGTTCAAGATCCTCCAGAGAAAGAGAATCAACAGGACATGAGTATGTGCCTCTATTTATGAAGAACTGGCTCCCAATATAATGGAGGCTGACAAGTCCCAAGAACTGCAGGGTGACTCCTCAAACTGGAGGCTCAGGAGGGAGGATGGGTAGCTCCAGACCAGAGGCCAGCAGGCTGGAGATCCAGGAAAAGCCAGTGTTTCAGTCTGAGTTCAAAGACAAGAAAAATGCGATGCCCCAGTTGGAAGACAGGTAAGAAGAACTCTCTCTTCCTATGGTGGTGGGGTGTAAAGTGTCAGCCCTCTTATTTTACTTGGGCCTTCACCTGATCACATAATGTCTACCCCATTAAAGTGAGCAAGCTTTATTCAGAGTATCAACCACGTATTGTGTGCATGTATGTCACCCTCTCTGAACTATATTATGATGTCAGATTACAAAGCATCGATAAAAGCATATAAAATTAAAAGAAAGCTCTTTACCTATAAATTATGCATTACTCTATAATAAATTTAAATAATTTTATGATAAATATAGAAGTTAATATCACCCCAAACAGCCAGAAACATCTCACAGGAACATCCAGAACAATGTCTGACCAAATACCTGGCTATTCCATGACCCAAGGAGCTGGTGTTTATGGCACACAAAAGTGATTAAAGAACTAAAATGAGGAGAAGAAATTTTCTAATTCAAACAATTTTTATACCTTTCTCCAATAAACATACTGACGATGGCCTGGGTAGATGAGCTCAGTAGAAACCACCTTGGCAACACTGCCCTCCCAGGCTCTAAGAGGCACTACTGTTACTTAGAAATTGAATTAGTATTTGAAATTGCTTTCCCAATATGATACTGATGTAGATGCCTCAAATCATGAGAAATAGAGTGAGAATAATTCTAAGTCCATTTCTCCAGTGAGGCAAGTGAGGGTTGCAGGAAAAGAAATAGCTCGTGTAGGCTCATAGTATTTGGAAAACAAACCTGTATTTTAAGAACTCAAGGGTGTGGCTCCACCCTCCTCTTATGCATGCTGGAACTTCCACCTGTGGAAACAAGGAAGGGTCTCCCTAATGATGAAAGACCTGGCTAAGAAGCAGGAAGACAGCATAGGAATCAAGGGAACATTTAATTTTAATTTTAATTAATTAATTTATTTTTGCAGTACAGGGGATGGAACCCAGGGGCATTGTACCTCCAAGCTATACTCCCAGCCCCCTTTTTCAGAATTTTTTATTTTGAAACAGGGTCTCACTGAGTTGCAGAGGGCCTCACTAAGTAGCTGAGGGTGTCCATGGACCGCAATCCTCTGGTCTCAGTCTCCCAAATGCTGGGATTACAAGCATGCACCACCACAACCGGCTAAGGGGACATTTGTAAAGAGGGAGGTTTCAGTAGGTTCTGCTGCTAGGAGGTCGCTCATAATAGAGATGTGTGGCCCTTAAGTTGGATGCCAGGAGATTGCTTGGGGTTTGGGTAGCATGCTGGGAATTGCTTCCCATCTTCTTAGGGCTTTACTATTTGAGTTTGTCCCATTTGCCGGTAACCACACTTCTTTGCCAACAGTTAACAGTCCCACAAGCCGCCCTGGATAGTCAGTGTTGGGAGCTGGGTATTAATATCTGGCCCATTCGCTCCTTAGATGAGAACACTCTAACACTTGCGCTCTATACCCCAGAGTCTCTGCAGGCCAGGCTTTTGTCACTCACAGCAGCAGCCCAGGCCACTGCCCTCTACCTCACCTGTGCAGCCACGCAGGGCCCTGCTAGCTGCTGTCACTGTCTTGAAACTCTTAATAACCTTTGAACAAGAGGCTTGCATTTTGGTTTGCACTGGGCTGTGCAAATTATGTGGCTGGTCCTGTTAGTAGCTGGTGTGACAGCTTTCCTTT
This sequence comes from Muscardinus avellanarius, assembly GCF_963383645.1. NCBI lineage: Eukaryota > Metazoa > Chordata > Mammalia > Rodentia > Gliridae > Muscardinus > Muscardinus avellanarius. Next base: position 102,344,657 of record NC_137787.1, on the reverse strand, counting down.
TACTGACTGATCTTCCTTCTCAGCCTGATGTCTGTCCCCCATTGGTCTTTCCTGTATTTCTTGATCATTTACTTGCATTTGGATTCTTGGCACAGAGTCTACTGGGAAACCCCAAGCTAGACTGTTGGCAAAGATCATCAAAAATCTTGAAAACACTGTCAGGAATTAAACAAATCCATCCTACTATTTTAGCAAAGTCAGATAATCATGCACATGGGTTTAATTGCTGCCAAAAATAAAGTCACATCATCTGTCATTATCAAGCCCCCTATAATGTCCAAAAGGTTTTATTAGAAAGAAATATCCAAATAAGTTTCCCATCTCCCCTGTACTATAGAGCAGTTGCTCAGATGAATCCAACATACACATCTCTCCCTGACTAAGTAGGGCAATAAATAGCAGCAGGGTTGACATTTAAACAATGGTTCTGCAGCCCATCTGTTTAAAAGAAATTATTTGTCTCTGCCAGCATACCAAGAAGAAAAAGTTCACATAATTTGGGAACTATGAAGCAAAATAAGTTTTTGATCATTTACAATGACAGGATTCTCTATAGTCATCAAGTCTTTTTGGTAGAATCTAAAGATTTTTTTTTATCTTAAAAACAGGCTAGAGAAATTGGTCTTTTTGTTAAGTCCAATACTGAGGCAAGAGATTAGAGTGATGTAATCTTCAACCAATTTAAGGAAAAGATGTAAATAAGGATTCTGGTTCAAAATCAGATCAGATAAGCTCATCAGACCCAGAGCCTATGTATTCTCCATTTTCATAGCCCTAGGGCTTAGCACAGTGCCTGAAATGAAGTCAATACCTAATAAATATTTAATAACTGAACTGAACTTGGTTTACAGCTGTGCTTTGAGGCTTAAGAACTGGAGAATGAAAGCGACTCACCCTACCTGTGGAACAACCACAGTCCTTTCCATCATTTTCTTCTTACAGACTGGAACTTACTGGATGGGCATCACACAAGGGCCCAAGACAGTCTGAGTGGGAGGATAGGGTGGAGGATGGGCCAGGTGAGATGCTGCACGTGCCTGACGCTCTTGGTTCAGGGCAGGTCGATAGGACACTTGAGGACTGGCTGAGGAACAGAAGCCAGCTCAGGCCACACATCTAGGCCTTTCCTTTCTCTCTACATGTGAGGTCTGGACAGGAGCTTCTAAGACCAAGTTCTTCTGTCCTAAAATAGTCTGGTCTTCCATATGAATCCCGTATCTACCTTGTGATGAATTATGAGCCAGACAACAACACTCATTCATGGCTTATCTTCCTTGTCTTTCAGAGAAATGATTTTCATAGCTATTTATTCATTGGACAATCCTACATAACTACTACAACAATAACGAAGACCAACAATCGAGTTCCTGCTTGTGTCCTGAATGGTGTCAAGGACTTATATGCACAAACATACTTAATGCTTTTAACAACACTTCAGCTACTACTGTTTTCTCCATTTGGCAGGTGAGGGGATAGAGGCTCAACGGGCTTCAGGAACTTGCTCAGGGCCCTAGCCTGTGTTAGGTGGCAAAGGGAACCTAAAGCCGAGGCCTCCATAACTACGACACAGTGGACAAGGTCAAGGACAAGGTCTAACTTCTGTCCAGAAATGGACAGGCCAGCTTTGTGCTTCTCGTGATCTCACATCCTGTGACTGAAACAGTCCTCCTGCAGACTCATAGCAAGTACGAACATGACACAGACCGTTCTGGGCAATGTGATCTTCCCTTACTACCCAGAACAGCATCAGAAACTTCAGTCAGGAGAAAACATTCATATCTGCCACACGGCCTCCTCCCTCTTATGGCTGCAGAGACTCACACACAGAGTGAGGAAGTGCTCCCCCCAAAGTCCTAAACTCCAACACTGCAGACTCTTCCCCACCCGGGATTTGTGAGCACACTATACTGCCTCCTCTGGACCACATTCTCCTTTTAAAATCTCATTCTGGCCGGGTGTGGTGGTGCATGCTTGTAATCCCCGAACTTGGGAGGCAGAAACAGGAGGATCGCGCAGCTTCGAAGCCAGCTGTGCTGGCTTAAGAGACCCTGTTTCCAAATAAAAAAGTATAAAAATAGGTCTGGGAGTGTAGCCCGGAGGTAGAAGGGTTTCCAGGAACCCCAGTACCACACACACAAAAAATAAATAAATAAATAAATAAATAAATAAATAAATAAATAAAAAATAGAAAAATAAAATCTCATTCAGTTGTAACCAGAATATGTGAAGTATTTTTATTTAAAAATATAAACATTACATAGAAAAGGATCGACTTATTTAAATTCTTTTGTTTTGTTGTACTGGGGATTGACTCTAGGAACATTCTACCTCTGAGGTACACCTCCAGCCATATTTTATTCATTTATTTTTTATTTTGAAACAGGCTCTCACTAAGTTGCTGAGGGCCTAAGTTGCCAAGGCTGGCCTTGAACAAGCAGCTACAAGCTTCTGTCTCAGCCTCCCCAGTACTAGGATTACAGGAGTGCACCATCACACCCAGCTTAAATACTGGTTTTAAAGAGGATTTGTACAGATACTTTTGACATCAGGGAAACATTCTGATGACCAGGTCGACATTGAAAAGAAATAGCGTCTTTGTAAATACAACACATTCACTTGGAAGCAGGGTGGCCAGTGCCTGGTCTGAATAAGTTCTTTCATGGCTTGTATTCCTTCCAAGTGGGCTCTCAAGGTGCAACAGAGGGCTGAGTTTCAAATGGGCAGAAAGTCACCTTAAAGCATATTTCTGCTCCATTTGGGAGTTGACACAATCGAGTTACAGGCATAGAGTGTTTATCACAGTGGCATGAAGCTCTCTCTTCATATTCCTCCTGCTTTTATAATCAAACAATAACATCTCCGGAGGATAGGATTTTAGCTACATAAGAAACATATTGGAAATTGATTCAGTGCTGCTGGCTTGGCTGTGACAATGTTTCATAACCTGGTAACCTCTCAGTTTGTTCTCCCCTTTCCTGGAAAGCTTTTAGCTGTACCAGGGTGGGAAAGCAAAGATAAAGCAAGCATCTTTTATCTGATCATGTGCAAAATGAGTGGAACAGACACTACACCAGCGATAAGATGATGGCTAAATGACTCTTCTCACATTCTACCAATGAGCTGATGAAGGAAATGAAGACTGACGTTGATAAGTTATTTTCTCAAACACTATCAATTTCAAAAAATGAAGATTTCTCTTTAGAAGCAGTAAGCCCTGGTTTCATGGTCAGGACTCATTAAAAAAGCACCAAGATTAGCTCTACGATGTAATAGATTTGCTGAAAGTAGACAATTTCCTCTTCTCTCTACCTTTGTCTCCTGTTCTCCAGCACACATCTTGTTCAAGGATCTGTTCAAGCCACAAACATACTATTACCATGATTGCTTCCCCACCTCTTTTCCCAATCATACATGTCATTAAACAACCATTTTCATCTCTACAACGTGCCAAGGCCCTCTCCTGCTCTATCTTCCCAGCACCTCACTCCTCTTTCAAGCTAATGTATTTTTTTCAAAACATGTCAGATTAAATGGATACATCAGTGGGAATCCTATTGGACTTTGACATATTTTATTAATAGAGATCATATGTTTTATGTGTGTACATGTTTATGTAATTTTGATTGTTTTATATATAACGAATGCTTACAACTTTCCTCTTTGTATCCTTTCTTGCATTTCATACCTTATCCTGAAATCATTTTCTCCTAACTGATGTTCACTTGTTAGAAGTTACTTTACAGCTGGGTGTAGTGGCAAATGCTTGTAATTCTAGTACTTGAGAGGCTGAGACAAGAGCATCTCAGGTTCAAAGCCACCCTTGGCAACTTACTGAGGCTCTAAGCAATCTAAGGAAACCCTGTTTCCAAATAAAAGATAAAATCTGGCTGTGTATCTTAGAGGTAGAATGCACCTAGGCTCTATCCCCAGTACCAACCAACCAACCAACCAAGAAACAAATAAACAAATAGATAAAAAGAAAAAGATACTTTTGTAGGAATCTTATGATAAAAAATTCAGTTTGGACAGCCGGGGCTCAGGTCGCAGGACTCTGGGCCCCGGGCTGGACTACGTGGAGCACACCAAACCCCTAGAGAAACTGGGCCTGGTTGTAAGACCGTGGGTTCCGGGCAGGGGTCATGCAGGGCACGCTGGACCCCTGGAAGAGCCAGGGCCTAGGTCGCAGGACTCTGGGCCCCAGGCAGAGTCATGCTGAGCACACCAGACCCCTGGAGAAACTGGGCCCGGGCCACAGTGCTGCTGAGTGCCTGATTCCACAACCTCCTCAAACCACACATACTGTCTTCTCTTATTAAAAAAAAATAAATAAAGGAAAAGAAAAAGAAAAAAGAAAAATATTGGAGAGGGGTCAAGAAGGCCGTGGCGGATGCCAGAATACTGGAGATGCAGACAAAACTTATCCAAATTAACTCGAACTTTTGGGAAAATTCCCAGTGAAGGAGGACTGCTTCTTCTCTACATTGTTAAGAATCTTGGACATCACCTGTAAGGAGAGAGTTTAGCGGAGGCCAAGGAGAAAGGTGGTATTGAAAGTGGTCTCTGCGATGGCAGTAGAGACTTGTATTCAGGAGAAGCAGAAATCGGATCCTACCAACCTTATTTTTTTTTGTGAGAAATTACACCAAATGTTGAAAGCTTAGGAACACTGGACAACATTCAGAGTGGAAAAAGAGCTTGGGAAAGATTTGAAATGGTGGAGGCAGTGGCAATGGCAGTGGCCAGTACTCAGAGGAGGCAGAGATCTGATGCATTACACCTGGAACCTTTGAAGTAATAACCCCAGAGGCAGAATGCTACCATCACGCACCCTCGAGAACATGGGACAAATGGTTGGGTGAAGAAGGTACTCGAATTGGAGCCAGCCGAGGGGTGAGGCCGGCGAGGGACACAACAAAGCTGGGATTGGAACTTGCCATGAGGCAAGGCCGGTGCTGGGGCCTTTGAGGCCGGGATCGGAGCCTGCAGAGGGGTTAGGCTGGTGCCGGGGCCAATTGCTGACATCGGAGCCTGCCGTGAGGCAAGGCCACTACTGGGGCCTCCGAGGCCAGGATCGGAGCCTGCCGAGGGGTTAGGCCGGTGCTGGGGCCAGTGAGGCCGGGATCGGAGCTTACCATGAGGCAAGGCTGGTGCTGGCGCCTCCGAGGCCGGGATCGAAGCCTGCCGAGGGGTTAGGCTAATGCCAGAGCCAGCAGCCGGCATCAGAGCCTTCCATGAGGCAAGGCCGGTGCTGGGGCCTTCGAGGCCGGGATCGAGCCTGCCGAGGGGTTAGGCTGATGCCGGGTCAGCGGCCGACATCGGAGCCTGACGTGAAGCAAGGCCGCTACTGAGGCCTCCGAGGCTGGGATTGGAACCTGCCTTGAGGCTAGGCGGGTGCTGGGGCCACCAAGGCTGGGATCGGAACCAGCTGAGGGGTTAGGCTGTTGTTGGGGCCTCCGAGACCAGAATCGGGGCCTCCCATAAGACAAAGCCACTGCTTGAGCCAGCGAGGTCTGGATCAGTCCACCCGGTAGCCAGGCCACTACTGGGGCCGTCAAGAATGGGATCTGTACTTGCAACATGGCATGCACAGAGAAATATCAGAGAAAATAAAAACCAGATGCCTCCCCTAATGAACAATAACTAGGAGGAAAGGGGCAACAGGAAGAGGTCGAGCTATAGAAAGGGTCCTATAGTGAAGCAACTAAGGTGACCAATTAGAGGGTATGGAATAGGGGAGGATGGAGCCTCTTTAAAATGCAGGAGGTACATAAACAAAAAGTGTATCAAAGTTAATTACCAAACAAACTTGGGATCGAAAGACGGGGAGGGAATGGGATGGGGACTGGATGAGGGCTAATTGGATGATGTGTGATTGTATATCCTCTCAAGTCTTGTATTCCAATGTGATATATGATTACAATGCACCAATAAAAATAAATTTAAAGAAATGAAAATACAATAGTAAAAAAATATTAAAAAAATAAAAAATTCAGTTTGGTTTTGTTTGTTCTTTGGAAAATGTCTTTATCTGCCTACTCTTCTTTCTGAAGTACATTTTACCTGAGTATTCATTTCAAGAATGATAATTAATTTGTCTCTACACACTGACGCACTAATTCCATTGTCTTCTGCTTTTCATTGTTTTTCATAGAGAAGTTCACTGCTATTCTGTCATTCTTTATGGGGTAGTCTGTATCTTCCCTTTGTTTTAATATCTTTCTTTTATTTGCGGTGTTTTGCATTTTCTCCTAAGATGTGTCTAAGTGAAGATTTGTTTTTGTTTATCTTGTTTAGGACTAATTTGGCTTCCAAAATTTGAAGGTTGGTAACTTTCTTCAATTCTGCAAACTTCTCAGTCATTATCTATTTTAATATTATATTTACTCCATTCATCCCATTCTCTCCTTCTGGAGATGCAATTAGATGCATGTAGACTGCATTATCCTTTCCTTAAGGTGTCGTAATGTCTCATATTGTCTATGAGGCATTTTGTGTAATTTTTCAACTCTATCAGCAATTTTCCTTTCAGTTGTGATAAATACATCTATCCAACTTTTACTTTTTTTGAAGTTCTGTTATGCCTTTATTCAAATCTGACTGTTCATTTTTTTCTTTGTTAACTTTGATTTCTGTTTCTATTTATTTCAATACACTAAATATTTTTCTATTTATTTTATATTGGAAAATTCCTATTTCTTCAGTCTTTGTAGGGTTTTTTTTTTGACAGATTGCTGTTTTTTTCTGACTCTCACAAATGAGTCATTTTCCCCCTTCTGTTTTTAGTGCTTTTCTATTGGGATTTCATTGTCCTTGGAACCTTATTTGTATGTAAAATTTAGAGTGGGAGCCTCAGAAGAGTATTTGAGTTGGGTTCTGTCAGACTCTGGGGTGTACTATCAACCTGAGTCTGCTTTTTAAAAAAAAATTTCATTATGATAAATTCCAAATATGCTCAAAAAGTGTAATACATCCTTATATACCCATTGATGAACTTAAGAAAAACTTGCATTTTGCTATTCTTGTTTCATCTATTCCCTCAGTTTTTCTCTGGAGTATTAAAAGCATAAGTGGGACCATTTTGAAATTCAAGGTGGAAAACTTAGGAAACGCAAAGAAACTGACTTATGTCTCTGAGCCACATAAGTTGAGCTAATGATTCACAGTCTTCATAGGAAACATAGTACTTTTCTTTTTTCTTTTTTCCCTCACTAGAATTAAGGTTGAGTTAGGGTTGAACCAGGCTTTCATCTTCACAGTCTTTCTCTGCAGCATGGGTTTGGAACTACTGTCCTTTGGAATAGAACTGAGGAGATAGAAGGGAAATAGGCAGATAGGGAAAAGGCCTTGGTAGAAAAAAGTTAATTTCCTGCATTTCCTTAGGGGCGACAAATACCTGAAATTCCAAAGGCTCAGAGATAAGAAGGCCAGAACTACACAAAAGCCATCTATTTACTAATCAACAAACCCAGGAACCCCTCACGGAGCAAGTCTGGCATTCCTGAAAGGAGACCCTTCAAAGAACTTGCAAATACCCTATGCAAATTCTGAGAGCTACTTCCCAGAATTCTCCTTTTGGAATCCCAAAGTAACCCTAACCAAAAAGAGGTCGAAAACGATCAGGCCTTTTGCCTTAGTTGAATGACAAATTGGGATTTTCCCTCTCGGGACCCCCTCCCCTTTTGGGAGGGGGCCCCTCTCTCTCGCAGGTTGTGTTGTCCCTGAGAGAAGGCAGAGTGCATCTGAGGGCACGTGGCTCAGGCGACTCTTGAGTAGTGACCTGAAGGCCTCTGCTGGACATCAAGGCTGGCCAGGCCTCTAGGGGTGACCTGTACCTCTTTTCTGGCAGATCGCGTTGACTCTGGGAGAAAGTAGTTTGCAACTGATGGGCATTTGGCTCAGGCGACACTCGGGTAGTGACCCTGAAGGCAGCTACTGGACCCCGGAGTTCCAACCGCCCCTTTGGGGTGTTTGGCCACTTTTCTCTATTCCCTTCTGGCAGATCGCATGGATGCTGGAAGAAAGCAGCCTGCATCTGAAGGCAATTTGGCTTGGGCTACTCTCAAGTATTGTCCTGAAGGCAGCTGCTGGACCCAGAGTTCCAGCCCCTTTGGGGATGTTCAGCCACTCTCCCCCCCATTCCCTGCTGCTTCCAATAAACCTTTTGCTCCCCTTCTTGAGGTCTGCGGGTGTCATTCTTCGCTCACCATAGACAAGAACTCGCCAGGTTTCCTCTCAAGAAACCCCCGTTTCAGAACTTATACTGCAGGTGCAGAGGCTGTACCCTGGAGCTCACGTTCCATCCTGCCCTGGACATTGGAATTCATATTTCAAAGTTTAGTTTCTTAATACTAGGCTCCAGGTAGGGAGACCAACCATCCCCATATGTCCAGTTCTGAGGGTTCCCCACAATGTGGGATTACCAAGTGTTAAAAATCAAAAAAGTTCCAAGAAGTTTGGGACAGTTGGGTCACTCTAGCTCAGGTCACCAGAAAGGAGCACAGAGTCCCTAAGTAAATGCTGGCTATAGTACTCTCTTACCCCTAGGTACTGAAGTTTTCTTGTTATGCCCAGTCTTTGGTGAATTCTTTGACTGCAGCTCACCATACATTTGAGGACATGTGCACATTTTTATATCATAGTCTATACTTTCAGGTGTGGTGTTCTGCAAAACGATTTTCAAATTCTAATTTGACTTATTGCCAAATAAAAGGAATTCACTGGAGGATTTTTTTCCTTTTTAGAACTGAGCTTACATTTAAAAAAATAAACCATATGTCATGTAAAAATCTAGATTTGGGGCCTCTGGTGAAATGAAAAAAATTGACTATATAGGGCTGGCATTATTCTAGGACAGCTACTGGAACTGCCTCCCTAGGGAGGGTTATGTTCTTTCCATTCCTCAAAATCCCCATCACTCCTATAATGTATTACGCCTGGCCTGGATTACTCATTGACTCAAGGACTTATTTGAATTTCTACCCACTCATGAAAAACTTTGATAAAAGGATTCTGGGCCTTTGGGACCTAAAGAGTGATCAAAAAATGTCCAGTCATAATTTAGAATTCTTATTTAACTTTATTTCACCTCAACAGCTGCATCTGGATTTGAATGATGGCTCCATTCTTGACAGTCATGCTGCTGAGCAAGGTGCATAACCTTTCAGAACATCCATTTCTTGCAAATGGTGACCACAACACCCAGCTTGCAAAGTTAATGTGAAGATAAAACAATGTGACAGACATGAGACTCCAAGGCCAGTGTCCAGCGTACAAAAGCCTCTTAATGGAGAGTGGATGGCCCTGTAATGTATATCATTGTCTTACATCTTCCATAATTTTCTGTCCCATGGACAGCTTTTGGAGTTTTGGTCTGAGGCATACTGCTGTTGACTTTGTTTTGACTCTCACCTATTCCTTACTAAGCCATAAGTCTTAGACACATTCTTATAAGTGGAGCAAATTAATTGCCTCTTTGGAAAATTGAAAGAACTGCATAAAGCAGGTCTCTATCACTGATTCAATTTCTCTATCCTTGTACTTTAGAGAAATAAGCTTGGAGAAAGGCAAAACTTAATGTGTCACATTTATTATCTTTATTGATGGGCCTTCCTCTTCAGATACCTGGGGAGGTTAACGGATGACACTCCTCAGGACCACAGGTCTGCCCTTGCCCTGGACAGCTCAGCTTCCCAATCTGTAGCATGCCACCTTTAACTTTCCCAAATGTTCAACCTTCCCTTCTTGTCCTTCTCAGTTCCCTGGCAGGAAAATCTGCCTCTCCCATGGCTCATTCTTCCAGGTTCTAGCAAGTGTCTACCTAAGAAGAACACCGCTGCTAGTAGCCAGTGATGCTCAACGTAGGCCCTTACAGCGACCATCTGTATCATGTTAAATGACTTGGAAGCCTTCACTCAAGGGAGTCACAAATGTATGAAACATTTAGACATGTCCTGGTGGGTTGCCAGGGGAGCTATTTTTGAACAGGGAGCCCTTTGGAAGCTCTCAAATATTCTAAGTTCCTCATCCTCTGAGATGAATATATGACTATTTGTCAGAGAATAATACTAATGGGAAAATAGCATTTTGTGAGAATGAAGGGGGATAGAGCATTTTGTTGGCCCAAAGCTAAGTGAGAGAAAAAATAAAGCTCTGTTTTTATTTTAAAAGTCTAAAAGTGAGTATTACATTGATTAGACAACTACTTTTTTTTTTATCATGTTGGTCTCTTTTTAAAAATCTCCATGAATATGTGCTATCTGTAAAGTTCAAATATCTAGGTGCAGCTTTTGAGGTCTCTGCCATCTGGTCCCATCCTCCAAACCCCACTCTGTCTGTTCTTCATCCTCAAAATCTCCCTTGTACTCTACCTAAGCTGGTCTCTTGCTGATTACTCTCCCCACAGCATACCAGGATCCTGTCTCCAGACCTTTGATCATAGTGTCCCTCTTGACTAAAAGGACATCGTTCTCTTTTTACAGATAAACACCAATGCCTCCATCTCCAACAAAGCTGGGCTTTGGTGTTCTCATCCTGTTCCCTCTATCTTATCAGTGATCATGCTGTATTTAAATTATCTGTTTGCTGCTCTGTCTCTCAAATAGTTGTAGAGGGTACAGATTAAGTTTTATTTATCTTAGCATCCTCAGTATCTGACACAGGGCATGACTTGCAGAAAATGCTCGATAGTTTTTTGAATGAAATAGAATTTAGCTTCCTAGTGCAATCTATAGAAGTAAATATTTTACAGAAGGAAAAATAGCCATACTTTCAACACTTTAAGTTTACAATTCTCTATTTCCCCAGTAAAACAAAACAAAACAAACAAAAAGCAAAGGAAGAAATTTAAAGACTGGGATTCACTAGGCTTACCATCACATTAAGAATCTCCATCAGAGCTTTGTCTAGTTATTTCAGTAGCTAGAGAAAAGCACTCACAGCCTCAAGGAACAGATGGCCAATGCAGAGACCAGCCACCGAGGAATGAGAAAGGAAGAGGTATTTCCAATCCTTGGTCAAAAGGAACCACAGAGAAATGTTTTCGTGGGTTTACACTTCAGGCTGCCTTTGCAGGATGTAAAGCACCTCATTTTGGAGTTTGTCACCTGGATTTATATATAAAAAGTAAAATTCAGCCAGGTATGGTGTAAAAAATCTGTAATCTCAGTACTTGGGAAGCTGATAGGATGACTGCAGGCTCGAGGCCAGCCTTGGTAACTTAGCAAGGCCCTTCGCAATTTAGCAAGACCCTATTTCAAAATAAAAATAAAAAGAACTGAGGGTGTAGCTCAGAGGTAGAATATCCCTGGGTTCAATCCCCAGTATCAAAATAAATAAATGAGACTTTTTAAAAACAACTAGGTAAATTCAGTGCAGCATAGTGTCCTTGCCCAAGCCACCGCTCTGCAGTATGCAGAAGTGAAACTATTCCAGGAAGTATTAATACGGGATCTGAATCTCGTAAAACCATAGCACCCAATTCTCCATCTGCAGAAATTATCTAAGCAGGTCCCAGCTTGGTGCCAGTTCTTAATTGTCAGAAGAACCCTATCTATTTAAGTTGTTATTGAGAACATTTGTATTACCTACCCATATTTTGAGCTTATCATCAATAGCTTCTTATGCAATTAAGCCTGGATAAGTCAGCACACTATTCAAAATATGGCATTTGACTCAGCCTTCTGCTCCAAAAGCTGTGAAAGTCTGGTCAACTTTCTTAGATATGAATTACTAGACACCTACTATCCTCAATGTTTTCATTTCATTTAATTTTTAATGGTGCATTGTAGTCATGAATCTTAATGGGGTACCAGATGGTAGAGACATACATGAACACATCACTTATCTAGCCCTTCTCCAATTCCCACTCCATTTCCTACCCCTTCCCCCCTTCTCATGTTTGACTTAATGATTGACTTTGATATGTTTATGAATGCACATCATGTACATTAGGGAATTTAGCTCTTCCTCTCCCCCATCCCCCTAAGTTAGGTTGCGTTATTTGCTCATCTATGGTTTCTCTTTTAATTTTAGAGAAAGAAAAAATTTAGTTGCATTGTATGCCATAGAAGATTTATGTGAACTTCTTCATTCTTTGTTAGTGATATTTTTTCATAAATATAGTGGGGGTAAATTAATCCAGTTCAATACATTTTCTCAAAAAGTCACTCAAGGTTAACTGTCTAAACAGCACCAAGAGTTCAGATTATGCAAAATAGCAACAAAGCATAAGTCATTGAAATTAATTGCATCTTTCCCAACACCTCTCCAAATTTCCTGCAACGTTCTTAAATCACAACGAAATTTTGTGCATGTATTCAGCTAAGGTTGAAAAAATAACCTTGGTGGGGGAGCAGACTGAGATACTGGATGTCCACTGACACCCATTTTCCATTTTCTTCTTTCAGAGTTAAAAGAACTTTTTCTTCTGGCCATATGGCTGCCTGCCTGGAATAATGCTTCCCATCCTATGGGACCAAGTTATAGCCAATAGGAGGTTAGCAGAAGGAGTAGTACAACTTATGGGAATGTTCTTAAGAAAAGGGCCATGTCCTTCATTAGTCCATCCTTCTTCCTGCTAGTGGGGAAGTGGACATGAAAATGGATTTTCAGCTTTTATTTTAGACCCTGATGTGACCTGGGAAAGGGAAGCCACAGGAGGAATGGAATCAACATGAGGAAGATCTCCCCCTTTGACGTTTGTTTCTTTAATTTTCACACTGTTTCATTTACCTTCAAGGCCATCTCTCTCTCCTTTGTGAATGGAATTTCACCCCTTAGGACAAAAGGAACCTGGTACTGTTCTAGTAGCCTCACGCCTCCCTTTCGAGTTTCATGTGCAATATTAAGAAGCTTTTATTCTTATTTAAATTATGTCATTTTAGGGCTCCTCAACTATCTAACCCTAAAACTACTCATGGCTAGGGAAATTCAGTCTTGGATTTACGGAGATTTCTCAAAAGACCAGGAATATGAAACCCCCATGTGACCCAGCTATACCACTCCTCAGCATCTTTCCAAAATAATTAAAGTCAGAAAATTATAGCGATGCTTGCATATACATGTTTATAGTGACATAATTCACAACAGTCAAATGAAGAAGATAACCTAGGTAGTCATCAGAAAATGAATAAAGAAAATGTGGTGTATATACACACAATAGGGGTTTTGCTCAGCTATAAGAAAGAAAATTATGTCATTTGTAAGAAAATGGAGAAAACTTGAGAATATTATGCTGAGTAAGATTAGCCAGTCTCAGAAAGTCAAGGTTATATGTTTTCTCTCACATATGGAAGATAGAAAATATGAAAAAAAGAGACTTAAGATAAAAGAGGAAGGAAACCAGTAGGATAGTGGAAGGAAAGGGGGTGGGCAGAAGGGGAGGAGAAATGGAAGGTGAGGGAGGAAACAGTTATGTTCATATATGAAGGTGCCAGTATCAATCTCACTCATGTTTGGGGAGGAGAGAACAGGGTGGGAACTAGAGGGAAACACCAAGTGATGTGTGCATAAATAACTGTATCACTTTGTATAATTATAATACACCAAACATTATAAAAAAGAAAACCCCCAAAAAAATATAGTCTGAAAATTTCAAATAATAAGTTGGTTCAAATAAGATGAGCACCCAGGTCCTGGCTTTGTTTATGTGAGTGAAGCCCTTGTTTCAAGAGCCTACATGACCTTACCTTTCTCTCTTGTCCAAAGAAGCAACCAACCACAGCTATAAAAACTGTGCCATGAGGACAGGCTTTTGTCTTCTGCTCAGAAACTGCTGCACTCACTGGCGTTCATTTGAATCTGGTGCAGATTCCTCGACAATGACAACTCTACACCCTTTGACTCTTTCATTCCTTCTGCCTCTACCTAAGTGTAGATCCGATGCCTTACGGAGGGATGATGGAGGCTGACAAGCCAAGGTCTATGTGTTGGAGAGGTAAATGCCCACTGTTTCTGATGTTCCAAATCTATTTGGCTCAATGTACAATCTCTCATTTCTAGACTAAAAGTAGAGCTAGGACTATAAAAAAATCACTGTCTTTCCTCTGCCACTGCTGCTCCTGCTGTTCATTATCTGAGGTAGGTTTGATTCTATCTCACCCCATAATTTGCTCAAACAAGCACTTTGAGTGCCTGAGACTTACAGCTCCCAAGAATTCCTCTTAACTAGAGGTAAAACTTTACTTGAATCCTTGTTACAATGCTAATAAGTGACCTGAGAAGGTACCTACTTAATCCGTTACTATAGTGACATGAGCTAGTGTGCCATATTAGCTTGCTCAAGTCTAGGAGATGACAAAGAATGAAGCCAAGAAAACCCTGGGAAATAGAAATGAACTAGTTTGTGGTTTTAAATCATTCCAAGATACATATCAGGCACCTATTAATCTCCTGCATGACACATTATCTGCCAGCAGGAGAGCCCAGAGTGGCAGGAATGGAGAAAGGAGAGCAATAGGTTGGACTGGTAGCATCCCTTGGAGGCAGTGCCAATTCCTGGGGTAGGGAGGAGAGCTCTGAGGTATTTTCACAGAGCTATCCGAGAAAAGGTAGGTCAGCAGAATACCACCATGTCCTTTGTCATGCTGTACTCTGGTAGCAGGAACTCTTCCAGCTCCTGCAGAAGAGACTGAAAGCACACCCAGCAAGTGGAGAGAGGGAAAAGTCTCATTCAGCTATGGAGCACAGACACGTTAACTTTGTGGGGGTGGTGCTGGAGGTCAGACCCAGTGGGATTCTGCCTCTGAGGTATAGCCCCAGCCCTATTTTATTTTTTATTTTCCAAACAGGGTCTCACTAGGTTGATGAGGGTCTGGCTAAGTTCAAATCCTCCTGTCTCAGCCTTCCAAGTATGGGGATTATTGGTGTGCACCACCATGCTCAGCTTGGATGTTCTTTCTAACTCTTTAGGTTTGAGAGAATATCCTCCACTTCATGAGAGTCTCCATGCATCCATGTTTTTGTAGACACTTTTAGATTCTACTTGGTTTTCCCATCAATTCCTCAAAAGACACTTTATTTTCTTTATAAGAACTCTTAAATCCCTTGTCTCCATGTAGGGATTATTTTTTGATGCTTACCACCAGCTGATGCTTTCAATACAAGACAATAGCATTTAAATTTCTACTAAGGGCAGAGAATTCACCGAATCCAGTACAGCTACATCTGCGTACTCAAGAACAGTGAGTCAAATTGCGGGCCACAGAGGAGAAATCCCAGTACTGTACTCCCTGGGACTTGACCCATTGGGGGAGGGGCGGTGGCAGAGATATCACACCAAAGGAGAACTTGCAACCTGGCACCCCCCACAGTCTAAAGCAGCCTCTATCGACTCTCTGGGTTGGAGACTCTGTGATACAACCCAGTAAAGGAGTAGTGGGGTCTGAGATACTACTGACTCGAGATCCAGAACACCTTAAGTGAAGTCATAGTGACCCAAGGGAAGAACCCAGAGAAGGCACAAACTTCCGAAATCACGGGAAAGAGGAATAATACTGGAGCAATGAATGCCCACAACCCCACAACATCAGAACCCAATAAAACAGAAAATCAGAGATTTCTAGAAGATCAAATCAGGAAAATAACTGTAGAAATAATAGAGGTGCTTCGAAAAGAACTCAGAGAGAGCCAAAAAGAGATAAAGGATGCAATTAATGAAGTAAAGGCCTCAATTCAAAGCACAAACAACCGATTAGACCACATGGAGAACAGAATCTCGCTCTTAGAAGATGATCATTCCAAAAATGAACGCATAGTTTCTAATCTAGGAAAAAATATCCAACAGCAGGAATCTGACATTGAAGAAATATGGGCCCATTTTAAGAGAGCTAACCTAAGAATAATTGGAATAGAGGAGGGAAAAGAAAGTGAAACCAAAGGGATCAACAATCTCTTCAAGGAAGTAATAGCAGAAAATTTTCCAAACATAGAGCAAGAGGTTGATACACAGGTCCAGGAAACGTATAGAACTCCCTTTAGACAGGATCGGAGAAGAGGATCCCCACGCCACATAATTGCCAAAATGACCAATGTGGAAGCCAAGCAGAGAATCTTAAAGGCAACAAAAACAAAGGGCCAAGTGACATTCAGAGGCAAGCCAATTAGAATCACTCCAGACTTCCCTAACCAAGTTATGAGAGCCAGAAGGGCTTGGAGTAACATATTCCAAACTCTGAAAGAAAACAACTTCCAGCCAAAAATTTCCTACCCAGCAAAACTTTCTATCAAATTAGATGGAGAAATAAGAAGTTTCCATGACAAACAGAAACTGAAGGAATTTTTGTCTTCAAAACCAGCACTAGAGAAAATACTCAAAGAGATTAACTACAAAGAAGAAATAGGTAACACACACCAGAACCAGAGAAATAAGAGTTTCCATCCAACAGTCAACTAAGATTGGTTATCTGTGGAGATTCATTACTTATGTTAGTCTTTTACCTATCTCTAAATGGTATTGTTTGCCTTTATTGTTGTTAATTTTTAGGATTTCTAGTTGGAATATTAATATACCTTCAGATATAGCATTTGGAAATATTTTATCCCATTCTATTAGTAACTGTTAACTCTGTTTACATTGTCTTTGGATATACAATATTTTTTTATTTTTTAGGGAGTTTGTATACTCTTCTGTTGCCTGTGCCATTGAAATCATATCCAAGAAATCACTGCCAATTTCAGTGTTGTGAGGTTTTATGACCCAGATTTTCTCCTAAAAGTTTATAGTCTTAAGATTTATATTTAGGTCTTTTATCTATTTTGAGTTAATATTTGTATATGGGATTAGGTAAGGGTCTAACTTTATTCTTTTTCATGTAATTGTGTTTCAACAATATTTAGTTAAAATATTATTATTTCTACCACCAAATGTTCGTGGAAACCTTGTCAAAAATAACTTGACAATATAGGGAAGAATTTAGCTCTAGGCTTTTATTTAACTCCAATGGTTTATATATCTGCCTTTAGAATAGTACTACACTGTTTCAATTATTGTAGCATTATATGGTTTGAAATCAGAAAATATATATCTTCTAGCTTTGTTCTTTTTCAAGATCATTTTGGGTATCTAGAATCCATATTCCATATTAGGATAGAGTTTTTTTCTGAAAAATAAATATATAAATATATGATAGTTTCACCTAAAAAAAATAGAAAAAAAATATTCTCTGGTAAGAAAGAAAGTAAAAAGAAATATTGAAATGTTATCTTTAAGTCATCAAAAGCTTGGTATCAGACAAATGAAACTGTTATGTGAGATTATCATTTTTAATTTTGGATAAATTGCTATAATACTAGATGTCAACCACTAAGCCAAGCATGGGAGGGAGGGATGGGGAGAGAATGGTGTGGGAATCGTGTGGGGGCTGACAGGGCGATGTGGGCATGTATGTCTACAAAAGTTTGTATCCCACTATGATGTATGAATACAGTGCACCAATAAAAAAAAAAAAAAAAGCAGCCAGGTGTGGTGGTGCACACTTGTGACCTCAGCATTTGGGAGGCTGAGACAGTTCGCGGACAGACTCAGATACTTAGTGAGGCCCTCTGCAACTCAGTTAGATCCGGTTTCAGAATGAGGAATAGAAAATAGGGCAGGGGGTGTAGCTCGGAGGTCAAATGACCCTGGGTTCCATCTCCAGAACCACAAAAATAAATAAATAAATATAAAAATAAATAAGCCATGCGTGGTGGCACACGCTTGTAATCCCCGCGCTTGGGAGGCTGAGACAGGAGGATTGCACAGGTTCAAAGCCAGCCTCAGCTACTTAGTGAGGCTCTCAGCAACTCAGTGAGACCGTGTTTCCAAATAAAGTAAAAAATAGGTCTGGGAGTATAGCCCGGAGGTAGAAAGCCTCTGGGTTCCACCCCAGTACCACTAAAAAAAAACAAACAAACCAAATTTCAGACCATCTTTGCAGTCTCGTTTAATCAGTAAGCATTTAATATCTATTGAGAGCCAGTTCTTATTCTAGGGGCTGAGAATAAAAAAATGAAAAGGACAGCCCTTGCTCTTTAATTTACCTCCCATCAGACCTTTGCCATGAACGGGCTCATCAAAACCATCAATGTCGGCCAGGTGTGGTGGTGCACATCTGTGGTCCCAGGACTTGGGAGGCTGAGACTGAGAAATCACAAGTTTGTGACCAGCCTCAGTAACTTAGCGAGACCCTGTCTCAAAACAAAAAAAAAAAAAAAACAAAATAAGGCTAGGAGTGTACTCAGAGGTAAGATGACCTTGGGCTCAACCCCCAGTATCACAAAACAACAACAAAAATTTGGGGCTAAATGAAGAATTGTGAATATTGACTACACTTTTTTTTTTTGTGGTACGGGGGATGGAACCCAGGGGCACTCTACCTCCGGCACTCTACACCCTCGACCCTATTTTTTGTTCTTTATTTTTGAAGCAGGGTCTCACTGAGTTGCAAAGGGCCTAAGTAATAGCTGAGACTGTCCTCAAACCGCGATCCTCATGTCTCAGCCTCCCAAATGCTGGGATTACAGGTGTGCACCACCACACCCGGCGCTGACTATACATTTTATAATGGGATTTTTATCAATATTAAACTTAAATGTGATAGTTCATTAAGATAATGTAAGAGAGCACCCTTGTTTGAGGAAGATGTGTATTAAATATTAAAATCTAAAGGATAAGCTGGGCATGATGAAACATGCTTATAATCCCAGAATTTGGGAGGCTGAGACAGGAAAAAAATAAATAAAATAAAATACATTTCTACTAAGCATTTAGCCCTAGTAAACAATTAGTATACTACATGGGGTGAATCTATTACAGATTAGTAGCAGGAAAGAAAATTTTGATATATGGTGATTACCTTAGACACAGAAATGCAAACATTTAAATTTATAACTTTCTTGATTGTTATTCTCTGTCAAAAACATAAGTTGATATTTAATTGGAAGAAGAATATACTTTGATTTGCTCAGATGCTGCTACTGAAAATACTACATTATAAATCACTGCAATACTATGTGAATAAACTTTGTACAAAAGAAAGAACATTGGGATTGTCAGGGTGCAAAATAATATCCTCAGCCATTCTTGTGGAATACAATCACTTGACTTTGACAAGTCTCATTTAGTCTTAAAATGAAGGAGCTTTTGTTGTGATTCTATTGGTTGGTTCGCCCCAGAGACATTTTCCACCCTCTTCTTTCTGTTACTTCAGGCAACAGAGGCTGAAAGGCAAGGTACTTTGTTTCCCAGCACCCTTTGCATCGAGATTATCTAAGAGGGTCCATTTCTCTCCAGTAATAAGTAGGGTGGAGCCCATCAGAGCATTAGGGCAGCTTTTACTCTTTCTTATTTTTTTTTTTTGGTCTCAAATATATATGGGATGTCTGCACTAGTAGGAATCAATTTGCAACTAGAAGCCACACAAATGAGGACAAAAAGCCAAGACAGTAATGATGGCTGAGTGGATAGATAAAATGATTCTGGGCTTTTGATAACATGGTTGAGCTGCTAGACATCTCTTTTCTTGTTTGAGACCTTTAATTATATAATATGATTAAATGATTTTATTATTAAAATAATGATCTTTCATGTTTTTTTATGTTTGCTTGTTTACCTGTGGCCCTAGCATCATACTCATGTAATTTCTATGACTTTGAAGAAATAAGTCTGTAATGATCTGAAAACCAGGTCAATTCGCTGACACAAACATGGTCCACATTTGCTTCCATCAGCACATTCTAAAGCAGCACTGCTCAACAGAACAGTGACTAAGAAATGTTCATAGAGAATGCACAGAGTGAGTGGCTATGGTACGTTCAGAATGAAGATAGTGGGATTGAGGAACTGCATCTTTTAATTTTATTTTGCTTTAATTAATTTAAGTGAAATAGCCATGTATGGCTAATAGCTATTGTATTCAACAATGCAGATCTAAAGAACTGCTAGACTAGTAACAAATATTCAGAGTATTATAGTTCTCTTGAAAAAAAAATTCAGCCTGTAACTTTATATTTTACAATCTCAAGAGCATCTCATTATGGAAAAACAATGACTCAGCTGGGCTTTACACAGTAGCATGTTTGAAGGCTGTTAAACACTATTAAATAATATTTAACTTGCATATAGCTAACTACGCAAAACCGATGCCAATTTAAGCATTTCACATTGACAACTGTAATAAAGGATGTCTTTTTAGAATAATAATCTTATTCATACTACACTCATTCAGCTGTTTGTTAAGACTTTTCTATTCTAAATCACAAATGAAAAAGAATAATAACGGTATGCCAGTCTCATTAAGCTGTAGGGGTACAACAAGTCCCTGAGATAAACTGTAAATTGTAGTCTGCAGAAGACTGCTGGGCACGCTAGAGAACCAGCCACAAAATGTATCAACACAGCACTAAGCCATAGGGTAGCAAGAGCTGGCAGCTAAAGATACTGCAGCAAAAAGGACAGGCACAATGGACATTTGATCATACCACCAAGGAGCGATCCGTAGGGTGTCAGGTCCTGGAACAGGGTATCTGCTGGACCAAAATGTGATTTGGAGCAATAATTCCATCATTCCCTTATGACTTGTGTAAAGCTAAATAATCAGCATGTTCTCATACCTGTATAGCTATTTTTAGAGTTTGAGAAACAACTAATTCTACAAGTGCCCCAGGTGGCCTGGGGCAGCCTAGGGCTGTTAAAATAATCACTGTGTCAATCTATAAGAATAAGTCAAGGATTAGTCACCAATAACTCTCCCATCACTGTTACCTCCTGGCCTGCTGAACACAGCTCAGTAAGGTCCCTTTTTGTTGGGAACTTGAGTTCCTTTCTGTCTGGTGTTATGCACAACTTTAAGAAATAGCTGACAAGTTGAACTTAACTCAGAAACAAGTCAATCTGTATTCAGGATTTTAAGCAGAAATGATGAAGAAAATGAGTTAAAGATTTTTGGCAAGCCATCTTTTCTTATTCTAGTTGGTTCTACATGCAAAACTTATTCTACTTTTAAAAATGTTTAATTTAAGAAAGCTATCATTCTATATTTATAGCCAATAGATATTTGCATCATTTGCTTCTTGAGATAATTATAAAAACTGGATCCATTTAGAGTTGGTTTATTTTCAAAAACAAATTTTTTACACTAAAGGTCACTTTTTAATTTTTTTTTGTGGCACTGAGAATTGAACCCAGAAGCATTCTAACTCTGAGCTATATCCCCAGCCCTCTATTACGTGTTATTCTGAAACAGGCCTTACTATGTTGCTGAGGGTCTCACTAAATTGTTGAGGCTGGCTTAGAACCTGCAATCTTCCTGCCTCAGCCTTCCAAGCACTGGGATTACAGGTGGGTACACCACCAGACTTGACTTTATAATGAAAGTACTCCCTTCTCATCGGTTTGCATTGCATTTCTTTATAAATATCTATATTTCCACCATAAGTTCTTTGACCACTTGTTTTATGACAACATCCTATGTCTAGTAGATAAAGGTAACCATGCTTATTTGGTCCTAATGGAGAGAATCAAGAGATATGGTTACTTGGAATGAGTTGTATCTGAAGAAAGTCACATGTGGAAACTATCTCACAGGCAAAGGTGTATAAAAACATAAATCTTTACCTATGCTGTGGCTCTGAAATGCAGGATCTGCGATTGTATCTTCTTCTTCTTGTGAGTTTTCATGTGCCTCTCTTATCTGCAGCAACAAAAAAATACTGAAAGGTTTTTATCCATTGTATCAAATACATCTTTTGCAATTCTTAGAACAATGATACATTTTATAACAAACATGTGGGTTTAAATATGTGCACATAGATACAGGTGTAGGTATTTGAATATATTTGTGTATATAAATATACCCACATATCTTTAGTTCCACTTTATAACCTGGATTATTACAAATTTTAATTGTGACAATTATTTTCAGAATAATTATTTTCAGTAATATAAACCTGGCTCAGAAAGAGAGGATCTATAAGGTATCGGATTCTATGTGACATTTTATAGTTAGCAGTGTAGTTTTTTAAGAATCCATAAAGTTGGTAACAGAGGGCTGTTAGGAAAAATTACAGTCTAGAGAAGTATAATTCCTCCAGAGACAGAGACTCCCATCATAAGATATTTTAGTAAGAATAAAGAAATATACTTAAATATATTTAGATCTCCTGAGCCTTTCCTGGAATGTAACTCTCTAAGGAAATGACTCTTTTCCTCTCATTCTTTCCATAATGAAACAAGGTGCCTGCAATGTGCACAGGAATTACTACTATGTGTTCTCCAGAACTATAGCCATGAAACATTCTAGACTTCACATTTCAGGTAGAATGCCCAGGTACCAGATTGTGCACCCAACAAGGGAACTCTGGAGAACACCTCATGGAGGTGGAGTCACAGTGTCTACAGGTGAGGATTCTGAGGTGCAGTAAGTGTCCTTATGGTTGGCACACATGTAGGAAGGGGAGACACTGACATGAAAACCCAGGGCTAGCACTGACATCAACAACACTGATCACAATGAAAACTGAATGCCTACATACGATGTGGTAGAAGCTGTGAAGACTATACGCAAGGCAGGATCTCATAATACTCTAAGCAATGCCCGAGGCAAGTGCCCACCCAAAAGCAGCAGAGAAGGTGGGCACCTGTCCAAGAGTTACTGTCCAAGAGCTGAGAGTCAATCAGGGCAAGTCTGACTCCAGGTGTGTGTTCATTTGGGGGAACTCTGTTATTATCAAATTTCCATTTGACTATGCCTGTGTAGACTTGACCTCCATATGAAGGTAGCCAAGGTCCTTGGTGAGATGACTATACACAGCCCCTTTAAAATACATTCTAAAGCCAGGCGTGGTAGCGCACGCTTGTAATCCCAGCATTTGGGAGGCTGAGACCTAAGGATCGTGGTTCGTGGACAGGCTCAGCTACTTAGTGAGGCCCTCCACAACTCAGTGAGACCCTGTTTCAAAATAAAGAATAAAAAGTTGGGCAGGG
Organism: Muscardinus avellanarius; assembly: GCF_963383645.1. NCBI lineage: Eukaryota > Metazoa > Chordata > Mammalia > Rodentia > Gliridae > Muscardinus > Muscardinus avellanarius. Next base: position 102,321,700 of record NC_137787.1, on the reverse strand, counting down.
GTTGTAGCTTGGAGGTCAAATGCCTCTGAGTTCCATCCCCAGACCTGCAAAAAATAAAATAAAATAAAATACATTTTAGCCAGGTGTGGTTGTGCGCACCTGTAATTCCAGGTAGGAGGCTGAGACAGGAGGAACACAGGCTAGAGATAAGCCTCAGTAATTTAGCAAGACTTTTTAGGAGCTTAGCAAGATCCCATTTCAAAACAACATCAACAACAGCAAAATATAAAACAGGGATGGGGGTATAGCTGGGAGGTAGAATGCCTCTGGGTACAATCCCCAGTACCACAAAATAAATAAATAAATAAAATTTAAAATAACATTTTAGCTGAACATGTGTGGCTGTAATCATACTATATAGGAGGCTGAAACAGGAGAACAGAAGGTTTGAGGCCAGCCTCAGCAACTTAATGAGAACTTGTTTCAAAATAATGAAAAAGGCTGGGAGTACAGCTCTGAGTCTGAACACCCGGGGTTCAATCTTCAGTATCAAAAACAAAAACAAATCCCAAAACATTGTAGCTGGTAGGTCACCTAGGCAGCCAATAGCAATAATAATGTGAAGTGGGCATTCACCATGGGTCTTGCTCAGGCACATTCATTAGAGGATGTCAGTGAATTTGCTCAGGTGATCCAATGGAATATGAGGGAACCATTTCCTCTGTCTGGAATGTAGATAATCATATGGCTGCACATTGACCTTGAACTAGATTTCGCTCTCTACTTTCACCTCCATTTCTCATGCTTAATGAGATAAGGCCAGTTATTTACATTTTGTGGCTGCAGTTCTAACAAAAGAATGCAGTTGGTGCTTAACTGCACCATGCCAGTAGTCAGAAGACTTCACAGGTGGGGAGAATGGAGCTGGCTGCCTTGGCCTGGCAAAGAGACTAGAGGGCTCAGTATCCAGAGACCACGTTGCCTCAGTCTCTTCCCCATCAGCTGCCTGCTCTGTGGGCATCACCTGCAGGTTAACACTTCACTAGGGAGAATGTCAAGGAGAGAAAAAAGGAAAGAAAGAAAGAAAGAAAGAAAGAAAGAAAGAAAGAAAGAAAGAAAGAAAGAAGAAAGGAAAGAAAGAAGGGCACCAGCTGCAAATAGTGTGTGCTCACAGATGGCAGAGAGAAAGCCCTGTGAGGAGCTGAGTGTTAACAAGGCTACCTAACGACACACCTAGGGACAGACCCGCACACACTTTCAATTCCACTCATAATCCTTCAGGACCCTTCTGTCCTCACTTATCGAAACACTGAAGAAGTCTATATCTTTAGTTCCTACCAGCTGTTATGGCAATCTGCCCCCTATCTCTTTCACCTGTTCATGTAAAAGAGGATTTCCTTTAGATTGTTCTAGATTTATCCACTTTAATCTTTTGAGGGTGCCCTCCTAAACTGTTGGAATGTGAGTGAACTGCCATCTCTGGCAGCTGGTGAAGTTCCAAACTAAAGAATCAAGACCTAAGAACAGCCGGGCGTGGTGGCGCACGCTTGTAATCCTAGCATTCGGGAGGCTGAGACCAGAGGATCGCGGTTTGCGGACAGCCTCAGCTACTTAGTGAGGCCCTCTGCAACTCAGTGAGACCCGGTTTCAAAATAAAGAATAAAAAACAATGCAGGAGGTGTAGTTCAGAAGTTGAATGCCCCTGGGTTCCATCCCCAGACCCACAAAAAAAAAAAAAAAAAAAAAAAAACAAGACCTAAGAACATGTTTCTTTTGAAAGGCTAAGAAGCTCCAAGAGGGTTAGAGGGTTAGTTATCTACTCAAAGCCACATAGAATTTTAATTTTAGAATGGCATTCCTGCACCCTGTTCACTGCTTTATTTCAAATTTTGGAGTATGCCATATTGTTATATCTACCCTTTTAAACCCTTCCCAAGAACTATATCTTTCTTAGTATCTGGCAGTTAAACATGAAGGCAAAATTCCAAGTAGTCATAAATTATAGTACTGATATTTAAGAGTGGCAAACATTTTCAGTGTGTATGTGCATGTGTGTGTGTGTGAGAGAGAGAGAGAGAGGGAGGGAGGGAGGGAGGGAGGGAGGGAGGGAGAGAGAGAGAGAGAGAGAGAGAGAGAGAGAGAGAGAGAGAGAGAGAGAGTAATTACTCTGCTTTCCCTTCCCTGCCTCCTTGACTCCTTTGTGGAGCTCCACCATGGTTTTCCACGTGTCCTATATAAGAGAGAAAACATAAGCTACTGTGCAGTCCCACCTGTAAACTCCTTATCATTTATACTCCAGGTGTTTATGTGATTCACTGCAAGTGCTAAGTGTGGCTTCAAGAGATTCTTTGAAGAAGCACCCCATGTGGATGTTTTATTTTTATTTTTTTTTAATTAAAAAAAATTTTTTTTGTGGTACTGGGGTTCCTGGAAGCCCTTCTACCTCCGGGCTACACTCCCAGACCTATTTTTATATTTTTATTTGGAAACAGGTTATCTTAATAAGCCAGAGCAAGCGGCTGGCTTCGAACCTGCGCAATCCTCCTGTCTCCGCCTCCTAAGCGCGGGGATTACAGCGTGTGCCACCATGCCTGGCTAAGTTTTAATTCTTTCAGCTCTCCTGGGCTGGTTGACCAACAAGACCCAGATGATCCATGGGGGAAATTTTGCACTTGAAAAAGATAGTTGAAGCATCAGCAAAGAAATGAAGATGGGGGAGTATCTGGTGATGGCACACTCCTCAGCTCCAACTATCCACATAAATAAATTTCAATGCAAAGTAGGGAATAATTTTTTAAAAATCCATTTGCCTCTGGAAATGAGGGGCATAATTTGTTTTGGTTGTAGATTACCTTGCTAATTATTTTTCTCACAGGGTCAGATTTAAATTCCATTCCAATCACACAGCGTTTAAGTTGTGGGGACTTCCTGGGGTCTCTGGAGCTGCCAGGTCAAGATTAAGCATTTGCCAAAGCCAGGCACAAGTGGGACAATCTGCCTCTGGAATAAAGAGCACTACAGAGAAGGAGGGTGGCCACTGGACTGGGAAGCTTGGTGAGGGTTTGGCTCAGAAAAGACTGGTGGGTAGATATTTGGAGGTTTCTTAGTCACTGCTGTCCTAGGAACAGATACAGTCAATGTCAGCAACATCCCATTTGAAAATAAGTAGAATGTGACTCGTCACCAACAACTCTGAGCTTTTGGGGGTTTCAGTTTGTTGTCAGAACTTTGAGCATCTTCTAATGATGGCTCTGTAATGCCTGTCCATCTTAGAGGGCTTGAGTTGTAGTTAAGAAATGCTCCAAATACCAGCCTGTAACAAGTACCCGCTGCACATCCCTGCATGTATCTGTCACATTCTAATTACTCCCACCACGAAGAATGGCAAGAGGAACTGTGCTTACCGTAGAGGAGGAAAAAGAAAGAAAGAAATTCACCACTGATTAATATATATACATGACTTCATAATTAAACTCTGTATTTTCAGAGAGCCTTCACTTGGAATTCTGCATATGTTTCTTCTCTGAATTGCCCTAACACTAACAGCTTCCCCTAAAAACAAACAACAACAACAACAAAAAAAGCCAGACTTTTTAATGTCAAAGCTCATTTAAGAGGAAAAGGACATAACAAATCTATGTGAAGACAGGGAGTGATCCTGGGGAAAACCAGAAGGCATAACCTTTGGAAAAGTTAGTCATTTAGAAACTTTGTAAGAGGAGGGCAAAATGTGCATACTTCTTATTAGCATCAAAATAGCATTTAGAACAGAATTATTAAATTAAGGATATTGAAATTAGAACATTTCTGCAGAATTTAAGATGATAACAATTTGTGTAATTATTGTGCTATTTGCAGCTATTTCCTCATCAGAGTGTGCCATTATAATGGGCTAGTATTTGGTGACTTTTTATTAGCAGATGTATTTTTTCAGATTATGTGATACCTGGGTGAAGAGAATACCTATAATTTAAAAATGCTCATATTAAAATGGCCATCTCTTTCCCGAGCATGATGAAGGTAGATGATCTCGTTAGCTTTATTAGCAATCTTTATTTTCGTCCAGTGGTATTAAATAGGAGCCTGGAGCTGTCTTCCTTTGAGACTTCTCATTTCAGAAAATTATCTCAAGCCACAGGAAGAACTTAGGACACACAGCAAGCAGAGTGCACATCTCTGACTTAGAGTCAAGGCAGTCTTTGTAGGAATGTCTTCCTTTACCCTCTTTTATTTAAATGATATAAACTCATTTTAAGTACAAAGTAACATGGCTTCTGCTCTAAATTTCACAAAAATAAAGCTAAATTGACTATAAATGATGGCAGAAAGGGGGACATAAGCCTCTTTTTTCTCTTAAAAGAGAAAAAGAGTTTCAACAAGGCATAACTGGACTTTTGCACATGATTCAGAATATACCTTCACAATATTTAAAAGACATAAGTAGTAACCAGTGGACTAAATGGTTTGTTGCATAAAGTGATTTGCTTTATGCATGTGTGTATGCATGCATAAATATGCATGCATATGTGTCTACATGAAATTATCTGATTATCACTGCACATTAAAATAATTAAAATGACTTAGGACTTTCATGACTAATTTAATCTTAGTTTGTAAAGGGCAAGGAATGCTGATATATATTATGTCATAAGGTTTTGGGATGGTGGCATAGTTTAGAAAAAAAGTGTAATGTGTAACGTATTATATATGGATACTGTTTCCATCAAAGAGAACTACTCTAAGAAAAAATATTTGCAACATATTTTAAGATAAGCCAGAACAAATTTACCTTGAGCCTTATTGAGGGAGAATTTTCTTAAACTCTGAATTTTAAAAGGTTCATGCATATACACACATCAATGTGCCAAGGTATCAGAATACATCTTATTTTCATCTAATCTTCTTCCAATATATGCTGATAACATATAATAAATGGGTTTTTGCTGCTATTCTTGTACTCATCCCAAAGGAGACCACAGCAATGTCCTTTCTGAAATTAGTAATTTTACCCCAGTCTACACTGACGATTATGGAGGTGAAATAAAAAAAAACATTACATTTTACAATAAAAGAAAAAGACTAGCTGGTCATCTATCCAGGTTGATAATATTCTTCTGAATCGAAAAACTTCTCAGCATGACTAATTTCCTCTTGCAGCTAACTAGAAAAATTAGCATATTTCTATTGATTATGCATATTTGGGGTGGTTAGGGAATCATTGTACTTCACAGAAAATAATAAGAGTATTTCTTGTAGATATTCGGAAAAGACCAAAGGACCCTTATTACTACCCTGTGAAAGACTGCAGACGAGAAAGGAAAAGCATGGCAAATTACTGTAGCATTAGGAAGTAATAAGAAAGTAAAAGTAGAATTGTAAAAGCTAAACACAGAGTCTCTTTGTTTTTTTTGCGCTTCTGTAGAGTGAAGATATACCCGAAGCTGTCAGAGCCATATTAAATGGGGTACAGTTAAATGGAATGCCTCTGATAAGGGGCTCTGCCAGGCTATCAGAGTTTTCCATCAGCGGGATTGAATTTCCGCCATATTGCACATTTCCACACGTTCCTTCTCTCTTTCTTTTCAGTGACAGTACAAGGGCAACCTTAGATACGCTCATAATTTGTGGTTTTATAATGCAGGGGACATCTACGTTTTCAAAGAAGGAAGATACCATAAGAGCCAAGAGCAGAAATGGAGGAAAAAGGAAAACAAACTACAATAAACATAGTGTGCCTATAATTTCAGTCTTCAAAGAAAGACCTTATTATAGTTCTTTGGAGTCAAGTCCTATTTTAGTAAAAAAAAAAAAAAAAATTTAATGTGCATTTGTCTCAAATTAAACTATGTCTGCAAAACTCTAATCTCAGGAGTGCTGAATATCAATAAATAATTTAAACTAAAAATAAGTAATAATGCCAACCACGATCACTTCTAGAATCTCCTCTATTCTTGACCATTGCCAGGAAAAACACATCATTACTTTTTTGTGTGTGTGGTACTGGGGTCCCTGGAAACCCTTCTACCTCTGGGCTACACTCCGAGACCTATACTTTATATTTTTATTTGGAAACAGGGTCTTTTAAGCCAGTGTGGTTGGCTTTGAACCTGCGCGATCCTCCCGTCTCCACCTCCCAAGTGCGGGGATTACAAGCCTGTGTCACAACGCCCGGCTTACATCATTACTTCTTATTTCAAGTTTTCCCTTGAAAAAGGGTAGCAGTCACTCTATTTTATAATCTTTTTACTAGAGTATAAAATAATACAGATATGGCAATTATGTAAAGAGATTTTAAAAATTTAAGTGCTTTAAATTTTATTAAATTGAGCAATGAGCATCATCAAAGTGATCAATTACACAAGCATATAAAGAATGTAATGAGAATAAGTGTGATTTAAGATAATTTTAAAACAACAATATTATCTGAAACTACCATGCCCCAGGAAAATATAAAAAGCCCTTTTATTTGGACTTCACATAAATGGAAAAGGAGACCAGTAGAATAATAAAAGAGGATTGGGGGGGGTGAGTGGTGAGGTTGAGAGAAAGGAGGCCCAAGGACGGATACAGTTCAAATATTATTATGTCCGTATGCAAAGGTATCGCTACCAATCTCACTAACCTGTATGGGGAGGGAGGGAAAGGGAAAAGGGAGGGGGGAAGAGATAGGGAAGAATACACAAGGGCTGTGTGCATATATTAATGCAGCACTTTGAATCTCACTATGATATGAGACCAAAATTACAGTGCACCAGTAAAAGTATTTTTAAAAGGGTATTTTATAACTTGATAATATAGGGAAGAATTTAGCTCTAGGCTTGTATTTAACTCCAATGGTTTATATATCTGCCTTTAGAATAGTACTACACTGTTTCAATTATTGTAGCTTTATATGGTTTGAAATCAGAAAATATATATCTTCTAGCTTTGTTCTTTTTCAAGATCGTTTTGGGTATCTAGAATCCATATTCCATATTAGGATAGATTTTTTTCTGAAAAATAAATATATAAATATATGATAGTTTCACCTAAAAAAATAGAAAAAAAATATTCTCTGGTAAGAAAGAAAGCAAAAAGAAATATTGAAATGTTATCTTTAAGTCATCAAAAGCTTGGTATCAGACAAATGAAACTGTTATGTGAGATTATCATTTTTAATTTTGGATAAATTGCTATAATACTAGATGTCAACCACTAAGCCAAGCATGGGAAGGAGGGATGGGGAGGGAATGGGGTGGGGATCGGGTGGGGGCTGACTGGGTGATATGTGCATGTATGTCTACAAAAGTTTGTATCCCACTATGATGTATGAATACAGTGCACCAATAAAAAATAAATAAATAAAAGGGTATTTTATTTATTTATATATTAGAAGTCCGCTTCTAAGATCTGGACCTCATAACTAAAAGGCTAAATGATACAAGGCTCTAAGTTTCAAAAAATAATTCTCAAGTGGCACACTTTCTGGCTAGATAGGATGGATCAATACATACAACCTTCATAAAAAAAAATGAACAATGCTTAAATCAAACCATCCAAACAGCCAATGTGCTCTGAAATTGCTTAGCACTTAAATTTTTTAAATCTTATTCATTCCTTTTATTCTGTTGCTGGTGATATTGGAAATCACCAAAACAAAATTCCTAGTAGGTGTAACTTGAAGATGGCATGGGTTGGGTAGTATGATTTGCCTACACTGCAGTGTTTTGAAAACAGAGCTGAAGAAAGCCATACTTCTAAAAAGGGCCACCTCTTTGCTGTGGTTGTCACCAGGATTTCTCTGTTTTTTTTAAAAAAAAAACTTTTTGGTTTTCTCTAGTTCCCTGTAATATCTTACCCTTCCTATATTATTACAAAAGTTAGAAAGACTCATCAGAACATCCCAGAAAGATGCACTTTATCATGGGGATGGTAGAGCACTTACCACGGAGTCTCTGGCTATTTCCATGTCACCTTTGGTTTTGATGTTTTTCTTGTGGCTTTCTTGAGTGCTGGTGGAGCTGCTGATGAGACAGGAGCCCTGGGAACTGCCCTTTAACACATTTCTGCAGGAAACATTATTTGATCCACTTTCTGTCTGTTGGGCTTCTTTCTTATCAACTCTGCAGGTAGAAGGGGAGTCCTCTGATAAATTACATTGCTCTTCTTCAATCACTCTTCTTTCCCCAACCCTTTAATGTTGAACATAACCTCCATGTAACTCTTTGTCTTTAAACCTTGGAGTGTATAGTGTGACTTATGAGCTTTGATCAAATCTTCAAATATTCCAGTAGTGTGCCAATTTATGATTTGATGGTATCATAATTTATTTCTATTTTTGTGATGCTTGTGGGGAGGAGCAAAATAAAAACCACCGAACAGTGATTGACAATACACTTTGGGCCTGAGTTCGGCAGGAAAAGTAATTATTTCTGGAAAGGTTCTAAGTATACGTTTGCTCAGTATAATCAATGAAATCGGCATGCTTTAAAACCTGTATGTAATTTTCTTCCATTTCATGCCATGTGGGTACATTCATGGTTGCTAGTGTGGGTTGAATTTCTTTCAACCTTGATAAAACTTACCATTCTTTAATTTCAAAGACCATTGGTTTGGTTAACAAAGTAACATGGACTAAATTATCATTTTATTGCTAAATTTTATTTCATCGTTATAATTCTGGCTAATGTATATGAGACTGCTACTATGCATTTCTGCTTGTATGAAATCCATGCTTAATTGGCCTTTAATGTGTAAGAAGCAAACCACTCCCCATATAGTGGCGGGTGGGGTGGGGGTGTTGGCCCCTCTACATTGCCACCCTCCTTTCCAATGAGTTACCTGTTCAAGAGTTCTGTCATAAAGGTATTATTTGTTGAACATGTCACGGGGCTGGGTCTATGTCTTGGTTCAAAATTCATCTGGTTGAAAATATCCTGTGTTGTTTTCAGATTGGTTTTGCTTTGTAAACTGCCGTCTGGACCATCTGCTGGCTTGGTACCCCTGGTAAGCTCATTTTCCATCTCACATTGGAGTTCAGGCTTTTTCTTTTCTTTTCTTCTTTCTGATTTTAGTTGTTTATTTCCAAACCCCAAGACTCTCGCATCTTTCTTTTCTATTTTGGGTTTGGAGACATCCATTTTCCTGTTACTGAGAGCTGGAAGTCTACTCTTCCGAAAACCAAACCAGCTGGCAAAAGACGGCCCTGGCCTGGGTTTTGCTTCCACAGAGGGGGACTTTGTTTGAATTTGGCCCCTTTCCACATTTTCCTGAATGCACAACATGACCTTTTCTTCAATTGTGGGTGAGAGGGGGATTCCTGGGCTCACAGCCCCAGCCTCAGTTGTAGAGGCATCTGGATGCCGTCCAGAAGTTTCTAGCTTGGATACCCTGTTTGTGTCCAAACCATTTGGATACTGTGTCCTCCCTGGGGTCTGGAGAACTTGTGGGCAGTCTGTGGGAGTTAGTGGACACCTGCAGTGGTCACTGCCTGGCTCCTCAGGCACAGCCATGCTGGGGCAAGCCTGGGTGTAGGCCTGCTGGTCTTGCAGTCCAGGAGGGCTGAGGTGCCCTTCGGACTTTGGAGGGATCCTCAAAGGCAACTTGCTTGGACTTCCATGGCTGCTGGAGCTGCCTGTGCTTCCCAGGGAACCTTGCCTGGAGAAGGGGTACCCCAGGGGCCTTCCAGCGCCAGGGAGACTCTCGGAAGTGGGAGTAGAAGAGGTCTTGCTGGGGGAGCCTTCCATGGAGGCATTCTGCCGGGTGAGAGAATTGCCTCTCTCGGCAGTGTTAGTGATGATCTGAGTTCGGATTTTGCCTGGCCCTTCCGCGGGGGGCGTGGAGGGCTTGTCTCCTGAGTGGGCGCTGAAGCTCTGGCTTCGTGCTTTGGCACCATTCATGCCAAGGGCTGGTTTCAGGTGTGGCTTGCTGGAGGAAAGGGACCTTTTCACTGACCTGTTCTCTGCTCCATCTCTTCCATCAGCCCCAGGGATGCTATTTCCCAGTGACTCTGGCAGTGCTATTTCCAGGGAAAGGCCTTCTGTGGGACTGTGTGGCACTGGTAAACCCAGGGGAGCTACAAGTCTTTCAGCACCTTTGAGCTCAAGGCTAGCTGGGTTCCTAGAGTCCTCGAGCTTAGAATCACCCACAGTCACAGAAATTCTGGAGGCTTCATTTAAGCTGTCTTTTTCATGTTTCCCTGGCACTGTGCAACTTTTCCTGAGCAACTGGGGAGACTTCATGAGAGCTTTGAGCCCCACGGGGAGGCGAGTCTTTAGTCCTTTCTCATGAGCATTTTGACAGCTGTGTGGGGTGCTATGGCTTTTGGAGGAGGATGAGGGACTGTTACCCTGAGATGATGGTGGCTCATCTGCCCCTAGGAAAGAAGGCTTAGGGGATGCAAGGATATTGTCATTCGGCTGTCCTTTTCTTTTGGGGGACATTATCTCCAGTGGCTCCTGGGTTGAAGAACAAGTCCTGGGTACCCGTAACCCTGTGTCCATGTGTGTGGTCCCAAGTGTTTGGTGAGGAGAGGTTTTGGGGACACCTCTTTTTGGAGAGACCTTTGGAGGCCCTGGTGCCATCATGGCAAATGAGCCAGAGGGCGCATGAGAAGGACATCTGGCATGAGACACTGTTTCTGTGGAGGGCAGGGCATGAGCAGAGACAGGCTTTTTGAAGGCCACGGAAGGCTTCTTCCTCTGCCCTTCTGCCGTGGCCTGATTAGAAGAAATGATGGGAGCAGAGCTTCCTTTCAGTGGAGGAGACTTCAATGCTGTCCTTGAAGTATCAGTGGGGGCCTTGGTTTCAGGTTTGGCAGATGAAGGTAGAGGCAGATAGTCATAACTGGGCCTGACCAGTAGAGAGACTGACCTGCCCGGAGGGGGTGGAGGGGAAGGTGATTTCAGACCAGCCTCTGGTCCAGAGTCACAGCGTTTATCCCTCATGGGGAAGTCTCCACAATCATTAGGGTCAATAAGGGTCCTTGACCGTGACCCAGGAGTCTGACTCTTGGAGCACTGGACCCAATCTCTCCTGCTGGACACTTTGGGGCCATGAGGAAATTGGGCAGGGTGTTTTGGAATGTGTGACTCTGGTTGTACATCACAGAGGGGCCCTGGGCCCTCAGTCTTCATGAACCGTGAGAGTTTCCCAGGAGGTAAGGCTGGTGATTTTTCAAGTGATATTGGCCCAGAGTTGGGGACTGGGATGCAGGCTTCGGGCTCCATTATTTTCAGTTTCTGAGGTGAAGATTTACCTCTGGCAGGTATTTTTGTCAGACTTTGTTTTTGATAGATACCCACAGACACCCCAGGCCTAGAATTACTCTGGCATGACACGTTGCGGGTTGGTTTGGCCAGCTTTTGTCTCAGGGTATCCTGCATTAAAGTCCCAGGGCTGACAGAGCCAGCAGGTGCCATGGGAATGTCATCCACCAGGGCAGCCTTTGGAATGTTTTGCTCAGTTCCCTCTTGGGATCTCCTGAAGAAGGGATCATCTCCTGTGGCAGCTCCTGGATGTAAATGAGCGATTCCCTGAGGTGAAAGTCCAGTGTGCTCTGCCTTGGGTCCAGCCAGGGCTGCGCTGAGAGAGATTTCATTTTGGGTAATAGTGATAACTCCAGTCTGGTGAGAGCTGAATTCGAGGGGTTCACCATCCTCTGCCTCAAATATCACAGTGACACATTCTTCTGAGGAGGTCCTCTTTACAACCTTCTGTTGCTTGATGAAACCAAAGGTCTCTGGCCTCATCTCTAAGCGGGCGGGCCCCTGTAGCTCCTCATCAGGAGACTCCAGCTCCGATTTCCTGAAGCCTGTGAGGATGTTCAGGTTCTCCGTGGACTTGTCGGTGTCGGCCGTCAGTGACAGCTCCGAGGGGCTCCTCTCATCACTGCTGTCTATGTGCAGCTCATCCAGCGTCCCATTGTCATCCGTGTCTGAGAGCTGGAGACCGAGAGCCAGGCCGCTGTGAGGACTCCTTTCTTTCTGCAGCTGAGGCCCCGGTGCCCTCGTGCAGGGTTTCCTTTCTAAGGGACAGTTGCTAGCACAATGACTCAGCTTTTCAGATCTTTCCCTGGGATAAACTGAAGATGTGCTTTCTGAAAAGTGTTTTCCATTCGGCTCCCAGCCAAACAGGCTGTCTGAAACACTGTGTGTTAATGTACCACCGTGCAACCTGCAACTCTTGGTTGGAACTGTTTGCAGCAATGCTACGGAAGAGGAGTCATCATCGGCGTCCTCCTGAGGGTCTGTGTCATAGACAAATGTCTTGTGGGGCTCCTTGTGAGGACTTCCCATGTGGGGTGGTCTGCAGGGAGGGTATTCCTTGGGGCTGCTACTCTTAACTCCTGGAGAATATATCCCTTCATTGGAGTTCATACAATCTTTATAGCCCCATTTGGTCATCACTGACGGGGGTTCCAGCAACACTTTGCACTGCTGTAGCTTTCTTAGCCCTTCCAAAATGTGGCTTTCCTTGATCCGAGTGGGAGGTAGTTCATCTGCAGAACTAGCAAAGCCACTTGGGAGTGAAGAATCGATGCTTAGCCTTTTATCCCAGTTTTGTGATGATTGCTAGGAAAGAGAAGTAGGGATCAGAAATGAATGAACCTTGCAGATCACAAATACATAAAAGGTAAAGCCCATTGTTAGGCTTAATTGGTGCTATTGGTTAATAAGTATTCACATATAAATGCAGCTTATGCAATGTCAACTATGCCAGGTCCTGTGCTAAGCAGTGCAGCGGAATAAAGAAATTAAAGGCAAAAGGCCTACCTCCAAGGAGTAGAAAACTCAGTAGTGGCAAAGGGGCTTGGTTACAACTCACTGTATGCCACAGAAGCAAATAGGAAATACCAGTGGAGTAGATATTAGATCCAGAGGAGGGAGACTATAGGCCTGCTTGGGAAAATCATGAAAGGCATGTAGAAGAGCAGTTTTTAAAAATTCACCCAGCTCTTGAAAGACTGATAGGTTTGTCTCAGGTTATAAGTAGAGGAAGTTATTTCTGGGTGGAAGAAATGGAATGGACAAAGCCCGAGTCGGGGAGGTATGCCCAAGGTGCATTTAAGGAATGACCACAGTAAATATGGCCTCACAGTAGGGCATCGATGAGACTTGGAGACGGTAAAGCCAGGAAATCAAGTTGCTCCCCATCTTCAGGTCATTTCCATCCTACTATCTGATAGTTCTGTGACTTCGTGAACATCTTTCAAAATCTTTTGAAGTCACATATACCTGTATGCACACGCAGACGTGCTTACTTATAAGACCTGGGCATTTGCTATTAGAAGCCTACAGAAATTATTCTTCTACTTAGAAATGTCAAATACCCACCCTTCATACACCCCCTAATGTCAGCCTCACTTTTGGAATAGTGTATGAAAAATGACACAGAAAAAGACTGCATTCTACACATTTATATTGTTTCACAGTGTTGGCAGCAAGAAATAGAAGGGCAAAAGGAGGTCACTGACATTTTCTGAGCACCTACTGTATACCAACTCCTTTCACAGTGCTCTAACCTCATCTTTAGAACACCAGCATGAGGGGGACATTAACTTTAGCATTTTACTATGGAGGAAACAAACTTGGGCAGCCCAGCTGTGGAGGCCGCATGTGTCATCTTGGTGCTGTGCTATAGAGCAACGCCTAGCCAGCCACTAGTCTCCCTTTTGCATCAGTCAGTGATGAAACAGATATCACAGGTTACCACACAGCATTTCTTAAATGGAACTTACAGAGAGTTAAGTAATAAACTAGTACTCAGGGGAAATGGTAGACGTGAAAGCTGACTTTGTGACTTTTTAAAAAAATATATTTTTTCCCTGAATATATATGCTTTGGTACTGGGCATTGAATCCGGAGGATTTCTACCTCCAGGATATACTCTAAGCCCTCTCTGTTGTTGGTTTTGAAACAGGGCTTTGCTAGATTGCTGAGAATCTCCCTGAACCGCTGAGGCTGGCCTTGAACCTGTGATCTTCCTGTCTCAGCCTCCCAAGTTTTGGGATTACAGGCATGAGCCATCACGACGCCTGGCTCAAAGGACTACATAAGTAATGGTAAAGACATCAGCAGTCAAATGTGGTAGTTTCAGAGGCACACTTTATACTAATTTTGGCCACAACAGACATTCTCTCCCATGTGACTGTGATTTTCATTCTCTCTCCATGTGCTCATATTCAGAGACTAAAAATGTATCATAAGCGTCCATTGGAATCTGGGCTTTTAAGCAAGCTGTAAACATTTGCTTTTATCTAAACCATTTTCATGAAAATTACTCCTACTATCAATAATGCACGCATGCTTATTTGTTTTTTAAGTCAAATTATATATTTTCTTTTGACAATTCTCCAGTGTCAGAAGTTTCTGGGGAGAGAGGCTATTTGGTGATGCCACTCATTTTCCCTGCTCTTTCTCTGCACCATTTAAAGCTCCTTTGGGAATCGGACGAAATCCCATTAGTGAGTCTGGGTATTATAGACGGACCAAAGTGCAGGCTGCCACAGCTTGGATTTCTAAGAATTTCCATAATCCTGATGGTCACATTGACAATAAAGCAGAGAAGCCAGGCAAAAGTGCCCTGCAAGAGCTTGATAAAGGAAAGAGGACATGCTCAGCCTCTGCCCAGTGCCTCCTTTCTGCCTCTGTAGGGCCCACCCGTGCCAAGCTTCGCCTCAACCCAGCATCAGTGGCTACAGAGTCCCAGTGAGAACTCCAGCCACACTCCTCTATCAGTTTCCATTAGGAGGCCATGGTATTTATTTATTTATTTATTTATTTATTTATTTGGTGGTACTGGGGTTCCTGGAAGCCCTTCTACCTCCGGGCTACACTCCCAGACCTATTTTTACATTTTTTAAAATTTGGAAACAGGGTCTCCTAAGCCAGTGCGTGTGGCTGGCTTTGAACCTGTGTGATCCTCCTGTCTCTGCCTCCCAAGTGCGGGGATTACAAGTATGTGCCACCACGCCCGGCCTGAGGCCATGGTATTTAATCACTTGAGAAAAGTTTAGACCAGTCTTGAAACTTGGGGGCAAAAACAAGAGAGCAAGTTCCCGGTGAGAGAGAGGGTAGGAGGAGCTGGCATCTCCCACAGGTGCTGTATTCTTTGCCTGGCAAAGCAGGGAGAGTTGTGCTAGGCAGCAGTGAGGATGACTATAGGATGCTGCTGACGAGGAAGGGACTTCTGATTTTTATTTTTATTTTTATTTTTTTTTGTTACTGGGACTTGACCTCAGGGGTATTCTATCTTAGAGCTATACATCAGTTCTTTTTATTTTTTGTTTTGAAATAGGGTCTCATTAGGTTGCGGAGATTCTCAATTCCTTGCTGAGGCTGTCCTTGAACCTGCAATCTTCCTGTCTGAGGCCCCGAATTACTGAGATTACAAACATGTGCCACCAAGCTCAGTTGGGGCCACTGTTGCATGTCAGGGTTCTTTATCATTCCTTCACTAAATGGAATTGTAAAATTGTAAACAGTGTTACAATTTTATCTTTGGAAAGAGCATTGTTGATCTTATTGGGAACAAATCGATCTCAGCAATTGGCGCAACACCTATATGTATTAGGTCAACCTAAAGAGGCCAGGATAGCAGAATCATTAATGAGTGTTCTGGAACCAGCTGCCCACTTCTGCCTCATACTGGATATGAGATCTTGGGCCAGTTACTTAATTTCTCATCTGCTTATTGACTTCCTTCATCCATAAAATTGCAAGAATTAGGAGAACTTGTTTAGAAGATTATTGTGAACATTAAATGAAGTTTAATGTGAAGTACTTTAGAAAGTGGGCCGTAGATGGCAATAACTCACTAATTACAGGCACATTCCTCCATGTAGGGCAGGCTAGTGCATTTTACCCAGACTTCTGTCTGTTTCTACACAAAACTATAACAAAAATACTTTAAGCTCAAAAAAGATATTAAGTTATATATTTAGTATTATACAATTGAATATTGTATTCATAGCCAAATTCACAGTATTTGAGTTTATTATGTAAGTTGATACTAAATGAGCACCAGGTACCACATCAAAACCATAGAGGATCCTTAAATGTATAATTAAGATGTCTGGATGGGTCTGGGTCTTGCTTCCTGGGCCCCTGAGACTCGTGACTATACACTGTGAGATATGGTGGGTGGACTAGGGCTCTACGATCACTACATGATGGCTACCTGAGTGCCCCTAAAGTGTTTTAAAAGCCAGCCCCCTTTCTCTTTTACAGGAAAGATTTCCTTAGTGCATCAAATACTACTCTAATTGAAATACTTTCAGTCCGAAATAATAATAAAAAGTAAAAAGCCAAGTAAAATGGCTGTGGGAGGGAGAGAAAGGAAGAAATTTGAGAGTGACATGCACAGAGTGGGGGCTAGCGGAGCCAGCAGCATTCACAGACACAGCAGCAAGGAGCTCTCAGACCATCTTCCCAGCCTCCGAGGAGCCAGGCCCCTGGCGGTCATTATTCAGAGCTCTGAACAGCTCCTTTAGAGGGGGCAATTTTGATAATGTAGCAGGTTCCCTACTTTGCATTACAAGTCCAAGTTCAAGGGAATAGGCTCTAAATTCAAGCCTGAAATCTTTTTCAAAGTTCTTGTTCGGAGGATGACAAAGCTGTTCCCTCACCAATATTTTCAGACTTATGGAATTTTCCGGATTTCTTCACTGCCGAAAGTATAAATTAAATTTATCCAAATGGTAGAAAAATGATTTTAGAATATTCTCATTTGGGGTTTCCATTCTCTTGAATTCTGCTTTTCTTCCATTTTAGGGAAGTGCTAAAAAAGCTATTTCAAAACACTTGGCTTCAACCAACATGCAAAGAAGTTTGGGCAAAGCATGAAGGAATCTTCCAAAGTGTGAGCTCAGAGTGCAGATAGATGGGAGTGGTCCCAATGAGGACTACCTGAATCACCTGGAAGGAACTCTGGGCACAGAAGGAGGAATGGGCCCACTATCGCTGAAGTCATGGTTTCTACTGTCTGCCACAGTGTTTTCTTTCTCTGCCTTGCTGCCCTCTATTTTAGAGTTACATCATGTTTGAGGCATTGTTAGCAATGATTAGTGGAGGTTAATGTAAATCATGAATAGGTGCTCTGCAGAATGGTCATTTTCTTCTTACCTTTCCCTCCCTCTGCCTTTGTGACCAAATCTACCAGAAGAGGATTCTTGTGTGGTTCACTCTGATGCTAAAAGTGCATTGAAAGGAGGCCTTACCCTTTTCCTGAGGTTCTTCCCATCATGCCATGTGTAGGAGGAGCCGCTCGAGTACTCGCTGCAGGTGCTAGAAAGAGACAGCTCGCTGCTGCTGCAACTGTTTCGAGGACAGAGGTGACCAGGGATGATGACCCCCAAGCCAGGGCACTTCAAGACAGGGGCTTCTGGCTTGGTGTTCAGTTGGTGTTCCTGAAAAAGCAGGGCATCTCTGAACCAGGGCTTGGCTTAGGGAAGAGGACAGACCAACTGTACCTCATGGTGAGTGTTTAGAATCACAGGCTTTGGCACCAGAAAGACCTTAGGTTATGCTTCTTATTGTGCAGATATGGAGGGATTATTTAACTTTTATAGCCACATGTTCCTTTTACAATGGCATAATGATGCAGGGTGTGGTGGTGTATGCCTGTAATCCCAGCACTTAGAAGCTTGGAAGTCTGTAACAGGAGGATTACAGGTTTGAAGTTAGCCTCAGCAACTTAATAAAATAAAATAAAATAAAGATCAGAGGTAGAATGTCCCTGGGTTCAATCTCCAGTACCAAAATAGAAAAAAAATAAAGGAATAATAAAATTATGCTTACTTTATAGGATCTTTACAGGGACTAACTGAACTTCTGGCACAGAAGCAGATAGCACAGTGCCTAGCCTACACTAGGCACTCATTTGTTATAACGTACAATCATTATTGGCAAAAATAGTATAACAGTGGTTTTATCTTTTTATCCAGTCATGAAAATGAGAGAATCAGGTCAATATCAAAACATGACTCAAGGACTGAGTGTATAGAACTCAGTGGTAGAGCACTTGCCCAGCATGCACATGCTCTGGGTTCTATTTCCAGGACTGAAAAACAAAACAAACAAAACTAAAAAAGCAAACAAAAATCACAATTTAAATGATAAAAAATAAGACAAAATAGCACCCTTAGCAATGGTATTCAAAAACATAAGCATTAGACAGCCACTCTAGTGGTCTGGATCAGGCTATATGATACCACTTAACATGCAACCTTGAGCCCCCAAAGCCCACTAACTTCCATCAATCTAACATCCTCACTAGTAGAGTAGGCACCTCTACTAGATCATTCCTATGGTTGGTCCCCTCTGGTTCTAACAACATGATTCTAAGTTAGCCATCAGATGTCCTAGCCTATTTGTGCCACCTTCCAGGAGTCATGCACAGGGGTCGCCAAACTCAGGTATCCTGAGTGTCCAATGTACAGTACAAGACAACTTTTTGTATCTAGTGGGTTGCGCAGTCCTCACATCACACAGATCTGGGTCCCATACAGAAAGTTCAGGTGTCAGAATTCTAGTGAGTCTGCACCAGGTAAGGGTGACAATAAAATTGTAAATATACAAGCACATCATGACCACCACCTTACAAGCCCTTATGTAACAAATGAAGCTCCTCCAACTGGGCAGGCAAAGTTAATTTAGCCTCCTGACCACTAAGAATAGAATCTTCCTATTACCATCTAATTCCAGTGTCCTGTCTATATAAAGCGTTGTTTCCGAAGCTCTCTGATGGGGATCCATCTGTCTTTGCCTCCCTTGCAGAGTAGAAGAGCCTTTTACTTTTGCAATTCATTGACAATTTATAGTTACCTTTTAGTACCTGAGTACTTATTACTGTTTTCCAAAAGCAGTTCCCACTGATGGCGACTAAATGCCACCTTTGGAAAGGAAGGTAAAGATAGTGTGAAACTGTACTTGTGATAAATATTAAACCCCCATATAAGCAGAGGGCATGTTTAGTTTGCTCTCTAATCAAGATCTATTATGCTTAATAATGTTAGATTTTATCTGTCCTGCTATCAATACTTTATTTTGGCTGCATAGTAATCTCTTTAAGTGATCTGAAATGCCAAGTATTTTTTTTACTACCCTATTCCATCCCCCACATTTGCCTCTGAATGTTAATGAAAGGAGAAACTTGTCTTAAAACCCAGCTTTCAATAATATGTGTTGATGTATTCCCTTGTTTATTGCCAAATGTAACTTGGTGAGGGAGAGTCCAGATGTGTATCTGAGTACAACCAGTGGCTCTGTCTTGCTGGTGTGTCTGGGTGAATGCCTTGGCCACCCACTGCAAACATTTGCAAAGCACCCTGATTAAACTGTCAAAAAGATCATGCCACTCTCACTTCCACTCCTGTGCTTCCTAACTTCTCCATCCTGTCCGTACTCTCGTATTTTTCTGTTTGAGTAACCAGGGCGGTGGATTTACCTCGGGCTTCCTCTGCTCTAATAGACATGCCCACTCTCCAGAGAGGGACTGTGTCTGCCTCCTGCCAGGTGACCCGGAACTAATCTCCTCCAGTGGCCGTTTTACACTCTGCTCTGCTTTCAGCGACTGCTTACGTTCTGTTTTCTCCCAAGGCACTGAAGCCTGTGTAAGATTTCCCACCCACCCCAGCCCACCGCAGCTATCAGAATGATCCCTATTTGTACAGCTCAGCTCAATCCTCTCTTGATGCTCAGGCAGCATTGCCCAAGTGTGAACCCCTGTAGACAGGCTGGGTTAAGATGACAGGAAACTAGAACTCAGACAATGGCTCTCCCTGGGCTTTGAGCCTGAGCACCCAGCTATGATGGAGGTGGGGAAGGCTTGTGGGTGTCACGTGAGGCAGGTGGGGGGTTCAGCAGAGGGATGCCCTCTACAACAAGTTTTGTGTACTTTAATGTGCCCACAAATCACCCAGAAATCTTGATAAAATGCAGATTCTGATTCTGTTATTCTAAGACAGAGCCTGAAATACATGTAGCAAGCACCTAGGTGCTTCGATGCTGCCAGCCTGTGACCTGCCCCTTGACCTGTCTTTCTCCTATAGAAGTAGTTAGAGAGATCAGTCTCTTGTGTGGACTCCGTGGTAGCTCATTTTGTCATTTGACAGTCTGGCCTGTGCATGCTGAGCAGGGAGAGGGACCAGCTGAACCACCCACGGGTCACTGGGTTTGGAGGCTGGTGAGCATATATGTAAGGGCTGGTTACAGAGTCATTCTTTGAAAAGAAGAGGATGGGGACACTCCTCCCTAACGTAATTTCTTCTACCTTGGACAAGTGGGGTTTGAATTTAATAAGGGACCAGGGCAGAACTCCAGACACATTATGGCTGCAATGTGAGCTCCTTTTTCCAAAAGTTTCCTTTGTAAGCACAAGATTATCATGCAGGATTGTCTCCTATGGTGAATAACTGTTCTGGGGTTGAGTGCTTGGACTCGGAGGCAGTTTATGAGGTTTAAACCTTGGCATTTCCACCTGCTAGTTCTTTGAACTTGGGAAAAATTACTTAACCCCCCCAAACCTCAGTTTCCTTCTTTGTAAATGGAGGTAAAAAATTATGTACTATAGAAAATAATTATGAAGACTAAACAGACCATGACATAAAGTAATGTATAAAAACTTTGAGGTGTTATTGTCATTACAAAAATATAAACATGTATGTATATTATAACTCTTCAACTAAACCATAAGTTGTAGCCTCCCATATTTTATTATTCATTTTGAAACAAGGTTTCACTGAGTTGTGAAGGGCCTCTCTAAGTAGCTGGAGTGTCTGCGAACCACAATCCTCCAGTTTCCATCTCCCGAATGCTGGGATTACAAGCGTGTGCCACCATGCCTGGCTCTTATAATTCTTTGTATCCTGTCATTATCTGATGCCTTGTTCATAAGTGGTAAAATAACTGTATTGAGCAGTAACCAAAAATGTGGAAAGGAGCCGAGTGTGGTGGCGCACGCTTGTAATCCCAGCATTTAAGAGGCTGAGACCGGAGGACTGTGGTTCGCAAACAGCCTCAGCTACTTAGTGAGGCCCTGTTTCAAAATAAAGAATGAAAAATAGGGCAGGCGGTGTAGCTCAGAGGTGGAATACCCCTGGGTTCCACTCCCAGACCTGCATAAAAACAAAACAAAACACCTCCAAAAGTGGAATGGCCAATGGGAACTTCTAGGGAGACACACCAGTAAGTGACCATGTCATCGTTTCCCCCTTGGTCCTATTCTTCTGTGGCTCTGACATGATGCCACCTACTTGGGAATTATGGGTGGGAGATGAAGTCATGAGAAGTACATGAAGAGTGCAATAGTTAAAATAATGCTAGGAATGTATATACAACTACCAATTCCAATACCAAAGACACACGTGGAGAGACAGGACCGGGCAGGACCTGGTGGGGGTCACCAAAAGCTATGCACATGCATCTGTCTGACACTCTATATCTCAGTATGATGTAAAATTACAATGACAAAGAGTAAATAAATAAAAGTAAAGGAGACTAGAAAAAGGCTCAAGCAACAGAGATCTTAATGTCTCAAGCTATTCGTACTTCCTGAGTTACCTCAGGTAATCCTAACCACGACTACCCAAAATAGAAAAGCCTTCTTTTTCTTTTTTTCTTTTCTTTTCTTTCCTTTTCTTTTTTTCCAGTACTTGGGATGGAACCCCAGGGCATTCTTCCTCTGAGCTACACCTTCAGCCCAATTTTTAAATTTTTTTTATTTTGAAACAGGGTCTCACTGAGTTGCAAAGCACCTCACCAAGTAGCTGAGGCTGTCTGCAAACCAAGATCCCCCTGTCTCAGCCTCCCAAATGCTGGGATTGCAAGCATGTGCCATCACGCCAGGCTTATTCTCATCTTCTACATGGGAAATATGAGGCATTAAGTTTCTCAGATCTTGCTCAGGGTCCTCCAGCCTAAGTCTAAGTCATTCTGCTGTTAATGTCAAGGAGGTTGCTGTTAATACTAACCCCTGATAGTGAGCGGAACATGCAGGGGTACAGAGGACACCATGGTCCCACGGAGCTGAGCTGTCAGTAGATAATGATTGCTATTAAAATTCTTTGTCAAAAAATACACATTGGCTTCAATTGTAGTATTATCTTAATTATGTTGATTTAGTTATAAACATTTATCCTGTTTGCCCTATTCAAAATGTATTTTTCTGAACGTACATTTTATAATATCAACTTGAACGACTTATGTACTTTAGCATCTATATTGTAAGAGATGCAGTATGAAACCTATAATTTAGTTTGCGAGAGGGAGAGAATGAAGCCAAGAGTTTCTTGAATAAAAATTGCATACTAAAAAAATTCCTGACCTTAAGACCATACTATAGATTGGATGCCATTAGGTCTTTATGGATTTTAAAGTGACAGTGTTCACTGAAATTTAATTTCAATTTAACTTGAGAATATTTACCTTTGATACAGAATATCCTATCTGAAACTGACAAAATTATAAAGTAAAATTCTAGTGATCCACAAATATTCATGTCATTTTTAAGCCTAACATTTTTGTTATGTATTTATATGGATGTTATGTTTTTTCAAGTTACTCTTTTTATGCCAATGAGAGTTAAAAGCCATGCTGGTTAAAGTTTTGCCAAATAAGCACAAAGCTAACCTCAGCTAAAGAAAAAAAATGCACAGCCCATGAATTTTTAAAAGTTCATACATAATATATCATAAAAGTAGGATGAATAATATGGGACATGGGCTTTAATAAAAAGCTCCTTGACCATTTCTCAGAGAGTCTGAGATGTAATCAATACCCAAAAAGGTATCTTGGGGACAAAGCCAAGATTTATGACATTTTTGCCGAGAGTGACACTTCGTGCTTACTTTATCAGCTGGGGGACATGATATTGAATTTCAGAGAACACAAGAAAGGAAGGTATTTTTATCTGCCTGACAATACTTCAAGGATGCTCTTTATGGCTCACTTGTGACATCACATTTGATGGAAGGAAAATAACAACCTAAACAAGTGCTGTGAAGGCAGCTGGGAAACTCACCTGCAGCTCAACATCAGCTCGTGACTGAGTCAGACCTCGGCTTCTTTCCACCTCTGAGAGCAAATCTCCAGATGAAAGATCTAAGATGCGTGAGTGAAGTTTCTAGACAAAACCAGGAAGAAACATTGAATAGGGGTGATTTAATTATTGCATGTTTCAAAATCCTACTTCGGACACAGCTGAAAATCAGAAGGGTCATTTCCAAATCAGAGCAAACACGTCTTAATTCAAACAAGTTTATTCCAGCTTATTAGGGCTTCATATATATTCTTATATGCAAATTATATTTTATAAACCATAATCACAGATTTGAAGTATATAGGTCTGCATTGGAAAGTAGGAGGCAGGAAAAAACAAGTGGTAGTTGGAAATATGTGAATATCCCAAAGTACTTACTGACTAGTGTGAAAATTAACTTTTGATATTCATACTAAAAATCCCAGTCATCAAGTTAACCTTATGAGGTTGAGCTGTCATCAAAATCTCAGGAAATAATTATAAAAGTGACCTTATTTCTCAGCATCACCGATCTCTTGAAATCTTCCCTTGGACACATTTTAACTCAAAGTCATTAGCGTCATCTGTTAGGAACAATTAATGTGAATAGAAAATAATTGCATCAGGGACCTGGGGACTCGGAGGACTTTGTGCATTAATATTTACATGTTATTTGATTATATACTGAATTCTTTATTTCAGTTTTGCTTGGGAGGCCTACTAAAGCAGGGACAGTTCACTATATTAATCTTCATACTAATTACTAAGGCTTTTCTGTGGACATTAAATTTAATCTGTCTAATTGCAAATACAATAAAACCCATGATTTATGTCTAATGTTTCTGCTAGGCTGGTGACATTTAAAAATGGTACTTGTATTCTGGTTTGTCTTGGTTACACCTTTTGTGACTTCAGATACTATAAAAATCTAATCAAGTAAGTAAACAATAATGCAGCTAAGTATGCCCCTGTCTCCTCTGAAAAGGTATTCTCTTCCCGTTCCACCCTGGAGAGGCCCTACTGCATAGTGATGCTGGATCTAGAAATGTCTTAGACTCCCTGCATGAAGTAATGTTAACACCATCTTAGAATGCGGGTTTGCCTCTCAGGTCATTTTGCCCCAGTAGATTGACCAGGTTGTCAGTAGGGACTGTGAGCTCCATCAAAATGAGTCACATCATTCTGTTCCACATTCCCCTGAGGTTGAACTCCTGGGACAGCCCTGCAACCATTGTTAGCTGGTCACTCAGCAAAAATTTATTCAGCACTGCTTGAGGGTGAGCACTATGGTGTGGCTTTGCTCTATCTTTCTGCAGGTATAAAGATATTTTTTCTATTTTAGGTAGACCAGTTCTCCTTATCAACAGAGTTTCACAACACCATAGGTCTCACACCTGTACCTGTATTCTCTCAGGTCCTGTGTTTTGGTGATACTTTCATGCACAAAAAGTGAATAAATCTTAAATGGCCTGCTTATTGTTTTAAAATTTCAATTGTCCATCATACAGGACCTAAATACATAACTAGAAAAACAGCACTGTTTTTCTCAACAAAATTTTATATTTACATCAACTTTCCTATAAATTCTGAGTTTTCTTTTGGGCAAAGATAGAATTTCTCTCATCATATAATTCTCAGACCCTGCCAGTGTATTAGCGTCAATAAGTTTCCAATTAATGCTTGTTGAAGTCTATAAAGGAAAAAAGATGTCTTTGGATTATCCTTACCTACATATAGGTCTTAAAGATTAAGAGAGTGCCAAAAATTATAATGTTTAAGACCTAAGAACACATTTATCAATATGCAAACAGCAGAAGTAGTTATAGGAAATGACATTGAACAAAAGAAATGATGATTTTGAGTGGTATGTCATGTGATTTGGAGGAAGAGTCATCTATAGATATCTGACTTCTTATTCAATTCATGATTGTACTTCACTATTATTTCTCAGCTATATGATGTCACTCTTTCACTGACTGCATGAATATGTGCATGCAAAAACCTGTCTTCCTAAACAATGTTGTGTTTCCTTTTTATCCAACTGCTCAGTTCACTCTCTTGAAATAGGTAGGGTCTGTGTGGGAGATGGAGATCCTGGGGTAGGAGGTTAGGAGACCTGAGGTCCAGCCCTGTCTAAGCAAGGGTTTCATGGGGTTTCAGAAATGTAATTGAACCTCCATCCCTTACTATAGAAAGATGGAAATGGCTACTTAGTACATGACCACAGGAAAGAAGAGACACTATCATAGTAAGATGAGAAAGTGAGAGAGTATGTCAAAATCCACATAGTCTTATACCAGTTTATTGTGAAAACAGATTTGGTGGTAGGTACTTTCTTAGATGATAAGGTATAATACTTTGCTTTATAGTTTCCATATATGTAAAATATATGAATAAAATTGACTCAGAGTAAAATAAAATCTAATTTTGTTTTAAGGTTTTAGGCAAGAAAATGGTAGGTAAATATCATTCTTTCACACAAGTTCCTTTAAATAAACATGTGCTTGTGAGTCCACAGATGCCATAATTCTTATAAGGCTTGGTAAATGGCTCATATTTTAACACCTATATGTGTATATGTAATAAATATAGTCTCAAAAAGACGTGTGTGTGTGTGTGTGTGTGTGTGTGTGTGTGTGTGTGTGTGTGTGTAAAATCACTTTTCAAACTGAGAATGTGATTATTTGTACTTAATTCTGATCTTGGTGAGAAGCAGGTGGCATGTAGACATGGAAGATTTAAGTAAAGTCGTTATCAGAAAGGTCGTAAACTCAAGAGGTCAGCATTCCCTTAGAGGAAACCACTTGCTTAAGAGGGCAATTCTCCACCATAGACCCATCTACAGTTCATGTTCACTGGTACAATCCCTCTAGATAAAATCTCTCACCTGAACCATTTTTAACTTCATGCCTTAACTCGTGAATCCAGAAGGATCCAGGATATAGGCACATTTTTTTTTGCAGATGTGAAGGGTAGTCAGACCACTGAGTAAAGGTCCAAAACTGGCCTTGCATCCTCTACTACTTGATTTCAGCAAATGAGATTCCACTTGGTCTCAGAAATAGAGACTCCCAGCCATACATATCTCCAAACCCAAGACAAGCCAGAGACCCTTTCCCTCAAAGGCTTCCTTTGATCAGTCTTACACCACTTTCCTGTGGGATGACAGTTTTATCCATCTTTTCAAAACACACTATTTACCTCACAAAAGCCTGTCAATTATTCAGAACTATATTGGCTAACCCTCCAATAAGGCTACCTATCCTCTCAAACCCAGAGTGGGTTCCCTGCCCTGATAGATTACTCTGGCCCTTTTTCTAAAATGAACCATTACTGAGTTGCTCCTGTTGTAGGTTCTATTTCCTTCTGGATAATCAGCTCAATGGGAGTACAGGCCAGATTCTACATTGACATTTTGTTTCTGTGGCAGAGACTGGCTAGGTGGCACAGAACCTCATCCAAACATGAAGCTGGACTTAGTCTCCTGAATTCCTTTGCAGTTAGCAGTGGCCACATGAGGTGCTAGTTTTATCACATGCAGGGCAGAAAAGTGCTGCCTGCTCTTTCTGCCTGTCCAGAAGCATCTCTCATGTGGCTCTCTATGTTCTGTTCCCATCCATTGGCTCAGTGCAACTAACTCAGCACAGCAGCCTTGGAAGCTACATGTTCAAGATAAACATAGAGCCAACCTAGTGAAGAAAATTTTGATTCTCAAATAACCAGCTAGAAGAAAGCTACTTTGGAACCAGAAATATCTCTTTTTACTTTACCTAAAGAAGAAATCATTTTGCACTGGTTTTGAGCTATGGTACACTGAGGAATTTTTTTTTATCATTGCTAATATTGTCCTCTTCTAAAATTGTCCTTTTCCAAAATATTGTCTTTTTAAAAATAAAGCACTCTCCACATTTATCTCCATAGCAGCTGAAGTAGTTTGCACTCACACCAACAGTGTAAAAGAGTTCCACTTTCCCCACATCCTCACCAGTATTTGTTGATATTTGATTTCTTTACGCTTGCCACTCTGATTGGGGTTAGATGGAATCTCAGTGTAGTATTGATTTGCATCTTCCTGATGGCTAATGATGCTGAACGTCTTCTCATGTATCTATTGGCCATTTGTAGCTTTTCTTTTGTGAAGTGTCTATTCAGTTAATTTGCCCATTTCTTGATTGTTTTGCTAGTTTAGTCTTTTGAGTTCTTTGTATATTCTGGATATTAGCTCTCTATCAGAGTGGTGGCTGGTAAAGATCTTCTCCCATTCTGTAGGCTTTCTCTTTAGGTTCTTGATGGTTTCCTTTGATGAGCAGAAACTTTTTAGTTTGATGCCACCCCACTTGTTAATTCTTGCTTTAATTTCCTGTGCTTTGGAGATCTTGTTGAGAAGGTTACTGCCTGTTGGAATGTTGAGCCTATTCCCTCCTCTAATGACTTCACAGTTCAGGTCTAATTTCTAAGTCTTTTATCCATCTCAAGTTGATTCCTATGCACAGTGAGAGGTAAGGATTTAGTTCCATCTTTCTACAAATGGATAGTCTGTTCTCCCAGCACCATTTGTTGAAAAGGCTGTATTTTCTCCAGTGTATAAGTTTGGAGGTCAGTGTGGAGATTCCTTAGTAAACTGGGAATAGATCCACTATATGATTTGGCTATTCCACTCCTGGGTATTTTTCCAAAGAGGTTGAAATCAGAGAACTACAGTAACATATGCATACCCATGTTCATAGCAGCACAATTCATAATAGCCAAAATATGGAACTAACCTAGGTCTTCATCAACAGATGAATGGATTGCAGAATTATGGGAAATACACACAATGGAATTCTATTCAGCTATAAAGAACAAAATCAGGTCATTCTCAAGAAGATGGAAAGACCTGGAGAACATTATGTTATGTGAGAGCAAGCCCAGAAAGAGAAGGGACATATGTTTTCTTTAATATACCCAAACTAGGGACTATAGGGAAAACAGAAGGACTCCTGATAATGGAGGGGAAACCTCAGCAAAGCTGAAAGGGAAGGGTAGGAGACAATGAAACCTGAGGTTGATTAATGGAGGAGGTCCATCTGAATATGTGCAAAAGTATGACTGTAACACGGTTAACCTGGACACTCATTGTTGGGGGGAAGGAGCAGTGCAGGGTGGGAAGAGGGCACCAAGCACAGTCTGAATGTATGCCATTTTCAATATGATCCACATTAAAAAAAGATAAAATAAGCACTCTTTAATACACAAGGTAGCTGCTCAGTGGGTACAAACATTTATATCTATATCTATATCTATATTTTATGTGTTTATATATGTATACCTGTGGAGACAGACACATATTTACACATTATATTACTTTTATATAATGGTTATCAGTGGACCAATGTGACTTCCTGCACTGAGGATTTGAGCTTCACGGAGACGAGGCCTGCTTTCTGTTACTATATGCAGGAGCAAGGGTAAGGGGATTTCTTGGAGAAGTAAGCTATACCACAATCCATAGTGAGGACCTACCTTTTGTAGCAGGGTAAAATACCAAGTTGAGCCTTGAAGACTGAGTCAGGGCAGCTGGTACCCAAGGCACACACTGCTCAGTTACCTGAATGTTACCTTTACCTGGGTGTTACCTTGCTCTCAGCCAGCTAGCTCTATGTTCACTCAACAGTCCTCACAAGATCAGCAAAGGAATGTCCCCTCTGCAGACTGCACCAAGGACAGCTGTCCTTCATCGGGTGGGATAAAGGTGGAATGGACCCTATGGAGTGGTGGCCATGGATTCTGTGGCTATCCAGTTAATGATGGGAGCAGAGACTGGAGACCAGGTACTTGAGCCTCTCAGAACTGGTCAGTGGGCTAAGGAGCCCTCCACTGTCTCTCCCTTAACTGACTGCACTACAACCGTCAAGTGCTCAGAGAAGCTTGTCTTTGATGATGTTCTTCTATAGGCTTTGGCTCAGTTCTATTGTGATGTCTTAAGTTTCAGGCACTAAATGATCAGGCCAAGAAGACACTGAGACCTTATCCAGGGGAGCAAGGTAAGGTTAAAAAACAGACTCTATGAAAAGTTTGAGGAGCTTGGGAAACCATGCTAGACAGTCCAAGTGAAGAGGGCGATGAGCAGATTTTGTGTTTTCTAATGCCTTTCCTAAAGTTTGGAAGGGCATGTGTGAATTTTCCCTGTCAGGGTTTCAGAAGTCATTAGCTCAACTTTAGGAGTTAAGAAAGGACTAAAAGGATCTTTGAACCCTGGCTTTCTTTTCTTCACTCAGATTTTCTTGGTAGAATTGAGATAAAATTAATCTAACACCATAATCATGAATGTAGTTATTCTCCCCTCTACCTACCCAAAGTGGAATATCTATATTAAAGGGAGATATGAGAATAAATACGGCATGTATCTGGATTTCACCAGCATGAGCACCGTGTGCACAGTAACAGAAGAGGATGTGAATGAAGGCTCTTAATAGCATCTCTTTCTAGCTCCTCGATTACCTTGACCTCAGTAAATACTATAACTATCCCCAATTCTATCCCAATTCTATTTTATATTCCTCAGGATGCTTTTACCTCTTGTGGAACAAATCAACTGAGGGAGATAGCTTCCATGGCCACAGTTCTTGAAGTATTATTTTACTCATAAGGTGAGAAGGTCTCTTATTGCCACGGGATCTAGTTAAAGTCTTCTTTACCTTTCTCTGAATTCTTTCTTGAATATGCTAAACCCATTGGAAATTATTTTTCTACTCTCAGAAGTTTCAAGGTAGGAAAGTCAGAAAAGGAGTGGAAGAACTGTCTGCTTGCCACTGTTGCTGCTCTCCACACCTGGCCCAGGAGAAAGCTCTCCAGTGGCCGATCCCTCACTCCTGGTCAGTGAGCTCTCACCTGCCCACCATGCTGCCGAGCTCTTCTGCTCTCCATCATCTTGGCCGGTTGTTCACTGCATCTTGGGCTTAGATAGGAATCCCGCCCCCCGCCATGCCATGATCTGGGCTGATTCATAGTATGAAGAACTAACATCTTTTTTAGTTTTCAATTGGCCTGTCTCTTCTTCGGAGTTGATTCCACTTCACAGCTTCCAGAAGGTTTCTAGGACTACATTCCTGCTCCGTCAGTTCAGTCCTAAGCTAGCCTAGTGTCCAGGGCTTCATTCCCTTTAATCCCACCTTAAGGTTAGCAAATCTGGAGTGGGTTATTATGAAATGTCCTGACCACCTTTTGATATTGCTAATGTCCTGTGATTTCCATTCTGAATATTTTCTGCTACAAGGGTAGAACATGTCCAGGGCAGATTTGGCGTATGTTTGAAAGAACTGTTTTAAGTAGGGTGCTGAACCAGACAAAGCCAGGGGAATACACTTTGTTCCTTATTTTGGTTAATAAGACAATTCCCATAGGCATTCACAAGAATCCCTAAAAATAAGTTCAAGAAAAATTTCAAAATAGTTTCTTCTGATGGATATAATTTCTTCATGGAAGCTTAACTCCCCAAATGATCTTTAAAACATTTTTTTTTTTTTGGCTTACTTGTATATTAGACTTAAATTTTTTTGCCATACTCAGAAATGTGATTTTTTATCAGCCCTACACAAATGCCATCAAGAACACTCCTTGAAGATCCCTGCATTCGCATTTCACAGGTTTCATTCTAATCCATTAAGAATTTATTATAAAACTGAATATTACATAACTGTGTATTATATAACTGAGTATTAAATGGTCATTTTCTAGGTTCACAAAAATTTGAGCCCAGAACAAAATCTTTTTGGATAAAAGCTGATGTTTAATTAATAATGCCATTATTTCCATTTTAAGATACAAGGATAAAACACAATAGCTACATCCAGTCCTGCTGACTGGATGCAAAAAGTGTCCTTACAGTGTTCTTTAAAAGACCTTTAAAAAGTATGTGTATCATGATTTGATCTCACTACGGAGCTCAAAGGTGTGTGTGTGTGTGTGTGTGTGTGTGTGTGTGTGTGTGTGTTACTGAAGATGGAGTCCAGGGACACTTCATCTTCAAACTATACCCCCAGCCCTATTTTGTTCTTTTATTTCTTTTATTTTTTTTTATTTTTAAAATTTTTTAGTGGTACTGGGGGTGGAACCCAGAGGCTTTCTACCTCCGGACTAATACTCCCAGACCCATTTTATATTTTATTTGGAAACAGGGTCTCACTAAGTTGCTGAGAGCCTCACCAAGTAGATGAGGCTGGCTTCGAACCTGCGCGATCCTCCTGTCTCAGCCTCCCAGGCGCGGGGATTACAAGCGTGCACCACCATGCCCAGCTATTTTGTTCTTCAGTCTCATTGTTGTTCAGTCTCATTAGGTTGGAGGGCCTCACTAAGTAGCTGAGGCTGTCCAAGAACCTGATCCTCTTGTCTCAGCCTCCCAAGTACTGAGATTACAAGCATGCACTACCATGCTCGGCTCAGAACCATAAGTTTTTACAACTAAGTTTCAGCTATCTGCAACAGTCCTTGCAGAAATTACTTTTTTCCCCTGACTACTTTTTGACAGACCTTGCATATTAGTCTCTAGGTGCCCTGAGTGCATTCTGTTTTTCTCTGGATGGTGCCTTGGCAAATGACATGGCTCTACATTCTCTATTCTACTTCCCCAAGACTCAAGGTTATAAAATGCATTTGAAAACAATTATTCCACTGCTGTATTCAAACCCATCTTCAAGGGTCCCTGCTACCATGACAACCTGATTATCCAGTGACTGCCTAAGGGAGTAGCATTTGGTTTGGTGACTCAAAGTTTCTTTGGGGCCTCTGCAGTCTAGACTGATGACTACAGCGTCTCCTACCCATCCTATCTGCTGCAATTCCATTATCAGTGCCCCGAGGACCTGTGCATGGGGTGAGGACCAGTGGGAAGATGGATGAGGATGGAAAGAGTAGACCTTCCCTTGGGAAACTCTGCTCTAATAAGTGCAACAAGATACATTTATGAAGCATCTACTGTGTACAGGATCCTGACTAGGAATTATGAGAGACCAAAGGAAGCTCATTAACAGAGCTTATGAGATCAATGAGGAACACAAATGCACAGTGGAGGAAAAGACACAAGAATACTTCAGAACACAAAGCAATCATGGTAGAGTAAGGGTCCTGAGTGGTCACGGGGGTGGAAGTTGGTATGTTATGAGCCCAGTGAAATATGCATAAGCTAAAAGGAACTTTGTTCTCACTGGCAAATCTCTTGGTCTGCAAATCTCTCGGTCTGATGTCTCTACACAAAATGAAAAAGAATCAGAAACACTTCAGACACAGTAAAAGAACAGAACCAGGATAGTGAGAAGCCAGGTGTGGTAGGGTTTCCAAGGCAGGTCAACCAGACCTGTGGGCAGGTGGGAAGCTGCTGCCTCAGCGTGACTCACACTTGCCTGCCCACTCCAGGACTCTCCCTTTTGTCTTCCATGAATCGAATCCCAGGAAGGAAGTGATTCAGCACTACCCCAGCCTATTCTAGGATCTAAGAGATGCAAAAGTGCCTTGGAATTTCTATTTTTATCACTAATTACATTAACAGATACTTTTAAGAGCACTTTCCAATTGCTTCCCCTGTTTTGTAAAATTATCTATGCTATTTTTTACATTTTTAATCCAGTTTTACTTTTGAAAAGTCCCAACTTTCTGAAGCTTTTTCTTTTCACACGAGGAGACAAAATTTCCTTCTGACATCACTGAATTAAAGAGAATACAAAAAGAAATAAAACAAACTTGATTTTTTTAGTTATTTATTTCCTTTTTGTAGGCCCACTGACGGTCATTTGGTTTCAATGTGCCATTCATTAGAAAGAGATGAGCTACTTCTTGATCTTTGGGGCAAGGAGACATCCTGTGAAATTCCTGCCCTAAGCTTATCTCATGAGCCTTCACACTAGTATGTAGAAGAAGCTGCTTCTTTGTTTTAGGAATGAAGAATCCAAGATGAGGGAAGCTAAAGGAGGTAAAGTCAAAAGGTGTACATATTCCAGAAGAAGGAACAGCTGGAAATTTCTCCTGGATCTGCCTCCCTTCTAGGTTTAACTCTTTCTACCAGCTTCTGATTGTTTTTTCCACATAGGCTAGGAGCTGGTCACTTCATTTGTGTCTTTTGCTAGTTCTATGGATGATGCTTATTTTTCCCTATGTGCTAATTCCATACTTTAGGACCACTCCCATCAGCTAAACTCCGTTGCCTTGGTGATTTTTTCTGCCTAGATTCTTCTTTCAAGGCAGATAATTGGGAAAGAAATAATAATAATAATAACCCTCCAAATAATAGCTATGAATATCTTCTGAGCTCTTTTTACCAGTATGTGTTTCATATATATATTATCCTTTGAAATACTTACTGAGATCCACAGTAAGGTTTATGATTATCATCCCTATCTTAGAGGTGAAGAAATTGAGGGAGAGAGCTAAAAGATCTTGCCTAAGGTTACCTAAATAGTATTTGAACCCCAGGCATTCTAACTGCAGATTGCATGCTCTTAATTCTTAATACCAAACAGAATTTAGTTGATGGTCTGTCATAGACAATTTACTAAATTAGCAATAAGAATTAATTAGACAACAAAACAGACTGAATAGAATTTAAAAGAAGAGAAATACCTCCAAACACAATATGAAATCTCCACTTACTAGTCTCAAACATGATTCACTCATTTATTTAAAATAAAACATTTCTTTTTAGTATTTCATTACCATCATTATTGGTATTATGATTGGTATTGTTATTATTGTCATTTCTTTCTTAATCCCTACATTCTTTCCAGGGAAACAGAAGTCCATTATAAAAATCTGGGCCTAACTAAAAAATAAAATAAAGCCAAACAACAGTGGGCACTTGGACAGTGACAGCTACATGCCAGGCACTGGGCAAGACCTTATGTTTTTTTTTTTTATTCATTCCTTGGTTTCTTTATGAAGTAGAAAATGTTACCACCTCCACCTTTCAGATGAAAACACTGAAAACCAAGAAGGATTAAGGACCGCTCAGGTCATGGATCTGAACCTGGATGCGGATTTGGAGCATCCCTACTGTGTCAGTATGGGGAATGGCCTAGGAAGATTTGGGCAAGCTCTGATTATTAGTATATTTCAAAAGAAAATAATTGGTATATTTCAAATTAGTTGTGTCAAAATGGAGGCAGACATGGATAAAGATAGCACTTGGTTTAGGCCTAAAAACAGGCAGCTATTCCAATGTAAATCAACCTAGCTCAAAGTAATTAACAAGTCAATAGAGGAGAGCTAGGGCTTCCTCTTTCTAAAGACAGATCTACAAGATGAGCTAGGAAGGATGGGGCAGGGTTTGACCTTGCCCTTCATGAAAGGAGACACCTCACCACATCTTGCCAGGGGAGGTACCTTACAGGGACATTCACTAGTCAGAGTCACGCAAACAAGATGGAGGTCATGGGTATAAAAAGGCCAAGTCCACGTGTAAGGACTTTGGTGTACTCATTTGAGTCATCCCCTCATGCCATCTTGGCATGGGGCTGTATTTCTATTTTCTGTATTTCGATCTTTCTAATAAACTCCTTTAAATCTTCAGCAGCTGTCCAAGCGATGAATACTTATTCTTAGCTTAGGACAAGAATCCACGGTTTTTCTGTTTGTGTCTGTGTGTGGTGGTGGTGGGGGATTACTTCTCCCCACATACACACCACGCACACATCCCCCCCACCCCGCAACACCTACGGTACCTCGATCTCTGCCACTATGTCATCCTAGCCAGGTTTTGACGAGTATGATATGAAAAAACACAGTCCCTGCCAGCTGGTGCTCATAGAAAGAGAAGCTGCCCAAGCACCCTCAAGGCAGGGTGTTATGGGGGGTGTGTTCTGCAGGCTCTGTGGGAGGGATTTCCCTCTGGGAACCCATGGCCAAGCCTTACCAGAGCTGTGGGATGTGATGAATAAAGAAATGATCACTCAGATACTGGCAATGTGATGTCTTATCTGATGAGCAGTTGCAACAAAATACCATAAATGGGTGTGGCTTAAGAACAAACAAAACTTAGTTCTAGAGGCTGGGAAGGGTACGATCAAGTGTTGGCAGAACCAGTGTCTGCACAGGGCCTGCTTCCTGGCTCACAGAGGCACCTTGCTTCTGTGCCCTCATAGTAGAAGGGACAAGGCAGCTCAGGCCTCTTTTCAAGGGCACTAACTAATCCTATTCATAATGGCTCTACTTAATCACAGTCACTTCTCAAAGCCCCGACTTCTAATGCCATCACCTGGGGATCAAAGATGTCAAAATGAGTTTTGGGTAGCCATGGACATTCAGATAATAAATATCAGGGAACAAAAAGAGAAAGGTTCTGCTGGGCAGAGCCTATGTAAAGGTCCAGAGATGAGAGAAAATGAGACAGCTTTCTGCAACATGTTCAGTGAGACCAGAAAGGAAAATTTAAGGAGAGGAATGGTGGGAGAGGAGAGGAATGGTCCTAGTAAACAGGGATTTGGGTCAAGTCACACGAGGAGCATGTGCAAATGGCAGAGCTGGGGTCTCAACCACCATTCTTTCTGACATACATGCTTTCTCCTCTACTCTGTTCACCCTACATTTCCCCAGTGCAGGTTTTTCCTCTGGGTAGCCATTATCCTTCTCTGTGTACTGAAAGGAAAGGTCTAGAAGAGGAGACCATAGAGGGGCCCCTAGGAGGAAACATACACATGGTGGACATTCATACAGCTTTTACACCATATCAGCATGCTTATTCCTAAAGAGAGTGACAGGGGGTCCAATTTAGGGTCCTCAATTATGCTGCCTGCTAGCACTGTGCATACAACTGATGGATGGCACTCTGAAGACCTGTGACTGCTAAACCTGAAGACACACAGTGATCTCTCTGTGATACCAAAGACTTCCTTCCACATGTTATCCACAGGGGCAGCAGGAAGCCATACTTGAGGTATGGGGAGAGGTTGATCAATGGATGCAAAGTACAGTTAGACAGAAAGGAGAAGTTCTGGCGCGTGATTGCACAGCAGGGTCACTACAGACGATGCTAATGCACTGCATGTTTCAAAAAAGCCAGAAGAGAAGGTTTTCAATTATTTTTAACCACAAAGAAATGATAAATTTTGGAGTAAACAAATGTTTGCTCTGATTTAAACAGTATACATTATGCATGTATATCAAAATATCATATGGTACCTCAATAAATATGTATGTTTTATTTATCAATTATAAAAATATTCATCTTTCAAAAACAAAGAAAGGAATGAAGAAATAAAGGAAGGCAGAAGGAAGGAAGGAAGCAAAGAAGAAAGGAAGGAAAGAAGGAAGGAAAGAAGAAAGTACCTGGGCCCTATTCTATTTTTGCAACTGCAAAAAGGTACCATTAAAAATCAAAAGATTATCATTTAACATAAAAAAATAACCTCCAAGAAAGAGGTAAATGTCTTTCCAGTGTGTTTAGAAAACAACAACAAAAAGATGTAGAATTATTTATAAGATGGGTGATTTCTTACATTATTAAAGAAATGGTTAGAACAGATGAAATTCAGAGTTTGAGAGACTATATAACCGCAGAGACCTTCACAGGCTGCAGGATTCCCTCGCCCAGCACTTCGCCACAGGGGCCTAAGGAAGAAAGATCAGCGTGTGGATGAAAATGGCTTCTGCGATGTGCATTCATCTGCACTTTACTGCACGGCATCCTGGTTTTAATAGGACGAGCTGCCAGTGTCCCATTCATCTTACAATGTTCATGCAGATGTATGACGCAAATGCGATTTCAGGCTGAACGTTCAGTGAAAGCCTGTTGTCTCGCTTTCTTGGTAGATGATACTAAGTTGTGCATTATCTGGGTTTCAGACTCACAGCTTTAGTTTGCCTTATGAACTTGGCTTCTAAAGATCCGCATCATAGCTTCCCTATAGCTTTGTCCCCAAAGAAGTTTGGAAAATCCACTGTTGCTTTACCCCATGGTAGGAAATGCCTCACGGTATTATAAACAAGCAGTAGAAAATTGTTATTTATGTGGCTTCCTAATAGCAATTTGAAATATAGGGCATAAAATTACCAGCTTATGATATTGTTCAATATTAACAGTGGGAAGGGTAATATGTAAAACAGACATTAAAGGATTAGCTGCAAAATGCATTTCACTAGGTTAAATCACTTCTTGCCAAATAGCAGTTTCCAGCTATTATATAGGATCCATCAAGTCAAGTGGATTTATTTTTATTTTTCTGTTATTTTCTCAATATGTTTAAATATATTCAAATTTCAATTCTGTGGGGTTTTTTTTCTTCCTGGGCATAATAGGGGAAACTGATGAAATAGAATCTGAGATGGAAATGATGCCAGTTTTTCAACTTGCTGCTCTGTTCTCCAAGCAAATCCTCTGCGGAGGCAGCTTTTCAGATGCCACTGCAACATCCCAGAGAAAAGAACATGGATATGAGCTTGCAATTATTTATATGACAGAGCAGGAGTGACAACTGCATTGGACGCTCAGTACAAAGGGCAAATCCTGTACAAGACAAGAAACAATACTTTCACTGTGTCTGCTCCAGAATCTAGAAGCAAGCAACCCTGTTCTCCCCAAGGACATCTGGAGTTTGGTGAACAGTGAATTTGTGAAACAGACACCCAGAAAGGAGGAGGAAAAGGGAAACCTCTCATCTTCTAGAGCAGAAAGGATAAAGTCTTAAGCAGATATTTGATGTATAAATATAAACAACATAATCTCTCTATTTTCTTCCCAGGCAGTTGCTAGTTACCATAATCCTAAAATTATTCCATCTTCACAAATCCCTGGAGATTTATTAATTTTCCCAAATTGCTTTGATGGAAACTTCCCTCAAAGATGCACAGTAATCTTTTTTTCCTGAGCTCTCCTTTCATTTTATATCATGGGCAGCATTTTTCAACCTCAGAGATTTCCAAAATTGAGTTCTTATTTTTCAAAGGAATTCGTTATGGATCTATAAGTAACCATTACCAAGAAATTATCATTATAAAAAATAAACTACTTTTATACTCGCTTGTGCAACTATGAGAAAGCCAAATTTCCACGAAGGAATTATGATTGTAAAATTCAAGGTTTTCTTTGAACACTTGCCAGGAATTAGCCAGTTTTAAAGATAACACTTTTATTCTCAGACTAGGGGTTGAAAACTATAAATATTTCTCCTCAAATGTCCATGTTAATAATTCCATGGACTTTAAGATACTTAATACATATAAATATGTATTGTTTATTGTTTTTTCCAGCTGTTTGATATGGGATAGGAAATTTCTTTTTATACACCCATTTCTGAGATTGGAATTTAATTAAATTAGATTAGGGTGGTACTAATCCATAACAGACTAACATGCAGTGCTGTTGTTTTATTTGTTCATCCTCAACTGCAGACAGAGCATGTGAATACCTGCCACCGTGTGTTGAAAATAAGACCTGAAACTTCCTAATGTGAGAATCATCTCCACTTAAGAATCACTCATTGATGGTAAATTCCAGAAAGTGTGATGTCAACAGCAGAGTGCCCAGGTTGAGAAAGAGGAAACCCAAACAGCCAGGGAAAGGGAGATAGTACTTCCAGAAAGCTCAGTTTTGTAAAACAACTGTGACTGGTATTGGCAACCAGAAAGTTGGGCCCAGCTTGATCTTAGGTCCTGCCTGTGCCCCCAGGAGTGCTATCCCTGCCCTGGATGCGGCTCCTGCCTAGACAGGAAGCACAAGAGGAATCCTCACTGAGATGGCCCCGTGGAAGTGCGCAGAGCCTGCGACTTGTATTGACATTCTTCCCCCTGTGCCCACCCAGCTGACATTACTGTTTTCCACCATCCCTGCATGCCTTAAGAACACCCAATTTTCCTTTATTTTTAAAAATTTTTGGTGATATTGTGGATTAAACCCAGGGACAATCTGATGAACTTCAACTGCAGCCCTTTAAATTTAATTTTTTGAGACAAGTTCTTGTTAAGGTGCCCAGGCTGGCCGCCAACTTCCAAGTCTCCCGTCTCAGCCTTCCGAGTCACTGAGGTAAAAGGTATGCACTACCATGCCTGGTAATACCTGATCCTGAAGATGCCTTGGTGACATTTGTCCTGTCAGCATTTGTAATCTCTAACATGACACAGAGTCAGGACCAGCTCTTCCAAAACAAACAAACAAACAAACAAACAACAAACAAACCACACCCTGAGCAGACAATCAATGAAAAGGTATAAAATGGAAAATGAAGAATAGAGAATTCTATCTGCCTAGCCTTCGTTAACTAGTTTCTGAAAAAATGAGGTACTTCCAGAGTACTTTTTGCCATTGTGTTGTGCAGACATGGCTTCTCAAAGACACACACAAATGAAGGCGTTAGCTTTCTCCCGCCCCCTTGCTCTGAACTGTAGCATCTAATTGTAATCACTAAATCAACAATTGTTATTATACTGTCATTACATGTTGCAGGTGACACATATTTTACAATATGAAAATGCTTTAACGATTTCTGTCTTTGTTATTTTACTCAGGAATGAGCTGGAACTGGGTCACAAGCACCAAAGTACTCTGTTGCCTGCTGCTGGTCAATGGAGTGGCCATGAAAGCTTTAAATTCCTTTTCACATGTACTTCTTGAACCGGTCACTGAACTCGAGAATCATCCGCAGGAATTAGGTAGTTCTCTATACGATCTCATTATTGACATTTATGCTGATCGATGTTGGCTCTTACAGAATTGGAATCTGCAGATCAATTCCCTTATTAGATTCTTTCTCACGGCTGCCATAATCATTTTATCACCAAAGCTCCTGCTATCAAGTGCTGCTTTATCACTATGTAATGGGACAAGCGAAACCAGTTCCTCTAGTGTGTTACAATGAATAAAAAGTTTTCCTGGCTTTAAACCTCATTTCCCTCAAGTCTTAAAAAAAAAATCTCCGTGATAATTACATTTATATAGAGTTTATTTGAACTTATTCTCCCTCAAAAGTATGCTTCATGGGGGAACCCATGTTGAATTCTAAGAGGTATGCTCATGTTACTCTGTGAAATCATTTTTCCTTTTGTTGTAGACAGCTTCAGATGTCAGATTATAAAACAGGTGCTATCTATGTGGCGACGCTGGCTCCAAAGCTTGGGCAGGTAGCTATCCCTACAGTGCTGCTTCTAGCCCCCACTGGTGGTATGAGGTCCAATAAAATAAAATAAACAGTGTGTCTGTCTCCATAGAACCTACCCTTATACCTGGTAACAAAGTCAGGGTCTATGCTATCCTAAGAAATGGTCAAGGATGAGATAAAATACGAGGCCTATCTACCCGCATACTTCCTTTTGCTTTTTGTTTGTGGTGCTGGGGATTAAACCCAGGAACACTTTACCTCTGAGCTATACCTCCCGCCCTATTTTATTTTTTTATTTTGAAATAGAGTCTCATGCCGGGCGTGGTGGCTCATGCTTGTAGTCCCAGCATTCGGGAGGCTGAGACCAGAGAATCTTAGTCAGTGGACAGCCTCAGCTACTTAGTGAGGCCCTCTGCAACTTCGTGAGACTCTGTTTCAAATTAAAGAATAAAATCTAGGGCAGGGGCTGTAGCTCGGAGGTTGAATGCACCCTGGTTCCATCTCCAGATCTGCAATAAAAAAAGAAAGAAATAGAGTCTCACTAAGTTGCTGAGTCTGGTCTGAAACCCTCAACACTCCAGTCTCAGCATCCCAAGCACTGGGATTACAGGCATGTGCCACTGTGCCTGGTTCCACCCAAATAATTTCTAAAGGTTAACGTTAAATTTTGTATGCAAGAAATTCTACAAACAATTGTCCTCATGTCTACAGAGACTTATGATTTCTGGGAAGTTAATAGTACAGGTTCTCAGGGGCTCTTAACATCAGGCGTCATGGGCCATATGTACAGTTTAGGGTACTTGTAAACTTGAAGGGGAAAATGCATCTTTAGCTTCATCGAACTTAAATTAAAATCTAACACATTGCTCAAGTTATGCATGTAGGTTCAATAACCACAATATAAACTTGTGACTTTATCGCCAATAGGAGGCACAAACCTCTTGTCACATTACAGTTAAAAATATCCCAGATACTTTACATGTACATCCTTATTTAAAAACTATATTGTACCTGCATCTTTGAGTTTATTTTAGGCTTTAGAAATGAAGTACACCTATTACTTCGTCATTTATGTTTTCCAATATTTTGATATACTGTATTTCAATACGCTGTAACTCAATACACTTCAATATATACTCTGTGGGTTCTGCATCCGCAGGATTGACTTGCTATAGATAGCATTTGGGAGGATGTACATAGGTTATTTGGAAGTACGATAGCATTTTATGTAAGGAACTTAAGCATTAGTAGATTTGATATATGTGGGGAGTCTTGGACCCAATCCTCTGTGGATACCTAGAGATGACTGTAATTGGTTTCCTTTATAATCCCATGTCTTTTATTTTAAGCATTTAAAAGCATCATTCTGAGAAAGGAAACACGGGCTCCTTTGATCTGAGGAAAATGGTCCATCACTAAAAAATGGTTAAAGCCCCAATTATCTCGCTGCTCCCAGACTTCCATCTCATGTTGTCAGTGGTGCAGTTTTGTTAATTGCATTTATTGCCCTTTCTGACTTTCCAAACATGCAAATGAAGACGGGTGGATTTCTGCCAGCCAGAGTCCTGCCATTTACCCCTCTAGACCTGGAGGTACTGGCCCTAGCAGGGTAAGAAACTTGTGTCAATTTGAATCTCCACTGAAATAAATCAGAATTCTTTTCATTGCCAAGGTGAGCACCACTGCTATGATTGTTATGTATCGTTGCAATCTATACCTTAATGGCATCTTAGCCCTGTGGTGGCTTCACAGAGAAACTGCTTTCAAACTTCAAAAGGCCATTAAAACATGTGCAGATGCCTGGAAAATTAATGCCATTATCTAACGCTCACCCTTAGCCTGTAGGAGGCAAAGAAGATACAAGGCTTGAGAGAGATATTAGAGATCGATACATCGCTGTAAAGCCGAGAGCTGTCCTCCCAAGAACTGTGGGTAGTGGGCAGGGAGAGCTCTGACAGTGCTTCTGAAGAGACTTTTTCATTAGATTTTTCTCCTTGTTGTTAAAGTCATTCACTCAATCTGCTAAAAATTTAAAGAGAGAATGGGGATGCGATGCAAGGCCTGAGAGAGAGAAAGAGATAAAGAGTATTTTCTGCCACCTTACTTCAATTTGGATGTTCAAGGTCCCCAACTCTCAGGAGCAGTGGCTCTCATTCATTCATACGGCAGAACCCGGATCTTTCAAGGTTAATGTTGAGCAAGTTAAAATCTCCGTTCAAAAGTGTTTTGCATTTTGAAAGACTGAAGCAATATTCTGTGAAATTCTCAGCACAGGGAGGTATTCTCTTAGGTACTTTCAAGGCCTGATAGTTTCCAGAGCCACACTGTTACATCCCTTCATCTTATTCCCAACAGATCTTACTCTGTACGTGTCCTACGCACCCCAAAACACTTGAAAACAAGATGATTTTTTAAATCAGAGAACGAAAGATTTGTGTTGTTATTAAAGGATTTCTAAGAAAGTTCTTCAATTTTGAAAGAGGACAGAGAAAGAAAATACTGAAAAAGACATTTATGGCTCCTGTCCCCCCCCCACCCCAGGTAGATGTGATCATTGAAAATACACTGAAGAACCGTATACAAATATTATATGGAATAACCTCTCCATATATCCCTTTGTAAAAAAAATTCTGAAAAAATTCATGATTTGTGAGTAAAATATTCTTTAAAATGGGAAGTTTTCCTTTAAATTAAGGAATAAGAAAAGTTTTTATCAGTCAGCTTGTACCTAATTTTTAGGAGCACAGTAATTTAACATGAAACTTTTTTTCTTTTCGCACAGCAAGAAGTCCACAGATAGTTGGTCACTTACATTATGTTTGTTACCGCACCATAAGCTATCCTAACTGATACCGTGGGCTAACATAAAATGTCTGCTGGAAACTCAAGGGGCAAAAATAGTATAAAATAGGACCATATATGAGAAAGCTCCGAGCTACATTTTGGAAGGAAGTGGTTATGGTTAATACATGCATTTAGATGAGATGTTTTTCTTTGAAAATTCAGAATAAATAAGGATTATCTAGTGATTCTATGCAGCTACAAAACAGACAAAACAGAAATCATGATTTACAGTGACTTTAGCTCATGAGGATTTATACTTTCATATTGCAAAATGCCCAAAGGCAGGCAGCCCAGGTTTGATACAGTTTCACTGATGAAGCAAGAAAAAGCTTTCGATCTTTTTGCTTTGCTCTCTCATTGTTGAAGGGGGCTCACGTCACCAGGGTTGCTGTACATCCCAGCCTTGCCTTTACCTTCCAGGATGGAGGAAGTGGTATAAATGATTAACAGCAGTGACTGTGTCTGCCTTTCCTTGATTAGGAAAACTGAAGTTTTCCCCCAAACAAGTTTCCATTTAGCTCTCATTGGCCAGAGCCAGGTCATGTGGCTACTAGGAGAGGAAAGGAGAGCTAAGAAAAATGTATGTGGCTTTCTAGGATTGTAGCCAAGAAGGGAGAAAGTTATGCCTACA
Organism: Muscardinus avellanarius; assembly: GCF_963383645.1. Classification (NCBI taxonomy): domain Eukaryota; kingdom Metazoa; phylum Chordata; class Mammalia; order Rodentia; family Gliridae; genus Muscardinus; species Muscardinus avellanarius. The sequence goes on along the minus strand of NC_137787.1, from coordinate 102,278,236 downwards.
TATGGTAGTCTTGAACACTGCATGTCAAACATATCTAGTTCTATTTTTCCCTAGGAACATGTCCTGTTTTTCCTTGCCCCTTTGCAGATGGGTATAGCCATTAATCCTGTGGCCATTCCTTGTGGTCAAGGAATTCTGAGTAGAATGTTCCAGATGATAGCTTTTCAATACTGAGATGATATGACCTGACGCTACCCCACAAAGGACTCTCTTCTTCTTGGCCTGGTGACTGTCAGGCAATGTTTGAGATGGTGACTAGTCCATTAACCATGTCTCCTGAGTGTCTAAAATGTGCCGGACTCCCCTGATGACTCACTACAGACAGGCAGCATGAGCAGGAAATAAACCTTTGAAGGCGCAGAGACTTTGCGGCTCTTTGTTACCACTGTATAACCTAGCCTATCCTGACTGATGCAGTCAGCTGAGATGTCAGCCATAACCAACAAGTTTGAGAGACAAAAGTCATTTGAGACAGCCCATGCATCAGAAATCTCTGAACCAACTCTGATTTCAGTGGGATGATTTTCTGAAGTCAACTTCCTCTACTTCCAGTGCAGTTAAGTGGACTTCAATTCATAATGTTATCTCTGTCCTTGTACTATCCACAGGACACAGACAAATTATCCCTCTCTCCTGCATCTCTACATAGGTGAGTGGCTAATGAAACATAGCGTGTTCAAGGTAAGCCACCAAACTTAATGTGAACTTCCAGGATGACCATCCATGATAATTTAATGCAGGATAATGAGGGATGGCAGAGTTTATGACAAGCCTAGTTAATGGCATAGTTCATGTCTCTGGGTTGCCAGGCTTGCCCTTATGAGTAAGACAAAAGACCTGTAGGGGAAGGGGAGTAACAAAGTTGGCGCATTACTGGCCTCTTCAGTTACATTAAGTATCCGATTTTATCTCTAAATATAGCATTTCACATCCTCAGCAAAGTCAATAGGAATTTATTCAATAGTGACAGGGCTTGTCTATAAGGACCCCAAAGCCACCAGTATCAATATGAAGGAGGTGATTGCCTCACTAGCTGTTAAGTGTTTCACTGTTGCTTGCATTCATTTTAACCCTTGTCTCTGGCCTTATTGTGGGATGGGAGAGGCAAACCATATGGGTTTATGCCAGGGAAATGGTTGGTTCCATAACAGATGGTAACAAAGAATCTTACACAGCATCCTTCTGTGCTAAAAAAATCACTTAACTTGTGATAGGTGCATCTGGCTGGGAACGTGTGGAGACTGGAAGACACTAAATGGGTAAAAGTATAATTACTGATGTAGTCTCCTCTAAGAAGAGGCAGTGGCTAGTCTGGAAATAGTAACAGGAAATCAGACGACCCTTGCAGCATAACACTGTACTTGGACAGGTTCTTCAACTGCTCATTTAAAAGGAGGTATGAAGCTGGGTGTGGTGGCACATGCTTGTAATCCCAGCATTCGGGAGGCTGAGACCTGAGGATTGTGGTTCGCGGACAGCCTCAGCTACTTAGGGAGGCTCTCCGCAACTTAGTAAGACCCTGTTTCAAATTAAAGAATGAAAACTAGGGCAGGGGGTATAGCTCGGAGGTCAAGTGCCCCCAGGTTCCATCCCAGATCTGCAATAAATAAATAAATAAAAGGAGGTATGAGGTTACTACTATTTTCCTTTTGTAAAATACAAGTATTTTGTTTTACTTCTTTTATTTACCTATTTAGTTATTTATCTGATGGATGCAGTACTGGAGATGGAACCAGGGGCATTTTACCTCTAAGCTACACCACAGCCCTAGTTCTTAGTCTTTTTATTTTTGAAACAGGGTCTCACTGAATTTCGAAAGGCCTCACTAAGTAGCTGAGCCAGTCTGCGAACTACAGTCCTCCGGTCTCAGTCTCCAGAATGCTGAGATTACAAGTGTGTACCACCACGCCCAGCTTGGAGTGTCAATTTTAAAGCAAAAATAAACATTACATATTTAATAAATGCTTAGGTTACCTAAGATAAGTAGTATACCAACCTTGGTTACAATATTTTTTTGCAGGTATCAATGGATTCTAACTCTATAATAAGCCACATAAATCCCTTAAATCTTTGAATCATTTAATTTTATGTATTCTTTTGGTGTTTCATTTGAGAGTTATGGGGTGTGAAATATGCACCATGATGAGAAAACAATTAGTCAGCACACCTGTTGTTTATGCATATTGTATTTGGGAAAGGCCTGCTGGAGCTGTTATTTTATTCCACAGCATGGTGCCAACTAAGGGCTATCAGAGGTGACCTGATGACACCAAGTAATTCCTTTATTTGTATTACATACCTTGTTCTTTTCCCTCATGTTGGAATGATGGCTTGCTTCTCAAGCCAAAATCATGTTTGTAAACCCTAACAATAATTTGAGTTATGAGATTTTCAAGTTTAATACAAAGATTAAAGTTCAAATTTGCTGCAGAAGGAATAAGATGTGACATAATTCTAAAGGTAGCAGAAGCAACTGCCATTTATTGAGTGTCAACTAGGTCTAAGTGAATTAGTTTATAGATGAAGAAATTAGAGGGGGGACAGTACATACTGGGTTTGTTCAAAAAAGAAAGGACTCTTTTTATTTTTGTTTCCTTTCCATTAACAGACTATTGGTAAGAGAAGAAAGTGATTTTTAGTTATATGTACATATACAATATTAGAAATTGCACCCAGGGATAGTCTGCCTCTAAGCTACATTCCTAGACCTTGATTATTTATTTATTTATTTATTTATTTATTTATGGTACTGGGGTGAACACAGGGGCTTTTCTACCTCCGGGATATACTCCCAGACCTATTTTATATTTTATTTGGAAACAGGGTCTCAATAAGTTGCTGAGAGCATCCTAAGTAGTTGAGGCTGGTTTCGAACCTGTGTGATCCTCCTGTATCAGCCTCCCAAACACTGAGAGTACAGCATGTGCCACCAAACATGGATTTTATATTTTTTATTTTGAAACAGGGTGTTGCTAAGTTGCTGAGGGTCTGGGTTGCTGAGACTAGCCTTGAACCTGAGATCTTTCTGTCTCAGCCTCCCAAGTACTGGGATTACAGATGTGTACTACTGTGCCCCTCTAGAGAGAAGTGATTTATTTTAAAGAAATTTCTTAAATATTTACTTTCAGAGCCTTGGGTGTAGCTCAGTAGTAGAGCACTTGTCTAGCCTGCATATAGCCCTGGGTCTGATAAAATCCCTGGAAACAAACAAACAAACAAACCTAATCAGGGGCACATGAAGCCAGTAACAAAAAGCTATAGTTTCTGAACTTTTGGTTCACTGCTGTGCTAATATAACAGAGACTCAGAGGCTTTTATCACTAAGAGCACTAATCCTTTACTTGAGTCTGTGGATGCCCAAGTGACTAAAAGGATAGAGGTTTGTCTTTCTGCCTTCATGTTGTATATGTCTGCTTTGCTTTGAACCTTGGGTCAGATTCCTACTCAGCCCTGCACAGAAGCATGCTAATCATTTAAGAAGCATTTCTCTAAAGCTATGGTCCTTCACCTTCAAGGCTGAAGGCATCAAGATAAGATTAAGGACTTCTCCAGAGCCACCTTGCAGAACCAGAACTGAGGAGCAGCACACCTGTTGTTCATGCTATGTAAAGTCATGCTGTTGAAATTATATAATTAGCCAGATCACACTTTGACCAAGATTGCTCAATTATGCACACATCTCACCACTGCCCAGATTCTCCCTCCTTTTAAACCTAAAGCTCATGCCCAGCCCCTCCAACCCCCCCCCCAAAAAAAAAATAGGGCTAGAAATGCTGAGTCCCTGTCTTCTTGGTATGGCCATATTGATTAAAGTTCCTTTTCTGCTTTTCACCATTACTTTTTCCATTTGTTTTTTTTGGGGTGAGTGGCAAACCTGGCCCCATAGTTGGGCCTCTCTCTGGCAGAGGACTCCAGTAACATTAAAAGTGTCTATCTATCTGGGGCTGGAGGGCTGCTTTATAATAATGGTTCTCACCCTATTCTACCTAATGTCTGTTGAAAACCAGTGCATTCATTTTACCATTCACTGTCTAACACTAATGTTCATAGGTGTAACCTGCTGTAACAGAAAAATAATTAATACAGTAGGTCTGACTGCTATTGAAAAGCCTGCTTATAAGACTGTCCTTGGCTGACATCTGGACTTTGGGAAGGTTTCACCATTCTGAGAGTGGTGTCAAGTGTCTAAACTGTTTGTACAATGTGATACATGCTAAAACCTGCTTTCCTTCTAAAAGTCCAGAATTTTGGTATGTACCTGTTTGATTGGTCCCAGTAAAAACTCTGGGCACTGGGGCTATGATGAGCTTCCCTATAGACAATGTCCCACACACATTGTCACAGCTCATTGATGGGGGATTTGGGCAGATTCCATGTGACTCTACTAAGAGAATACCCTTGGCAGCACAAGGCTGGTTTTCTTCAGACTTCACTATATGCATCATTTCTCTCTAATGGTTTTACTTTGCATCCTTTTTTTGTGATAATTTTTAACTGTGAATATAACTATATGACTATATGCAAAGTACTGAGGGTTCTCTTAGCAAATCATGTTTGGTATTGGTCCTGAGGGACCCCCTCATAACATAACCATTTATATTAATTTTATTTTTTTATTTTTTATTTTTTTGGTGGTACTGGGGTTCCTGGAAGCCCTTCTACCTCTGGGCTACACTCCCAGACCTATTTTATACTTTTTTAAAAAATTTGGAAACAGGGTCTCTTAAGCCAGCATGGCTGGCTTCGAACCTGCACGATCCTCCTGTCTCCGCCTCCCAAGCACAGGGATTACAAGCATGTGCCACCATGCCCAGCTGTATTAATTTAAAAATATATATAATTCATGAACTCACATAAAAAATCATACAATAATAGAACACTGTGCTTTTGGACATGAAAATTCTCAGTCAACCCTCTCTTGAAGGAAATAATATTGTCAGAAGTTTATGTGGCAGAATCAGTACAAATCCAAGAGCAGTAAATACAGACTCTTACAGGTTTTTGGTGCTGGTGACTCAGACACAGTAAATGTCATTAGAACCAATGAATGAGCAATTCTTGCAAAAATGATAAATAAAACAAAGTTCACTTTTTTCCCTTGCAGAAGTTAAACAAACTTCAACTGATACTAAACTCAAATAGACTTTGAGTTTCTATGTAAAATGGTGTTGGATCCTCTGCTAAGATAACTATCAATACCTGTGAAAGTCTAGTGAGACCCAGGAGGCAGGTGAGGCCCAGGGCAGCTTGATAACAGGAACTGGGTCTGGCAAATGTACTTCCAACCCAGTAAATGTCAGTAGTGCTTCCCAACCGTGCATGAGCCCAACATGACCTAGACACTCTTTTTCAGTACCTAGTACCAGCTTCATTTCAAACCACTGGTCTTTGGGAATAGATTAACGAGGCTTAAAAGCCCATAAGCAATGTTTGTGGCAGACTTTTAATTTGGTAAGTGGAGATGATATGAATTAATTGCTCCAAAAAATAAAATAACAAAAAGTAGGCATTTCCTTAGTAGCTGAGGTCCAACTTCAGTTCAACTTGGTTCAATAAATTCTGCATCTACCACACAGTGAGTGTTGGACAATGTGGAAAAGACCAGATGGTGCGCAGGCCTTAAAGAGGAAGTGCTTAGCCGGGCGCACGCTTGTAATCTCTGCGCTTGGAAGGTGGAGACAGGAGGATCTCGCAGGTTCAAAGCCAGCCTCGCTGGCTTAAGAGACCCTGTTTCCAAATTTAAAAAATATAAAAAAGGTCTGGGAGTGTAGCAGCCGGGAGGTAGAAGGGTTTCCAGGAACCCCAGTACCACCAAAAAAAAAAAAAAAAAAGAGAGAGAAGTGCTTATATTTAGGGGTGATCTTGTACCTTGACTACATGAAGCCAGAGGGAAAGAAGTTGTTTTTCTTATGCAACAGGAAGACCATATTGTGAAGGCAAAAATTTCATGAGTCTCTGTCTTGGTGGGGACAGAATGCAGAAATATAGCCACTAAAATAATTAATTATAACTGAACCAGTTTAAATCACTGAGCATTCACTGTGTGGGCAGGCCTAGTCCAAGTTCTGCTATTATTTCAGTCCCCACAATTTCCCTATGAGGTGGAGTTATTAGCTCCATGATACAAATGAGAATAGTGACAAAAACAAGTAAAATACCTTACTCTTATTTAACACCTAGACTGTCTGCCTTAGTCATGTGTGCTCTTAACATGTGTCATGCTATAAAAATGATTCAATAAGTAGTAGTTAGAACCACATCGAAACATTCACAGAAGTTTCTGAATCTGTTTTATATCTTGGCCTTTAATTCCTTTTGACTGATTATTATTTTTGTACAAGGGCCTTGAAGATAGATAGCTTTAGCATGGAATTCAGCTGAATTACTGAAATTTGAAGGAGCTGCCAATGGGTTTTCCAAAGCTTTGGCAAGGTTCAGGGTTGACCCTGTACCTGCTATTATGTCTGCAGGGGACACACCATGATGTAACAAGTAAAACACTAGCTTTGAAGTCAGACTCATCAAAAGCAACCTGAGGTTGCACTAGCTGTGTGACCTTGTTTATTCTTATGTAAAAGAGAGTGATTCCCCTGTAGTGTTTTTATGATCAGTGAAGATACTGTAGTTAAGATGCTTCATGTGGTACGTGGACCATAAGTAGCCCAGGATGAACAGTCATTATCATTATGGAGGACATCACAGTGCACATGCTTGGTTCAGTCCTGGAAATCAACTCTCTCAGGTGATACTTCCTCTCATAGCCCCATTTCCATAGGTAGCTGTACTGACCACACCGAGAAGGAGGGGGTTCACCACTAGCACTTTCTGCGTAACCTTCCCAGGGAGCCCTGGCTTAGGTGCTCAATGTACTCATTGCCCTCATGCAGGCCTGCATGGCACAGGCTTGGCATGGCCATTACTCTACACTGGAACCATCTTCTCTCTTTGGTTTATAGTAATACAGTGATGTTATCCTGGCTATCAGAGGGGAGACTTAGGATTTTACAAGGAAAGTGGGGATGGAAGACTGAGGTAACTAGTAATCAAAGAAAAATCCTCAGGAATCTTCTTTTATAGTAATCAAGACAACATCAGCTTACCAAACAACAACAATAGCAACAAATCAGTCATGCTGAACTTACTGAATATTAATGAGTATAAGGCAATGAGCTTTTGCTTATCTGCTTAAATAAACATAAACAACATAGCCTTTGAAGTGAAATCAGGTTTCAATAGCAGACTTGCATACCACAAGTCTTGGGGAAAGTTTGGAGCTTATTTATTATCAATACCATAGGGCAACAGTGCCTACCTTATGCACTGTTTGGGGAAAGAAATGTGGTATTTTATAAAAAGTATCATTCCTCCTACATATGAGGTAATCACTAAGTAGAAACTGCTCTTATTATTTAGAACAGGGATTTGCAAATGTCAACCTGTGGGCCAAATCCCTGGTTTTATAAATACAATTTAATGGGAACATGGCCACTCTGACTCATTTTCATATTAACCATATCCACTTTTACCTATAGTGACAGTGAGTAGCTGTGACATGTGACACACTTGCCAGCCTACAAGGACTAAAATATTTATAGTCTGGCCTTTACCAAAAGAAGAAAAGAAAATAAAATTTCAACCCCTTGGCAAACCTGTAGCATGCCTCAGAATCAACTAGAAAGCTTGATAAAACTCAGAGAGTCCTGCCAAGAGATGTGCATGCGGCCACAGTGTTAGCATTCCTTACAGGTTCCCAGATGAAAGTGATACTGATGGTGGAGCAATCCTGGCTGGGAATCACTGATAGCGAGAAACTTTTCAGATCTCTGTTCTGCAGTTCCAACTAAATCATACATATCACAGTTCTGTTTTGTGACTGTTGACAGACGATGTTTCCGGGCATTTGTTTACTTTATCTAGTGCTCAGGGCTCCCAAACTTCATGGCCTTACTGATTTCATAACTACGATGTTGACTTCTATCATCTAGTTCCTATCACATCCAAAATAGAATCAACGTAACCCAAGCTTTCTGATTCCTTTCCAATCTCACATTGGTTCTTTTCTTCTGAACTAAGCAGAAGGGCATTACTAATGTTTGGGTTTTAAAGTAGTCAAACCAGTATCTGTGATTTTAGTTATGTGAGGTCAACCTTTGTCTGAAAATATTAAATGAAAAATTCTTGAAATAGACAATTAATTTTAAATTGCTTTATATTCTGAGTAGCATGATGAATCCCTACACTATCCCACTCAGTCCCAGCTGGGACATGAACCATTCCTTCGTATAGAGGAATGCTGTATAGAGCCACTTGCCCATTACTCACACAGAAGTCGTCTCCATTATCAGTCATGCTTGTGATAAAGCACTTGTGGTTCAAGTAATTATTACTTTGCTTAATAATGGCAACAAAGTACAAGAGTATTGATGCCAGAATTCCAATAGACCAAAGAAAAGCCATAAAGTACTTATTGAAAGTAAAAAGATGAAAGTTCTAAAGAAAAAAATCATAGGTTGGGAATGCTAAGATGTACAGTATGATATTTTTGAGATACAGCATACATTTGTAACACTTTTATTACATCATATCAACATAGTTGTCCTGTTGTATTAATAATTAATGTTAATGTCTTTCTGTGTCTGGTTTATAAACTAAAATTTATCATGGGTATATATGTACATGTAAGCATGTTTTGTGTAGGAAGACCCACAGTATGTAGGGTTTAGTACTAGACACAGTTTCAGGCACCAAAGGGCATCTTGGAAAGTGCTCCTTGTGGATAGAGGGAATTTATTTTATTTCCCTTCAGTTTTCTTTATCTCTTTCCCAAGGCCTCAGTGAAACATCCATTCTCATAGTACCCTTTTCAACTCCTTTCCAATTCTTAAAAACTTTTAGTGGGGTGCAATGGCACATGCCCGTAATCCCAGTGCTTGAGAGGCTGAGATAGGAGGTTCACAGGTTTGCAGCCAGCCTCAGTGACTTAGCAAGGCTTTCTGCAACTTAGTGAGACACTGTTTCAAAGTAAAAAATAAGGCTGGGGGTGTAGTTTAGCGGTAGAATGCCCCTGGATTCAATCCTCAGTAAACACACACACAGACACACACAAAATAAATATAAATAATAAAATAGATAAATAAAATAAACTACCTTTTATAAGATATATCGAGGTAAAAACATATACAAAAAGATCTCAGACCCAGGCATGGTGGTGCACGCTTGTAATCCCAGCACTTGGGAGGCAGAGACAAGAGGGTCGTGCAGGTTCAAAGCCAGCCGCGCTGGCTTAAGAGACCCTGTTTCCAAAAATTAAAAAAAAGTATAAAATAGGTCTGGGAGTGTAGCCCAGAGGTAGAAGGGCTTCCAGGAACCTCAGTACCACCACGACCAAAAAAAAAAAAAAAAAAATATATATATATATATATATATATATATCTCATAAACTGTACATCAATTATTTATTTAATTTGGAGGGAGTACAGAATTGGCTCATTGGTATATTAGCAATTATGCTAAGATGTTAAGGATGGATACTTGCTTACAGTGTCCCTCCTTGCAGCACTGACAGAAATTCAGAAGGCTAAACAGTCTCTCAATGCAAAAAATTAAGATACGAGGTGGAATGTCAGTTCTGGGACCACTGAAGTATTTTGGAGGCTTGAGTCACTTTCTAAATCACACCAGAATAATAGCACCAATGCACCTACTCTTCCCTTCTTTAAGTACTGAAAACCCCCAAATATTAAATACCAGGGAAAATAATACAGAGCAGCTTCCTCTCATCGGGATTGACAGGATGGTCCTACTCACCACCCAGCAGCAATCACTTCCTGAAGTTCTTAAGAGGGGGAAGAACAAAATGCACTAATTTTGAAAAGAAAATGAAAAATACCAGTGGCACTTAATGTTCTCTTAATTTTCTAAATCATACAACTAATAAATGAAAGCATTTCTTACAATAAAACTTCAAATAATGTAGATTTATGTATAAGGTGAAATTGAATCTTCTCACAGTGCCCCTCCCCCAATCGGTTCTATTTTTCTTCCCCAAAGTGACCATTGTTTAATTTGGTATTGATCCTTCCAGAACATTTCCTATACACTCTATTTACTAATATTAGTTGTAACATACATGTGAGACTACAGTGCACCAATCAAAGTACATAAAAATAAATACATTAAAAATAAGTAAATGGATTGCTCAGGACTACACATATTTTCTATAGCTTTTTTAGCATAATAGAATATTTTGAAATTATCAGTATGTATAGATCAATCTTCTACATTTTTTCTCCTCAATGGTGTTGTAGCACATGAAAGATCCACTTTTTAACTGTTTTGCTACTATGGACAATTTTGGGTTTTATATTTTATGGTCTAAACAATGCTGCAGTGAAGCTGGGCGTGGTGGCACACGCTTGTAATCCCCACGCTTGGGAGGCGGAGTCAGGAGAATCCCGCAGGTTTGAAGCCAGCCACGCTGGCTTAAAGAGACCCTGTTTCCAAATAAAAAAAAATATATAAAAATAGGTCTGGGAGTGTAGCCCGGAGGTAGAAGGGTTTCCAGAAACCCCAGTACCACCCACCCACCCACCAACCAACCAACCAACCAACCAACAATGCTGCAGTGAACATTCTAGTATGTACAAGCCTTGCGATCTAGCAAGCCTTTCTGCAGGAGAGATGTCAAAAACTGGCACTTCTGGGGCTGAGAATATGCTGCTTAAATTTTGTTTAAAGAGCCAAACACCCTTACAAAAAAAGCTATACCACTCACACTCAAAATGCTAAACAAACAGTTTTAAAATATTTGTCCTATTTAACCCTAATCAGAATGGCAATCATCAATAATTCAAATAACAATAAATGTTGGCAAAGATGTGGGAAAACAGGAAGTCTTCTACATTGTTGGTGGGATTGCAAACTAGGGTAGCTGCCATGGAAATCAGTGTAGAGATTCCTTAAAAATCTGTGAATGGATCCACCATATGATCTGACTGTATTACTCCTGGTTATTCCAAAGAGGTTAAACCCAGACAACTACAGTAATAGATGCATACCCATGTTGATAGCAACACAATTCACAAGAACTAAAGTATCGAACCAACCCAGGTGTCCATCAACAGACGAATGAATTACAAAATTATGGGAAATACATACAATGCAATTCTACTCAACAGTAATGAAGAACAAAATTATGTCATTTGCAATAAAATGAAAGGATCTGGAGAACAGTATGTTAAATGAGATTATCAAATCACAGAAAGTGAAGGGTCATATATTTTCTCTAATATGCACAAACTAGGGAGTAATTGGGATACAAGAGGGACTCCAGATAATGGAGGAAAAAATGCAGTGGATCCAGATAAAAGAGATCTAAGGGAAAGGGAGGAGGAAGACTGAGGTTCATTAATGGAAATAGTACCATTTACTATGTGTATATATATGAATATACCAACACCAATCTTAGTGTACTGTATTGGAAAGGGGAGAAATGGGGAAGCTATGGGGGCCACCAAGTGCTCTGTACATGTATGTCACTGTCAGCATGATTTGCATTATGATGTGAGACCAATAAATACATAAAATTATAAAAAATAAAAGTCGTCTTGTTGCCAGAGACTGCCATCTGCATACCACAACAAACTGGGCACCAATAACCCTGACTGATACCGGTGTTATCAGGATGAGAAATGCTCTCTGCAGGCAGCCAACCTGGCTGTGAATGTGCACTGCTTCTAATAAGCCCTAGGAAGGGGGGCTTAGGGTAGACACATTCCCATTGACATTTTTTCTTTTCCTTCTTTGTTTTTGTGGCACTGGGGAATGAATCCAAGGGGATTCTACCTCTGAGCTACACACCAATCCTATCTTATTGCTTATTTTAAAAGAGGGTCTCACTCAGTTGCTGAGAGCCTCACTAAGTTGCTAAGGCTAGCTTTAAATCTACAATCCTCCTGTCTCAGCCTCTCAAGTAATGGGATTACAGGTGTGTACCATTATACCTGGATAACCATTGATGTTTTAAATGTTGGAAAAGGTGGCATAATTAAGGAAAAATAGAAATGAGAAAAATGAAAGGAATATATTCCTTGAGTCACTGGTGGAGATTCGATTGCTCTAGGTCACAGCTCTGCCTTGCTTTCAACACATATACCTATGAACACTAGATAGGCTATCCTAGCCCTGGATTCCTTCTTTAAATAACAGGGTTTGCAATAGAGATCTCCACCTGCAGATTGGGAATTGATCTTGAAATTTACTGGGTGTTTGCCAAGATAGTTGCCCTTTTCTGGAACACACCCTTTATCCCTGGTAAATATGTATAATGTGAAATTGAATCTTTGGACAGGGAAGGACAACTGATAATAGCAGTCTGTCCTCTAGCCACCTCTCACCTGTGCCCTACAACTCCCCTCCCCAAAGGGAGCCTGCCCACTCCCTGGCCGCTATCTCTGGCAGTCACAGCATGGTTGGGGAAGGGTTCTGTTCCTTTAAGGCAGAGGCCACTGGCCCCCATTCACCCTGGTTTCCTTTATGTCTTTGCAGCACATGGAATGTGGTAAAAGAGATTTAATTTCTAAAACCCTGCCATGGGCCCCCAAAACACTAAAGTAAATACATATATTTTACACCAATAAAAGAACATTATAAAAATATTTGTCAACAATTTTTAATTTCTCTGATGGTTACAGTGAGATATAAAATGTCCCCTAAAGAGCTAGTATGTTAATATTTAGGAGTGATATAGTTGAGTCATGAGAATTATAATCCCAGTAGTGGGTTATGGATTTATCTGGGTGGTGGCACAGGCTGGTAGAGTATGGCTGGAGAAGGTGGGTCCCTTCATAACTGGCTTTGGGGATTATACATAGTTCCTCCTCCCTCTGGTCACTCTCTTACTTCCAATCTTTGGTGTGAGGAGCAAAGTCTTGTGCTCTCCCTCTCTCCTCTTCCTGCCTCCACTATTACCTGAGATCTGTGGTCCCAGGCCTCACATGAACTGAACCCTAGAATCATGATCAAATAAATCTTCCTCTAAGTTATATGGTCAGTTATTTAGATGATAGCTGTGGAAATGCTGACTAATATAGAATCTGGTACCAGTGGAATTACTGCTCTATCTAAGTCTGACCATGTGTTTTGTGAGTCTTTGGAAATGGTTTGTGAGAGGAAATTGGAAGGGTCAGAATGTGGCTAGAAAGGCTAGACCGTGGTCAAGATGGAGGTGAGCCCAGTGGTAATGATTAAAGAGGTCATGACTACCTTTCCTACTCGTGGTTGATCTTGATGCTTAAATAATGCCGGCTTTGCTAGAAACAAGGGGTCACAGAGACTTCCTCCTAGATTTCAAAGAAAGGCCCGAGATTACTGGCAAAGTGTGGCAGGGGAAAGCCTCTGCAAGCAAACTGTGAGAGTGAAGCAAAGGCTACAAGAAAAACTCTCAAGGTTTAGAAATGCCAGAAACATGCAATGACCATAAGAAAAGGCTGCTACCTGTGAGCCATGGAGCCAGGCTGGAAGAACCAGTACGCTATCCACTGCAATCAACTAGGTGCCAGGGGTGGGGCTGCTGAGTCCCCTTGGAGATTACATCTCAACACCATGTGCCCCAGATGCCAGAAATGGAGCAGCAGGATTAAGTACTAACCCTGCTGTATTTCATTACTGTTTTGGTCCAGTCCCTTCTTTCTATGGCCCTATTCCTCTCTTTGAGAATGCATACTTTTTGCCATGAATTTCAGATGCTTGTAACTTACTTTTTAAAATTTTTCTTTTATAAGGACTCACAAGAATTAACCTTGAGTCTCGGAGGAGATTTTAGACTTTGAGACTTTTCAGTAATGATGGAGCTGCTAACATTCGAGGAACTCTTGAAATGGACTAAATGCATTTTGCATTCTGAGTGAGGCATGAGTTCTTTAGGGGCCGGGGTGGAGTATTATAGTTAGATATAAAATGTCCCCTGAAGAGCTCATTTATTAATATTCAGAGTTGATTTAGTTGAGGTATGAGGATTGGAATCTCAGCAGTGGATAAATCTTTTGTAATGGACTTATCTGGGTGGTGACCCAGGCTGGTAGCGTATGGCCAGCGAAGGTGGGTCCCTTGGGGTGCAGCTCTTTAGATTATATATGGCTCCTGATCCTTCTTACTGATTCTTGCTTCTAGCATCCATGTGAGGAACAAGGCCTTGTGCTCACCCTCTCTTAAGATTCCTGATGCCATCACGCCCTAAGATCCATGTTCCCTGGCTTCACGTGGACTGAGCCCTGAAACCAGGAGCTAATAAATCATCTTTCCTCTAAATTACATTGTCAGTTCTTTTGACTACAGCTGTGAAAATGTTGACTAACACAATTACTATACACTAGATTGTTTATTGGACATCTGCTAGGTTTTTTTTCCCCTGTGAATTGCTTCTACATACTGTTTAATATTTTTTTTTTTTTTTGAGAGGGCAGTGTTTTGTTCTTACTGATTTGTAGAGACTCTTTATATAGCATGGGTGTTAATACTGGAATGCTTTTATTACCTGCTGTTTGTCTTTTGTTTGTTTGCTTGTTTGTTTTGCGGGTGTGGGGATGGAACCTAGGGGCATTCGACCTTTGAGCTACACCCCCAGCCCTATTTTTTAATTTTGAAACAGGGTCTCAATAAGTTGTGGAGTGCCTCACTAAGTAGCTGAGGGTGTCCATGAACTGTGGTCCTCCGGTCTCAGCCTCCCAAATGCTGAGATTACAAGCATGCACCACAATGCCTGGCTGTCTTTTAGTTATGATGTTTTTGGACATTTAGTTGCCTGGTTTGGTTTTGTATTTAAATAACAATGGTTTCCTCTGTCTTCCAGATTCTCATTCTCTCTCTCTCTCTCTCTCTCTCTCTCTCTCTCTCTCTCTCTCTTGCACATTTATACACATATTTTTGGTGGGGAGTGAACCTACATCCTCACACATGCTAGGAAAGCACTCTATCACTAAGCCATGCCCCAAGCCCTTTTAAATTTTGAGAAATGGTCTTCCTAAATTACCAAGGAAAGCCTCATACTTGCAGTCCTCCTGCCTCAGCATTTTAGTAGCTGGGATTACTCTCACATTCCACCATGCCTGGTTTCCAATATGCTTTTGTATTTAATAACATCAACCCATCTGAAACTTATTTTGGTTCCTGTTCTTAGAGCTACAACTATTTTTAGAAATACATTAGTGAAAGTCTATTATTTCCTCTCTTAATTTAAAAACTTCTATCATAAACAAAACTATCATTTAAACATTGCTTCAGGAAATATTTTGTTTCTTCCACTTATTGTTCTCCTACTGAAAAAATACTATGCTGCCTTAGCTATAGATTTATAATTTGTTAGACAATTCCCCCTTCATGTTTTCTTTATCAAAACTTTCCTTCCAATTCTTGTCAGAGTCCATAAAATAGCCCTTAATTTAATTTCCTTCAATTTGGGGAATTAATATTTTTTTCATCTTTACATTGTGAGTCTTCCCATCTAGGGACACTACATCATTCTATAATATGTATTTCTTGGTGTCCAGAAAAATATGATAGTTTGCATCATGTAAGATTTATATATCTCTCAAATATATTTATTAATAGGTATTTGGTAGTGTTTGTTCTCATTACTATTAATGTACTTTATCCCTTTAAATTTTAAAATTAATCATGCTGATGTATAGAAATATTAGTTATTATTATAGTACATATTACATATGAGAGAATTATCTTATTGAAAAGTTTTTAGTAATATTTTTTAAACTACATAGATCACAGAATTTAGAAAAAGACAGCTCTATGTCATTTCCACTATATATGTCAACTATTTCTTTACTTTTCTTATTGACTTAATCAGAAATTATTAAATAGTTGTGATAGATAAATATTTGTATTTTTTTAAATGATACTTATCATAAAACTCTAATAGACAACTGTATCATGTATCTTCTAAGTTGATGAGATTTCTTTTCTTTCCTTTTTTTTTTTGTCGACTGGAGCAGCAGGATTAAATACTAGCCCTGCTGTATTTCATTTGTACTGGGGAATGAACCCAGGAGCATTCTATCTCTGAGCTACACTCCCAGTTATTCGATGTTTGATTTTGAAACAGGATCTCGCTCAGTTGCTGAGAGACTTACTAAGATACTAAGGCTGGTCTCAAACCAGTGATCTTCCTGTCTTAGCCTCCCAAGTACCAGGGTTATAGGCATGTGCCATCACTCCATGCTTCAGATTTCTTTTTAAGCATGTAAGAAAGTATAATTTCTGGCAGTAATTAAAATAACTTTATACATTTTCCCTTCAATTTTTATATAGAATTCCATTAATAGAATCATTAACTATAGACCTCTGTACCACTGGAATAAATTTTGCTTGATAATAATCTGTTGTTACTTTTAATATATCACTGAATTAAAACAAACAAACAAAAAACAAACAGTACATTGACCTTCATAGGACCTGCACTGCAGGGAGGAGAGAGAGTGGTCTGCAGCCAGGGGCTGGGGAGTTTCATCCTGGTTTTTCTATGCATTGGATCCCAAGGCTTTCTTGCTGAGTAGCCCCAGGGCACCTTTCTCCTTGCCCCCCCCCCCCCAATCCCTGTGGAACATGGTAGCCTTTTTACTCATGAGTGTTGCAATTTAAAAGAAGAAAAAGAGAAAGAAACCCTGCACATTTGAAGAGGTTAAATTCACAGTTGAAAACAAAGAGAGCCACAAATTTTAATAAGAACAAAAGAGAAATTGACATCAAAGTGTAAAGTTTCAAGGTGGTTGTTCAAGGGAAGAAGAAATCAAGTCATTCTATTCTGTTTTGCTCTAGTTTAATTATTAGTATTACTTTTTGAACATAAGACAATGTTCTACAGATTAAGGAGAGGCTTTGTATTCTCTGTTCATTTCCCCACCAGTGGATACAGAGCTGCACTGATTTTCCATGTATTCATTAGACTCTATATATGCCTCTCCAAGAATGTAATGGCTGGGTAGAAGAGCTACTAGAGAGAAGCTGAGAAGGAGGACTAAAAGCCTGGCAAACACCATCCAAGGTGCCTCTTCCCCACTCAGGTCAAATGTGGTCCAAGTCACACTTCACTCCGACAGACACAGACAAGAAGGGGAGCCCCCTCTTTGACCTTCTACACTACAGAACACAGACATCTCCTTAAGTGATACTTGCAACTGGCAGCAAATTCAGGTCTTTGGGTGACAGTTTTATTGCTTACAGGCAGTTTCCTTGGAAAGGACTAACTTGAGATGGAAGGTAAGGTTCTTAGGATATTGGTCAAGAATTTGTTTTTGTTTTGCTTTTGTGGGTCTGGAGATGGAACCCAGAGGCATTCGACCTCTGAGCTACACTTCCTGCCCTATTTTTTATTCTTTATTTTGAAATAGGGTCTCACTAAATTGCAGAGGGCCTCACTAAGTAGCTGAGGCTGTCCGTGAACCATGATTCTGTGGTCTCAGCCTCCCGAATGCTGGAATTACAAGCGTGTGCCACCACACCCAGCTCAAGAATTTATTTAGACAATTTCCAGGTCTTTCTAAGTGAGGGACTTAACATTTTATTTCTGCGGGCTACCTTGTGTCCAACTTCAATATATGGATTGGGCCAACCTTTTGGAATGAGATAGGAAACTTTCTATTTGAAATAGGTTAAATAACAACGAAAAGTATCTGTGTCAAACAAGGTTGTCCTGAGGAAACCATCGGCTACTCTCTTAGGGGTACATCTTTGTCACCTACGCTTCTCCATTCACTGTCTGGCTGAAGATTCCTACTTTCTCCTGAGAGGATTCTTGCCTTTTATCTTCTTTAGAACATTAAGCATTTAATTTTACTGGTATAAAACCCTCCTTATCTGTAGTTCACACCATTTTCTAATTTCTAATGTCACTTATCTGCACTTTTACTCTTTTCCCTCCCGTATCAGACCTCGTCATGTTTCTTTCTTTGTTGGAGATGTCTGTGTTGATTTTTTTTCACTTTTCTGCCTTTAATGGGTTGATTAACTTCTCTTTGTTCCAACTTTCATTCAAATTATACTTATCATAGCACCATTTTCAGTTTTTCTTTTAATCTTCAACTGCCAGTTAATTTTACATCAATTAATTTTATTTTATCCAAGTCAAGTACAAAAAATATTAAAAGTTAACTTTGATTAAAGGGTTTGTAATTGAAGCAAACAATAGAAGTCTCTTACCTTTTTCTACCTTTCTGTCCTATATCTTACAACCGGGCATCACCATAAAATTTGGCTTCAGATTTGGGGAAAATAATTACAGCTAAGGCTCAATATTCCTGAATATCAAACACTTTTCTAAATGTATACAGAAGGCTCCTGATACATGTTTTGACTTAAGGTTTTTGATTATAGAATAATATGGAAGCCATACACATTTAAAGACATACTTTGAAGCTTGACTTTTGGTCTTTTAAAAAAATTATGGAATATATTCAATACTTTATTATAGAATAGCTTGCATGTTAGATGCTTTTACCCAAATGTAGACTCATTTAACTGTTTTCCACATGTTTAGGGTAGGCTAGCCTAGGCTTTTGGGTAGGTTAGGTATTTTTAACACACTTTTGTTTTTGATATTTCGATTTAGGATGAGATTAGTTAGGATATAATTCCATTGCAAGTTGAGAAGCATATATACATCTATTAAGTTATTTAACTCTCATTATCCTGTTTTATCAATGGGACAACTGAGGTACAGAGACGTTAAGAAGCTTTCTTGAGGTCACATAGCAAGGGAGTTGCAGAACCAGGATGCAAATCAAGGCAGTATGCTCTTAACCATGACCATATTCTACCTCTCAAATATGCTGTGGTAACATGTTACACTGTTATTTTTGGGCCTGACAACTTTTGACATCATCCACTGACATCCATCATGGTAAATAAGGACAAAGGCCTTCCCCTCTTGCTGCCAATTTCTATCTTCCCAGCATGGTCATTACTAATCACTATTTAAATGGACAGTGATTGCATTACTATCATAACCATGGATCACATAGCTAACAAAAGAGTATACTCTATATTTTATATGAACAATCCCTTGTTTTCCTTGTAGTTTCTTTAATTTTTTTTTTTACCCCTTGAAAACCTGTCCTTTCTTTTTTATTGATATATAAAAAATGTAGTAGCTTTTGTGTGCTGTTCTACTATCAGTCTACCTTGGTAAACTTATTAGTTTCAAAATTTCCAAAAATTCTTCACAATTTCCTTCTTGGTAAAAATAATCTTATATTATAGTAATAAGCATTTAATTAGATATATTGGATTTAGAAATAAACTTTAAGAATTGAGATTTAGACCTTAGTGTCAAACATAATTCTTCTTTCTTAATATTATTTCATGCTAACCCTTAATATTCAATGAATCCACCTATCCCATGCTCATCTCTTATCCCTTTTCCTTAGCACAAATAAAATGGGAAAATGAAAATAAAAAAGTTTCCCTGGTTCTTTGTTAAATAACTTACTTAGCCTACTGAGACCTAAATGGCTAAAATGACTTGTCTAAGGTTACACAATTTAGCTCTAAGAGCATGAACTGGATGAGCTTCTAGAATGAGCATTACAATTTCCAAGATATAAATAGGATTAGTAACATTGCTTTCTTTATGCCTCCTGACAAATTGTATAATTATCTACACAATGCTTTATCCATCTCATTAGTCCATGAAATGATCTATGTAGCATTTTAGGAATATGTGTGGAGTAAAATTCTATGCCATGAAGATATCATGTGTTTTTAATTGTATACTTTTTCTTGGTACTGGGCTTTGAACCCAGGGGTATTCTACCTCCGAGTTATACTCCCAGCCATGTATTTTATTCGTTATTTTGAAACAGGGTCTCACTAATTTTTGGAGGGCCTCACTAAGTAGCTGAGGCTGGCCGTGAACCCATGATCCTCCTATCTCAGCCTCCCAAGTACTGGGATTACAAATGTGTGCCACCACGTCTGGCTAAATGTATATTTTAAAAGGCAGGAAATTGTTGTTTTTATATTATAGCCTAGGTAAGTATTTACAGAGCAGCTGAAGGCACTTATCTAAAAGCTTGAGAATAGAAATCAGTGAAAAGTAAGTAAACCCCAAAATGACTCAGCATGGAAAGAGATACAAAAGTAATATAAAATGGAATAAAATGATAATAAATAACATAATTAAATAGCTTTTACAAGTATCTCAATACATTGTATGAAGTATTTCATGTATGTTAACTCAACTCTAAAACATACCTACACCACAACCAGGAAGCCAGTATTTGTTTCCTCCTTACCCAGAAGAGATAAGTAAAGTCTGGTGAGAATAAATTCCTTGCCCTAGGTCACAATGTTAGCAAAGATTTACCTGGATGCACTGAACTCCAAGTCCATGTTTGACCCTTTCTTTCTTTTTTTTAGTGATTTTTTTTTTTTTTTGTGGTACTGGGGGTAGAACCCAGAGGCTTTCTACCTTCAGGCTATACTCCCAGACCTATTTTCTATTTTATTTGGACACAGGGTCTCACTAAGTTACTGAGAGCCTAAGTAGCTGAGGCTGGCTTCGAACCTGTGCGATTCTCCTATCTCAGCCTCCCAAGCGTGGGGATTACAAGCGTGTGCCACCACGCCCGGCTGACCCTTTCTTAGATGTATTATTTTTCTTGGAATCTCGCTAGAAGGTAGGCACCTATCTTCCAATTTGGTAATGATGCAAACGTTCAGAGTCCTGGCATAGAATTTCTAAATATGAACCAGGACACAAATGTATTTGGTAACATGACTTATTAAACATTTTCTTTTTATTATGTGTGTTTTTTTGTGCATTATAGCCTCATATCATAATGTATATCACATGAGCACATTCAAGAAATTACTCATTATATATACCACTGAAAATCAAAACATGAAAACTCCTGATACAAGCCATTACAGGTGGGGCAAAATAAGCCAGATACAAGAGTACAAAATGTATACTTTCACTTATATTAAACTCATGATAAGACAAAACTAGTAAGAGAAAGCAGATTAGTAGTTGCCTGGGGCTGAGGATTGATGGGGATTGACTTGAAAGAGAAAATATAGAAGACTGTTTTGGGGTGGATGGGAATGTTCTTTAGAAACAGGTCACAACTATATGCAGGATGGGTTTAATGGTCCCTCTTAACTAGGGCAAGGGCTAGAAAATTGCTTTTGAGAAGTCAAAAATTAATGTTAATGTGGATCTTTAGTGTTTCTACAGCCTGGTCAGAGAAGAGCAGCAAACTTTAGCTACTAAAATAAAGCCTGGCATCTTCTGAACAATCAGTTGTGGCAATCCATCTACATATACAAAGGGCACACATGAACATCTCAAACACTGTTCTGATAGGGAATTAATGCAGTGAGTTATTTTCTCCTTTGCAGCAATGGACATAATATTATAATGAGGAGAAAATTTTGTATCTGAGGCATCAGCTTGCATATTACCTTTTTTCATTTCAACTTTCCTTGTTTTTATGGCAAATTCCGTAGCATCATTAATGGTAATGGCTTTTTGCACTCATATAATTATGAGATCTTTGCGTTAATTCAAGAATCTCAATGCCTGCTTTGAACAGCCATCAAATGTAACAATGAAATATGAGCAGAACTTACATGAAAACATCTGTCTGCATCTCATGTCACAGAGCACACAATGCGTCTTACTTTGAAGTTCTCATTATTTTCCCTGTTATGCAACGTGGCTCTTATGAAACTATTCTTATTGACTCCTCCTTTATATTTAGCTATTTAGGAGGAAAGAGCAATCATAAGAAGTAAAAGCTAAAAACAATTCTTTCTTTTAGGAGGATTAATACTTTGAATTCACAAAGGCAGATATTCAGGGATACAGAATACTCAGGGTATAAAAGCAGGCCTGAATGGAAGGACAAAAAACAGAAAGTGGTCAACACAATGCAAATAAAAAGGCAAAAGTGCGGTAGTGGTCAAGATCACCATCGTGGATTAAATCCTAATTTAGGATTAATTTCTTAATTAAAAATTTAGTAAGCTTTGCAAGTTCCCTGAACATCTTGAACTGTTTGCCCTGTGTGGTAGGGAGTAAACCTGCTGCTCTGCTCAGATGCTCAAAGGCTTCTGTGATCCAGCCATAGCCTCCCACCCCTTGAAAGTTGACCACCAGATTACATGGTTTAATCTACTGGATTTCTAATGTTCCAACTGCAGCATATCTTACACACATATTCTTGCTGAAACTTATTCGGAGTCATGGAACTAAAAGTCCATAAGGAACTAAAAGTTCATAAGCTAAATATCCCCACAGAATCCCCAGAAATACAAATTTCCAGAAAAGTCCTACAGCAAGTCAACAGTGAAGAGAAATTGATTTCATATAGTGTATTTGGGGCTTACTACCTCCTTCCCTCAGGCCACTGTTTCTCACAAACAAGGTCACCTGCTATACCTCCCCCTCATCCCCTGACATACACACACTGGGCACCAGTCTCCTAGGAAGAGAATAGAAAAAACTGCAGCGTATGGCCACTTGTGCTATGTGGCAGTCATTGTGTTAGGCATTTAGACATACTGTCTTTGTCCAGATGGAAAAATCAAGGCTCTAGGAATTTCAGGAATCTGCCCAACTTCACCCAATCAAACTGTGGCAGAGATGACTTCAGGCTGCTCAGATCTTTGCCATCTTTCTGCTGTTCTACACAGTAGCTTCTTGCCTCCTCTAACCTCCATGGTCCTCTCCAACATGTCCAGCGGGTTCAGTCAGTTCTCACCATGAGAACCTTTTCTTAAATCCATCCATCAGAATGAAATCACATTTCTCATGCCAAGCTCTCCCTCTTCCTCAATGTAGGTAAATTTCAAGTTTATTAGCCCATGGGCTAGTAGAAGGTACACAGGGCTAAGACTCAGGACTCCTGGATCATAGTCACTACCGTACTCAGAACACACTGTGTGACCTTGTGCAAGGCACAGATCGATCTGCATGTCAAATAATGAAAGATTGGGCTAGATCATATGATCTTGAAAGCTGAGATGTGATATTCTATGATTCTATTATACCTTGGCATAAACATGTTTCTAGGGCAAGTGTTTTGATCATATTACTAAGTTATTAGATTCACATCTTTATTCAGGGAAAAATATCTCTTATACTCATGATGGTGTTGTCTGTAGCTCAGATTATTAGGACATTACCAAATGTATTTAACTTGATTTGTACAAAGTATAGCAATTTGCCAAGTCCAAACAGACCCTAAATGCCTTTTAATTGATTGATTTGCTAAAAGCTATTGCCACATCTTTTCCTTATACAGGCCAGGAAAAAGCATTGAAACTGACAACTGGAAATGAGGGCCTGGGCAGAAAACAGTCACTCAGGGCAGGAAGCTTTAGGCCAGAAAAACTTTGGCTAAGATGCATCCGCCTCTAGTACTTTCATCCTCCTACTTGGAAAAATAGAATAAAACCTAGACCCTATTGTAAGGATTCAGTGAGGTGACCTCTTGCTAACAAGGTGTAGAGTACCCTCATAGCTTTATTTAACTACCAGGTACTTATGTGCAAAACTCCATGATGGGCCCTCACCCTAACCCAGTTTCAGTAACATACCTTGCAGCCTCAGTGCAGCCCACACTATGCTGACAGAAGCATAGGCACTACTCTAAATGGCAACCCTGCATGAATTCCACTGCTATCACTCTGCATTGCTTCACAGATAGGTACTTTCCTGGTCCTGCTAACTGAGAGGTAGGACGGAGGATTATCAACCTCAGCATATGGCATATAGCAGGAAGTAGTGGCAACATATTTATATGGCCTGCCTCAGTTCACCAGCAAGCCAAGACAGTGGCAGAAGAGTCTGTGACATACAGGAAACTGTCCCTAATTCCAGCAAGAAAAATGAAGAATTATTTTGGTTGTTGATTTTCAGATGTGAGGATGACAATGATTGTCAGAAAAAGTGACCTAGGTAAGAGAATGACCTACCTTAAAGGAAAGGGAGGCAGCAAGGGCACAAGTGTACGAACATGAATTCACCACCAAATGACTTGGTGATATTTCCTGGTATTTGAGGCCTCATAAAAGTGGCCTCCTTCCTCACCTGCTCAAGGTTTCCATCAGAGATTTTGAAAAACTGACCTGGGCTTCTGTGTGCTTCTGTGTCTGGTAGTAGGTGGGAATGAGGAGTGTCTTTCTGCCTTAGAGCCAAATTCATTTGTTCTGATACAGCTAGGTACAAATTACCAATCAATGAAACTGGGGTGGGAGAGCACCAAGTGAAGAAAATATTCATCTCTGATCATTTATGAGGCTACTGTGGGCCCAGTCTTACCATGTCTTTTTGAGTGGCTGCAGCAGTCCAGGTACCAGTTAAGGCTAATCTCACTTGCCACTAGGATCTGATCATCTGTTAGAGTTTTTATATGTCATGTCCCCTGAAGAGTTTATGTATTAATGTACAGAGGTGATAAAACTGAATTATGAGGATTCTAGTCACATCAGTGGATTAATTCATTGTAATGGATTTTTTGGGTGGTAACCTAAGCAGGTATGGTATAACTGGGGGAGGTGCGTCACTGGGGGTGTGGCCTTGGGGACTGTACCTGTGTCTATGAACCCCCTTTCGCAGTCTCTTTTGCATCTGACCTCTGATGTGAAAGAAGAGCCCTTTTATGTTCATTTTCTGCTCCCATCACCATTTTCTGAGCTCCCCAGGTCTCCCCTGGCCCTTCGTAGACTGAAATATTCACAACTGTGAGCAAATAAATCTTCCTTTCTCTAGGTTGGTATTGTTGGGTTTGGTTTTGGTTTTTGTCACAGCAGTGAGAGTGCTGACTGCAAAACCATCCCAACCAGCATGGGCCTTCAATGACATGCTTGAACTTCTCTCTCCAGAGGATTCTCAGCATTTCTGGGTGGGCTTCGCTAAGATATCCTGGATGCTAAGATATCCTCCTTGGTTTATATCCCAACTTCCTCTTCCCTGTCTGACATATTCAGCCAGAACTGAGGACTGGGAAGATCATCTTCTCTGCTGCATCTTGACAGTTTAAAGACTCATTTCAGAGTTTCTGAGAGAGCTGAAAGGACTGCATTGCTGTGTAGTTAGTTCCAGAACAAGGCTCCTGAGTGTGTCAGGGCTGCTCTAAGACGAGTGTACACTCTTGGTAAAAGAGATGACATAACATAGCCAGATCTGCCATTCAATGCTGGAAAACACCTACCTTTATGCGAAAGTTTGGGTTACTTAATTTTTTTCTGGCCAGGAATAGATTTCCCTGGTGTGACATCACTGGTAGCAAAGGATGTTCTGTGACTTCTAGTGCCAAGAAATTAATGTTCCAATCTGCATAATCAAATCCCCTGGTAAACATTGTTATTCATTTCTCAGTACTTTCTGCCTCTTGCATTCCCAAATTCTCACATTTATCCCAAATTCATAAAAATGTAATACTTAATGACAATTTTTACTGGGAGAACTTTTAAGGTTGCAACGAAAAAAAATTACTGGATAAAATTTACTAAATCCAGTATAATTGGGTTTTCTTATATGTTTGAAATCTGAATATATATATATATGCACCTAGCTGTTATATGCTACAGAGTCCATTTCTTGAACTTATAATTCAATTGCTTAGTCTATTACAATATAATGCTGATTTATTTTCAGGTTTTGGACCTCCATTTAATGTTAGAATCCTTAAAACAACAAACCTTAGACACAGAGAGCTCTTATGTTTTTAATCAGCTCCTTATTTCAGCTTAACTAGATTCTTTCTGGGATGTAAGAGTTGGATAGAATTGTTATTGAAGGTTACTATGACAGAGATTTCAGTAGGTGTTACTTTCCCCACAGTTTTTGTTTTACTATGGAACTTAAGGAGTTAATCTGATTTGTCTGGCAGGGCTTGGGAATGCCAAACAAGACAGAACTGGGATAAAACAACATTATAATTATATATGTATGATCAAAGCGAGGACCTGGATTAATGTGAACATAAATCCCAGTACTAAGCTTAAACCTGAATGGAGTCAACAAACTGTTTCTCTAGAACCTTGTTACTCTAACAAACTCCTCTTCTCCCTCAACATCTATTTTAGTTGTTACCTCTTCCTAGAAGGCTTCTTGGCCTCCTGATAGTGTGCATTGCTATATCTTTTTAGGACCCTTTTTACTACTCTATTTTACAACTCTTTGTACTATCCTGTCTCCACTCTTTGGGTCTGGAATTGTGTCTTGGTCATCTGTGCGTTCTCAGGAATTCCTAGAGTGCCAGGAACAATGAATTTTTGATAAAAGAATGAAGTGATATTTGCTGGCTGGATTAAGAATATGATTGTGAAGCCTGCTTCCCAGCTGCTCTGAGTATATGTACCATGCTTTAAATGAGAATCCACCATTATGGGAGTAGAGAAAGACCAGCAGATTGCAGGCCAATCTTGGCCCACAGATGTTTTATTGGGTTTCTGAAGTGCTAAGAAGAAGCTCAAAACAGGTGTCTTCCAATGTTTAAAAATTGAGAGGGTGCACACAAAACTCTGCACTTCCAGCTTCTAAAAATCCTAGTCATGAGAATACTTCACAACATCGCTGTGAGGGCTAGTGCTGGCCAAGGTCCATGTGACCTCCTCTATTATGACTTTGCCTGGCTCAGCTCTTGAAGGACATGGAGTCTGTCATCGTCCCTGGCGAGAAGATGGTTTAAGTGGAGCCAACCTTGTGCTCTTGAAAGCAATTAAAACATATTTGAGCTGTATCTCATTGCAGGAGGATGCTAAGAACAGGAGGTCAACTGACTTCCATTAGGTAGCTTCACATTTAGGGAGAGGGTGGTTGGGATGGGAGACAAAACTCATACTCATGAAACAATATAGAAACATATGTCCCTCTGGCCAAAGGACTCCCATGGAGTATCATTCCCAACAGTTATATGGAACCAAGATGGAATTCATGTCTGAGTCTCAGTGGCAACTGGAAATAAAAAAAAATTCAAAACAAACAACAGCAACAGTAACAACAATAAAAACCTTAGAACTTGCTTAAAAGAGGGGATAATTTCTTCTAATCATCCTGACATATCAACACAGCATTACAAAGTCTCCCTTCTTCATCTTGTTAACACAGTACCTACCCTAAGGATGGCTCTCATTCTCCTCCTCCCTTTCATCTCTTGTAATCACTTCATTTATGAAGCCATCTACCTCTGTCTCATTGAATACAAGCTTTTCCCTTTGCCCCACTGGTTCATTCCATAATTAATTCAATCAACAGTTGGGAAGAATCACTTTTGTTCAAGTTATATACTGACAAGATTCAAAGATCAATATATCAAAAGCCCCTAAGTAAAGAAAAGCTCAGTGAGCAAGTCAAGAGTAGAAATCAGACCTTGCTTTTTTTGTAACAAATCAGAGGAACCATCTGTAACAAACCTGACAGTCAACTGACCACAACACACCATTTAGTCTTGGCACACAGACAGGACTTGTGCAACAAACAAACAAACAATATCCCTCAGTTGTTCTGGGAATGAAGAGACAACACATGAAAAACAAAAAGCTTTGTAAAATAGTGAGGAGATAACATATCAAGACAGCCTGAGAACTCAATGAGCAGCCTGGGTGCAGGAGATTGAAGGAGGAGGGGGAGCACCTGAGCTCTTCCTTCAGGAGTATTTCTGGAGCATATGACTTAGAAAGAGGCCTGGGAGGAGGAGTGAGCCCCTCCAGTGCCTGCTCCTCCTGACTGGCACTTCTATTCCTTTCCTGCACCCAGACTTGTGCTGAGGCAGGGCTTCCTCTGCCAGGCCTTGCCAAGACCCTGCCGAGGCAGGGAGGCCTCCACCTGTCTTAGCCTGGCCCCTGCAGCCAGGTGACCCTTGACACATCTCTTTGCTTTCATCCTTACTAACAGACCACAAGTTCCTGAGGAAATTCACTTCAGAACAGAGTCCCTAGCACTGACATACTTCTGGTGTTCCTATGTTTTTTTTTTTTTTTATGAATGAGAGTGGCAGGGGAGGGGTGAGGGTGGAGAAGTATCATGAACAGAAAAATAACACACAGAAAGGAAGAGCTGAAGGAAATACTATGTCATGTTCCAGTGAGTGAAAGTATTTCTGCTTGGATAGAGCAAAGAATTTGTCAGGAAAAAACAAACAAACGAACAAACAAACATAAAGCTACTGGGAATAAAGTAAGTCTATAGATGCATTATGTAGAGGGGAAAAAATTTCAGCTTGCCCTAGCCCTCAAGATCCTTTCTGATCTTTTATGCTGTACTTACTTGGTCCCAGACTGATGTCTTGTGTTACATCTCATCATTGAAAGCCCTACCCGGCAGGAACCGTGTGATCTTTCAAAGTGTCCCTTCCTTCTCAAAGAGGCCACTTTCTGCACCTCTGACAGGTTAATATCCTCTCCGGTGCTCAGTGTGGGAGACAGAATCCTTGCTACACATTCTCCCTGTGTCCTCATGTTTGACCCCTGCCTGTAATGAGGCCACCGAAGCTCTCTAATGGCGCAGGATGGCAGATCCATTGCCTGGGATATTCTGCCATCCATCCCTGGTGTCGCTCAGCATCTCTGAAGCGTCACAAAACTACTTCTCCTGTCACGCTGAGGGCTCCTCTAAATTAGATATCACATTCACAGGCCAGGGCTATTGGCGCCTCTGTGGCTGGCACACAAGCAATTGAGGGTCAGAGAAGAACAATTACAGAAACTCATAGAACAACGTATATTCTAGCAGTGTGGGAAGCCAGGCAGATGCTCTAAACATGTGTGGATTTTCTTGCCTCTTCTCTGCACTGACTCCTTATTTTGTGGCTCAAGAGGCCCCAGTGGATCAGAATGAGAAGCTTCCATTGCCCACACTTGAGAATCACCAAACCACCTTTTTGTCTCTCCTTCACTCAGCCACCCCCTCTTACTGCTTTTACTATATAATTATAATGCTCTTAATGATGTTTCTTATTTTCATCTTCCTTCTACCACATATATTAGAAAATACCCAATGAACAAATATGTTGAACTTTGAAGAAGCCAAATATGTACATTGAGAAATATATAGTATGGCTAGTATTTTCCAGTTTCTCTGTATGATCAAATGTCTGAAAAAAGGTATATCCATGTTAGTTCTTCATCTGATTGTTTAGTTTCAGGTTGTGCTGTGTGGATATTTCCATTACACTCTAGCAACTATTAACTTTGCAGAGAGTATTAATGTCCATTAATATCTATCAGAATAAGAAAATTTTAAAAATATAAATTGGGCATCCAGGTGCACACAAATATACAAAAATGGAAGGCATGACATTCTCTTCAAGAAATGTATAATCTTATTGGGGTTAGAATCCCTTCCCCAGCTGGGCATGTTGGTGCATGCTTGTAATCCCAGCATTCGGGAGGCTGAGACTGGAGGATCGTGGTTTGTGGACAGCCTCAGCTACTTAGTGAGGCCCTTCAAAACTCAGTGAGACCCTGCTTCAAAATAAAGAATAAAAAATAGGGCAGGGGGGATATAGGTCGGAGGTCAAATGCCTCTGGGTTCCAGTCCCAGACCCACATACACACAAAGAGAATCCCTTCCCCAATTAAAGAAAAAAGTAGGTATTTAAGTATTAAGGCATCAATGAGTACACACTGAATATGTATATGAGGAAGAGGAAAAGCCACATTCAGCTTAGGTCTTGTCCTTAAGAAGACTGTTAACAAGTTGAAATGAAAAGTTAACCACAAGCCCCTAGTTTCTTAGGTGTCTCTGGATGACTTGCCATGAGAGGCTAGAACTCCATAATCCTGTGCAGGACTAGAGGCTGCACACATCTGTAGCATAGATCACTAATACAACACGAACTCCAGCAAGGGAAAAGTTCATTAAGGACCACCATGACACTGGAAGGCCCTGAGAGGTGGCAGCATTGGACTGGGTTCCAGCAGGGGGCTGTATTGCCTATGGCAAACGTGGAAATGTGAGTGTGTGCTCTCCTGCCAAATTAGATGCATGGATATATTTGTACTCTGAAAATACAGATATAGAGGGGGGAAAAAGAATGAAAGAAAGAAAGAGGAGTAGGTAGAATTTTAAAACCCTGTCATCTCACTGGACTTTATAACATAACATACTAGCGAAAAGTCACTCTAAGAAGTGTCAGCAAACTTTTGCACTTTGGTTCTAAACTGTCAGACTTTCCATTGTTTATGTGAATCTATACTCTAACACTCTTCCCTTTCTATCTGGCCTTTGGATATAGATGGTATTCATATTATATCTGAAGGAAAAGAAAAAAAAACTGTCTTAGGTTGAAAATATGAGATTAACATCCTAAGAGAATAATGTTAACAAAGGTAGTCAAGGCAAGACAAAGGCAGAGCACATAGGAGAGGGGGAATCTTAAATGCCAGAAACTAAAGACCTTTGCAAAATGCACAAACAGGGCAGGCTCCACACACCAACTGCACTGCTGAAGGCCTTCTGATGTAATGTGGTCACAGGTGAATCAGTTCATCAGCTCATCAAAATGTCACTTAAACAATGTGAAAACATATCTTGTTTATCTTTGTATTCCTTTCCCCTTAAGAAGACATTCCCCAGCAGTCGGCAGTCCCCACTGGCCCCAGGCTTCTGCACAGCCCAGTGCCAATTGAATGAAGAAAAGCAGAATTAAGAAGTGACTACTTTTCGCTGGGTGTGGTGGCGCACACTTGTAATCCCCGTGCTTGGGAGGCAGAGACAGGAGGATCGCGCAGGTTCGAAGCCAGCCATGCTGGCTTAAGAGACCCTGTTTCCAAATAAAAATATTAAAAAAAAATAGGTCTGGGAGTGTAACCTGGAGGTAGAAGGGCTTCCAGGAACCCCAGTACCACCAAAACACAAAAAGTGACTGCTTCGTCGTTGTTCAAAGTCACACACAAGCATCTAATTGTCAAGCATGTTATAAGGTGCATATGATGCTAAGGTAAATGGAATACTACTCTTATTCTTAAGAAATTTACAATTTTGAGAAAATAATAGTTACTTTTATTGAGCTTTATATTTTCTTCACATGAATTAGCACATCTGTACCTCATACTTTGTATTCTTCTCAAAACTGGGTGCTATGATTGGTGGAAAAAACAACTGAGCTTTTGAGAAGTTAGTTAAGCAGAATAAAATTTCTTCAGTAAGATAAATAAATAGAAAAATAAATTTCACTTAAAGCAGAAGATCAACAAAATGGTCCCTCTGCTTACTCACATAGAGGGAACACTGAAGGAAGTGAGGATAGGGTGGGGTCCATTTTAATTTCACTAGGTGTTGAGATTCAAATTCTCACTTGGTCAGTATCAGCTGTGTGGCTTCACCTTTCTCCGGGTCTCCAAATGTAAAGTGAGTGCGATGGTAGGTGGTAGGTGCTACTTGTGGGATTTAGCAGAATCTATTAATTATCAAATGCTATAAATGTTGTAGAATAGTACCTGACACATGGCACGAACTATTTATTCAGTAACATTCTGGTGTGATGGCTAAGGCTGATGCTTTGCCTGGCGATCCTATTACTTGAATTTTGCATAAAACCACTGAAAAAGCAGTTTGCATAAAAATATCTACATTTAATATAATCTCTCCAATGGTCTCCCACAACTTCCTAGTTACCTACCTATATTTAATTTGATCATGGACTTTTTTTTTAGTAACTTTGAAAGGCTCAGCTTTGTTTTATGGACACAATTATCATTTTGCATCATAGTCCATTGGTTTATATAATATGTATAAAATTACATTAGTAATTTCTTAATTACATAATTACCATGACAAGTACTCACATAAATTAAGTTACAAACATAACTTATTCTTGGTGAGCTTTCAAGCCAATCGGTAAGAGACACAGTGCATTAGTAGAGAGCATTTTACTACTAGTCAACATTCATTCATTTGAAGGTGTAGTTCAGTTTAATTTTAGATCATTGATTAATCTGGGTAAAAAGGCTTAGATCAGATCAGGCAGAAACTCCAGTTCCTGAAATAATATCATTTCATTATTTTATTTGCCAAATTGACTGTTCAAATCTTTGGAATTTAGCTTAAATCCTTGATTTTAATAGAGGGGTGCTTCTTAATCTAATTTGTTAAAACCTATTCTTCCAGAGATATAATTCTAGAAATTGGAATCAGAGAAGTTCACTACCAATCTCAAGATTTTCATTTCAAGTTAGGTCTTCTCTCCCCCACCTACTCCAATCTTTACTTTTGTTTTATGATTTTGCAATGGGGTATGGCTATGTTGCCCCTTTGCCCAAGCCAGTCTTGAACTGCCTCGTCCTCCTGCATGCTGGAACTATAGGCAAGCACCACTGTGCCCAGCTACCTGCCTTCTACAATCTTTCAACTAAAAATCATTACTATCACTTTTCTCCCCCTTATATAATGATTTTCTAAACAATATCCATATAGCCTCATCTTCCTTTTTTATTTTTTAGAGGGGGAATTGGCACTAACAAATTATTGTTTTATACTATTTATAATTTATCTACAAAAATCACAATGGGCTAAAAATTCTCTTTCTAGATTTCTTTCCAGAGTTCTACTTCAGATTATACAGAATCATTGGGCCATTTTAGCAGATGATAACCCCAAGATTTTGATAATTTAAAAACACTTAGAAATCTGCAATACTGAATCTGGAGTCTATGGGTGGGCTGTATAATATCTGGGACCAGATGACTTTGTTGCACTCAACCTGCCACATCCTTAAACACAAGTGTGAGCCTGCATGGGTGCTTAGTGCCCAAGAATTGTCAGAGTCAGAAAAAATCTCAGAAGAACTGAAGGCATAAAGCTATCTTTTGTTTATGCAAAGTAATGGCCAATTGCAGGATGAGTTGGTCATTAATCCATTATTCCACTAAAAAAATAATTATTACGTTTCCATAGATTTAAAACAAGATTCATTGGTATGTATTTGTGATTAAACCCAAAAGTACCACTAGAAAGTAAAGCATTATGAGTGGAATAATTAACAGACCAACAGAAAAGCCGGCACCATGCTTTGTCACTTTGAGCTCTAAGATGTTAGAGGGAAGGCATCAAAATTTCTATCATTCATCTTTACAGGAGGATTAAACAGTTTATCTTTTATAAATATTATTTAAATTAGAATGGCTGCTGGTGGTGAAAATTATTTGGAAAAGAGTATAAAGTTTGTTGATTCAAAGCACCCAATGAAGAAACACTGAGTTCTGTCTCTGGCACATCATACCCTGTCATTTGAACATAGATTTTAAGACATTTGTGACAGCCAATGAAAAAGCTAAGTATATTTCAGCACATGTGTTTACTATGCACATAAACTATTCATGATTCATAAACAGGGACTGCAGATCCTTAAACACTGTTCCAGAAAAGCCTCGAGTTGAAATAGGAAAAACAGAAAAATTCATGAACATGCAACAGCTGTTAAAAGTAATTATAATATTGGCTCTTGATTATGAGATGGAAAAAGAAACATGACTTTCTAAAAATGCAAGATCCCCTATGACAAACATTTATTGTGGTTGAGATCAGGAAAAAAGAATAGATATAAATGACTTCTTCCTTTCCTTCACCATAATATTTGAGTCATAAGTTATGAATTATGCTTCAACAGATAAAGCAGAGAGGAAATTAATTTAAGAGATGAGATCTATTTTGTAATTCAGAGAGCTGTTTTATTTTAATTTGGGGGCAAATTGCATTTTGATGTTCAGCTTTAC
Organism: Muscardinus avellanarius; assembly: GCF_963383645.1. Taxonomy (NCBI): domain Eukaryota; kingdom Metazoa; phylum Chordata; class Mammalia; order Rodentia; family Gliridae; genus Muscardinus; species Muscardinus avellanarius. The sequence goes on along the minus strand of NC_137787.1, from coordinate 102,244,504 downwards.
CAAACATCTTTCCTTCTTTGAAATGAATCACAATTTCCAATTATTTCTCTGAGGAATCCTAACATGTTGGTGCCAAAATTCAGATAGTAAATTAACAACACAGACTCAACCATTTTAAAAAAACACTGTCCAAGAGTATTTTCTATGATGGTGGAAATATTCGACTTATGCCCAATATCATAGCTACCAGCCACATGTGGCTTTTGTATAGTTGGAATGCAGCAAGTTAGGCACAGGAACTTAGTTTTAATTTAATGAAAAAATTTTAGGTAGAAAAATCCATTTTATTAAGTTATTTTCCTGAGTGTATATATATATATATATATATATATATATATATATATATTTTTTTTTTTTTTTTTTTTTTTTTTTTTTTTTTTTGTGGTACTGGGGATGGAACCCTTCTACCTCCGGGCTACACTACCAGACCTATTTTATATTTTATTTGGAAACAGGGTCTCTTAAGCCAGCAAGGCTGGCTTCGAACCTGCGGGATCCTCCTGTCTCTACCTCCCAAGCGCAGGGATTACAAGCATGCACCACCATGCCCGGCTTTTTAAAATGCTTTTATTGGTGCATTATAGTATCATGTGAGGGCAAAAACTTTAAATAGCCTCCACAGGACTATTGGTTCTGGTGCTGGAAAGTGTAGTTTAGTTAATAAGAGAGTGAGAAAGGGCCTTCTTTTCAACCAATTAGACCAAACTATTGTGGGTTTCCTGTTGTCAACTGCACACTGCCCTTGTGAATCCTGAATGCACCCTCTGACAGCTCAGCCCAGATGAACTCCAAGCAGAGCTCAAGGGAGCTCGTTTGAGAAAATATTCACATTAATAGATGAAAAAATGGGAAATAGAAAAGGTCAGCCCTGCAGCCTCTTACTAATCCAGGTTTCTTTGGCATAGCATGTATTCTCAAGTGGTTTGTCAGAGACACAGCTGCAAAATGATTCATGTGGGTTGACGTTCCCCAACTTTCCATGCTATGGCAGCAAGTGAAAGAGAGAGTCCAATGAGAACATCAGAAAGATGACCTGCAAAAATGCTGATAGAATCCGGGAACTGTTGTGTTGAGAGAGAGAGGGAAGAGGAGGGAAGAGATGGGAGAGAAGAGAGAGGAGAGAAGAGAGAAGAGAGAAAGAAGAGGAGGAGGAGGAGGAGGAGGAGGAGGAGGAGGAGGAGGAGGAGGAGGAGGAGGAACAGAGGGAGGAGGAGGAGGAGGAACAGAGGGAGGAGGAGGAATGATGATGTTAGAAAAACCAATCTCAGCTGCATTTTTAATTATGAAGACTCTGAAATAAATAAATGTGCTTGACATTACATAAAACTCTCCTTTGCTTTACACAGAGTGCATGATTACTAATACTGGTCCCCGGTGCAGTCAATTATTTCCTATCTCCACTCCATGGTGCCACTTAGTTTACTGAAGGATGCCTCTGATTTTCCCTTTTGCCCATATTCTTTGTTAGTGCATTTCTTTATCTGCATGTAGCTTTAAAAAGTCAAGAATTTAAGAGGCATTCAATTTTAATGACATCTCCTGAGATAGGAAAGAATTGTGATTTTGATGCAATATACCTTGCCCCTTGAGATGCTGGTAATTTTTGAACTTAAGCAACTTTCTATCAATAGGATTTCAGTAGTAAAGACTATTTTCCACATAAACACATACCTGCAGGAACAGATCAGAAGTTGGTCTGACTCGCTGTTGGAATAGGATGCTTAGCGTTCGGTTTTGTTGTTCCAAATCAAACACTCTTGTTTTCAACTTTACACATTCTTCCCTTAGATCCTACAACAAACACATTGAAAGAGAAAAAGAAATTCTATAGTTGAAAGACATCTTTGCATAGTATACCCATATTTTATATATTTCAGACACATTAGTAAAAATAGTATTCTTACTCTTCAAAGTCATTAGAAATAAATCACAAATAACATTTTCTTCCATAGACAATTGCCTCATAGAATTATGTATAGAGAAGACAGAAGACCAATTTAAGGGTGGAAAAGCACCTTGAAATCAGAAATGCATTGATGTAGCATGCTGTTTTTGAAGATGGCATATCTTTGCAACATAGTCGATTTAAGTTTCCACTTATATATTTTGTCTCTTTGGTGTCTTCATAAATGCTTTCACAAAGCACGCCTAGGAAGACAATGCTTTTGCCATGAATAGAGATCTGATGACCTAAAGAAACTATCACTTTTTTTGTGTGGTACTGAGGACTAAACCCAAGGGCACTCTATCTCTGAGCTACACCCCCAGCCCTAATTTTAATTCTTTATTTTGAAACAGGGTCTCACTAAGTTGCAGAGGTCCTCACAAGTTGCTTAGACAGGCTGCAAACTTGTGGACTTCCTGTCTTAGCCTCCCAAGTACTTGGTTTACAAATGTTTGATAGAGCTTTTCCATGTCATGTTTGGTAATGAGGAGACTCTCAGCTCCATGGCTAAGAGAGCCTGTGATGCATTTAGTGAATAAGGGGTAACAGCAGTGAAGACTTTTAAAAAGTCACTTGTAACCTGCTCATCCTCTGGAAACCGTGGGTTTCCAGATATAAAATAAAGGAATCCCAGTAGACTTCCCTACATTTTTGTATCAAGGGAAGACAACCCACATGGACAATCTTCTGGAGCTGCCCTTTGGAATAGTTCAAACACAACAGAACCCTCTTGCCATGCTCACAGGCAGGGAGCTGGCACCTGAGAGCTTTGGAACTCATTGGAGTCCCACCAAGCAACTGCCCACCCATTTCACCTATGATAAAGGTACTTGTGGTACTTAAATGGCTGTACCCTCTTTTGGGAGAGCATAGAATAAAGGACAAGTTCAAGATTCTTCAAAAGCTGATCATTTTCTACATTTTTAACTTTATCTTTCACTGTTTCCTAATATAAATAAAATGTATTCTGTTCTTACAGCACAGAGAACAAAGGTCTGCTTGCTGTTCTTGAAAGTTTTATCATTGCTGCTGTCCTCTTCTATTTCTCAGCCACCTGTGTTCCTCCAATCGTTTTGGCCAATCAGCTGAAGTTCAGGTCTAACTCTTCAACCTCACTGACACTCCTGCTGGCATCTCCCAAAGGTATCTCCATTTTCTGAATTCCAATAAGCCGCTATGCCTGCTTTACAATATTTAGTGATACTATCTGGTATTAATTTCATTTTTTGTGCTCTAGACTTATCAGTTCCATAACACATTCAACAGGCCGGTTTAAGAAGATTCCAAAAGAAACACCCACATAAGTATATTGTGCTTACAATCTTTTCACTCCATCACCCAGTGCAGTACCACAGACGGTAGAAACTTATTAAATGTTTGCAATTTTTTGCTAGTGGGAGGATGGTGGTGGTTCTTTTGTGTAGTGATAGGTGTGATAGAGTTCAAGTTTCTCAACACTTCTAGTTTGTGGACCTGTATATTCTGACATGGGGAAGTTACTGGCTTTATTTAGGGTTCTAACCAGCAAAGAAAAGCACCAGTCAACAGCAGATACGAAGAACCTCAAGGGCCATCACAGCAGTAAGTGGGCCTGTTCTACAGCCTTGTGTTAACCTAGCTGGGAAATTATACAGATCTATCTGCTGAGGTTGCATATGAGTGTGCAGTATAACACACTATAGTATTAATTCTACTCAGAGGAGGTAAAGATATAAGCCACAGTGTGGCTCAATGTACAGTTCATAGTTTCTTCAGCTCTTTTCGCTAACTAGGTGAAGCTCAGGCACAGGATGTTTTCAATTGATTTTCATCTACAGCGCAAGGCACAGAAAAGAAATGTCATGTTTGGAATGAAGCACTTGGGAGGAGACCCAGAAGGGCAGAAGTAGGAGCATGGATGCACACAGGCACTCACAGCATTTGGCAGAGGCCATTGTGGGAATAACTCCTAGTTCAAATGGAAAGGTGAGATTCCCTTGCTCTCTTTAGAATTCAACCTCTGCTTGTGTCTCCCTTATGCTAATTTTTGTTCTTGGCATGTGTATAACACTAATTGTTTTCACTATTACTAATTAAGCAATTAATAAAACTTGACTGTGGGGTAGATAAATATTAATAGTACCTATTTGCTGGGAAAACACAATCACTCTCATTTACAGGTGGAGATAAGAAAACAGAAGCATCCAAGTGTGGATTGTAAGGGAAAAACCAGACCTGGAAAAAACAACACTCATAATTTTCAACAACAAAACCGAGAAAAACGTAAGAGTTTTTCAAATGATTGAGATGATAAACCAAAAGAGAGAAAGAAAATCCATATACTCTACAGAGTTTTTAAACAAGAGCCCAAATTTCAATAACCATTACTATTACTTCAGGCATGATAAAAGTTCATTAAGAAGAACACAATTCATTGACCCCGACAACTCTCAGTTTATCAGTATTTGCTCATCCAGCTCAGCCTGTGGCAGGGGGAGAGGAAAGGCGCTGGGGACGCGCTGTTGGTCTTACAATCACTGACAAACAGAAAATGAGGTGTTCTGAAAATTTATGGGCAGGAAATCATTGCTTGTGTTGTTTTGAATATATTCTTATATAGGTCATTTAAGCTGTGGATGGTCACTGATGCCAGGGAGCTGCTATCCTATGACATCTGGTTGTAATAAAACATTCACATGTTCCCCTATGCACACAAATAAGCACAAGGAGTGAGAACAGGGAGGCCAACGCAGCTCCCACTGACTGCCATTGTGACACCTGGGCGGAGAGTGCAGGTGTCTGCTTCACCCCCTCTGTGCTCTCAGTAGGGCCCATTGACACAAAGAAGCAGCTGACACATTTATCCTGGGCATGAAGCAACTATTCTGACCCTGTCAGTTACAGAGAAAGACCTAGAATAGCCTCCCCAGTAAAGCTTTAGAAATGAAACACCTCTCCTGTGTTCAGAAGCCACAGTGTGGGATCATGCCTGGAGGCGAAGGCTGGACCATTTGTCCTTTCTCACAACACGTTTTAAAAATATATGGCTCCCTGACTGTGTCTAAGACCTCAAGAGGTGGACCTCACTAAAAATATAAGTATGTGTCTTCGGCTATAAAAAGAGAGCATGGTGCTTAATCTTACCATAGGGAAATAATGTCACAGGTTTAGCTACGCTCAATATCATGTAAGAAAGTGCAGTGGTCTTTGGGTTCAAGAAGAGAGCCAGACCTACTTTTCCTGCCATGGGTACTATCAACCAGAAACAGATTCAGGGATTATAGTGAGTGTGAGGGAAAATAAAATGAGCCATGTGATAGACTAACCTAAATGGACCCTGCTGTCTGAATGACTGCAAACTATAATTTCCCCAGAGGTTCCATATATTGGAGTCCAGTTAAGTGCTTGGGCTAAATAAAGTTCTGGACCCACGTCCATACAGTCTCTATGGAAGTACAGTTACTTTATGCAGGTAAAGAGCAAAACCAGTAACAGCTGAGGGCTGACTTGATTTAAGAAAACACTGCCGGGGCTAGTGGTGCACACCTATAATCCTAGTACTTGGGAGGATGAGAGAGAAGGATTACAGATTTGAGGCCAACCTCAGCAATATAGCAGGAATTTCATTAACCTAGTGAGATCCTGTTTCCAAACAAAAATGTAGACAAAATGGCTGGGTATAGCTTGGAGGTTGAAAGCCCCTGGGTTCAATCCCCAGTACCACACATATGCACCAGAAGGAGGAGGAGGAGGAGGAGGAGGAGGAGGAGAAGGAGGAAGAGGAGGAGGAGGAGGAGGAGGAGGAGGAAGAGGAGGAGGAAGAGGAGGAGAAGGAAGAAGAGGAGGAGGAAGAGGAGGAAGAGGAGGAGGAGGAGGAGGAGGAGGAGGAGGAGGAGAAAAGAAAATGCCTATGGCTTAGATGGAGAACATGTGCTGATATTATCACTCAAATCTTGTTGAAAACCACTTAAATCTGGCCTTATCATGAATAATATTGCAATGGTATCTCATTTCAGAGGCAGTACCTACCATGGGAATACACATTATTGGGAGTTATAGGTCCAGGGTTCTGATCCTTATTAGACACATGACCTTTATAAGGAAGATTATTCTAAATAGGTCTCAGCTTTCTCATCTGTTTATTGAGGCAATCCATAAAACTGGAATTTTCAAGAGATCAGGTATCTCACCTGCTAAATGGTGGCTTGTAAAATGTTCCCCTTATTAATATCCTGAATTGGGGAGCATGCTAGAGATCAAATTTAGATCCTCACACAAGCTAGGCAAGTCCTCTACTACTAAACCACATCCCCAACCCTTTTTGAATTTTTATTTTGAGACGGGGTCTTGCTAAGTTGCTTGAGCTGGCCTCCAACTTATGACCCTCATTTCTCGGCCTCCCAAGTATCTGGGATTATAGGTATGTACCACTGTGCCCAGCAAATTCCCTGAATCTTAATGTCCACCTAATTCATCAGCCTCTTCTTGTCACATTCCTTCTTAGAGGCCTTCACTGATACCTTTCCACCTCTGCCAACAATGCTCATACTTCTGCAGAAAGAAACACCATTTCTGAGAAAGGGTGGTCACAGCTCTGACTAATCAGCAGCTTCAGCATCAATCCCTAAAGGGCAAGTCAGGTGACACAAATCTGTGGCTGAAGCAGGGCGTGCCGAGGGGTGGTGTGTCCTGAGGTGCATCAAAAGCATCTCTAGTCCTCATCCTCAAGGCTCTGAGTGACAGCTGAAGAGTGTAAAGTCACAATGACTCCAGTCATCAGTGAAGCAATTTGACAGCCTCAAGATTATGGGGTTGTTAAAATCCCTGGCCAATGTGAAATTTGGGGATTCAAAATTAGATTGAGATTGAGAAATTTTGACTCAATATTTTGGTAAAGGGCACTAGGGATTGAACCTAGGGACCTTCCATCTCTGGTTACACCCCTAAGCCTTTAATTAAAAAAATTTTTTTTTTTTTTTTTTTTTTTTTTTTGCAGTACTGGGGATGGAACCCAGGGGCATTCTACCTCTGAGCTACACCTCCAGGCCTATTCTTTTAATCTTTTTTTTTTTCTTTTTGAAACAGAGTCTTACTGAGTTGTAAAAAGCCTCACTAAGTAGGGGCTAAACTGTCTGTGAACCGTGATCCTCCTGTCTCATCCTCCCAAATGCTGGGATTACAAGCTTGCGCCACCATGCCCAGCTCTTTTTTTAAATTTAAAATAGAGTCTGGCTAAACTAGTGCACAATGGCTTTGAACCTGAAATCCTCCTGTCTCAGCTTCCTAAGTAGTGGTATTACGGGTGTGCACCACCACACCTAGCTTGACCCAAATGAATGTTCTTGTTAGAGGGGACTGGTGGTTTCTAGAACTTTCTAAAAGTACACTGGCTATCTTGTCCTTTTGTTAGTTATGATCATAACTAAGCACTGCATTTCAATTCATGTGTTGATTTCCATCATATTCTGTGCTGCTCTATTGATCAGTGGTGGTGCTGAGGGGACAGTAAGCAAGTGAATGAGATTGTGGCTGCGGAGTGGTCCAGTAGGTAGGACTAGCATACATGAACTCTACTACTTCATAGCAACTGGAACGATGGCAACTTAGGTTCTTATTCCTACCTCACAACATTGCACCGAGAACAAAATGACCTGGTGCATTTTAACTGTTGTAGGTGTGACTGCTTGTACAGTAAGCATAAACAGATCCTTTTCAGATTCTTTTTTTTTTTTTTTAATGGTACCGGGGATGGAACCCAGGGGCATTCTACCTCCGAGCTATACCCCCTGCCCTATTTTTTATTCTTTATTTTGAAACAGGGTCTCACTGAGTTGTGGAGGTCACTAAGTAGCTGAGGCTGGTGCAAACTAGGAACCAGATTCTATCCAGACTGTAGCTACAGAAGCGGACACAGATGGTCCGACTGCCCCTCCTACAAGGATAATACATAAAATTCTGGAGTTCTGTCATGCTAGAAAATTGTTTTTCTTCTATCCGAATGACTATACTGCTGGATTCTGTCACACACACAAGCCTAATTCCACATTGGTGAGGGAAAAAAATAGCATCTAAGTTTTTGGTTACTCTGCTAACATACATATAAGGATGGGATTATTGATTCTGAGAAAAATTTACTGCAGGGAAAATGCTTTTCTTCCAAGTTTGGTGCTAGTAGCAATAAAACATTGAAGAACCCAGGAGCTCCATTTTCAGCAAGTATAATTGACTCCAGTGATAAAATACATTTTAAAAATAGGAGCTTGGCCTGGATTATCAACTTTAATTGCACTTGGAGACCTGCAAGTATGATTTGGCAGCATGAATGAAAGTGAACTGGGGTTGACATTGTCATACCAATGTTCTTGATTGAAATGGCTACAATGTGTTCTTTTGAGGTAATCCACAGGCTTTCAAGATAAACTGATTACTTGAACAGGACAGTATATGCACCTGTACTGAAAAGATGATTTTGGAAACAAAATAGTTTTTTCTCCATCAGTATTGGTTGATGTTGTAACTTCAGAATACTGGTTTGGGTCAACTCATGATCTACATGAGAAATGCTTTTCCTTATTTTTTTTTTTTTTTGGAGGTCACCCATTTTAGAGCTGAAGCCATGACTGATTTGCCTTTTTATCACAAGAAATGATACTGTACAGTTTGCCTGTAATTTAACATCAAAGAGAGAGAGAGAGTGTGTGTGTGTGTATGTGTGTAAGAGACAGTGAGAAAGACAGACACTTGGAAAAGTTGCCCAAAATTTCTGTTTTTCCTTTGTGCCAACAACATCCCTCTTTACAATTAGACATCTCATCTGCATTTGGAGTGCATTTTGTTTTCTATAGTATGCTCTTAATTACATTTTTTGCCTTTTTGGTGGCAATTTTACAGTCCCTTTAAAAGCCAGGAGGCATGCATTCAGGCAGAATGCGACTCTTCAGGAATCTCAGAAAGCTTCAGCCTCTCTCCTGCCTCGCGGTGCCCCTGAGGCGTGTGATCTCACAGTAGCACGTTCTTCTGTGTCTTTCTGCTTACCTGTACCACAGTAGATTTATCTGTTTACCAGTTATTGCTTGGATCTGTGTAGCTATTTTTTGAAACTGACCTGAAGTATCCCGTTTTCCTTTTTATTGTACCAGACAACTTCCTTGTCTCTTTCCTGAGGCACCATTAAGAAGACAGACAGGGGAAGGTCTTTCAATGGCTGCACAGAGATCCTTTCTGTTTTTAGTTGTGTAATAAAATGAGCACAGTTCCCGGCAAGAGGGAAAACATTGAGAAATTAAAGCCTTTGAAGGAAAAATGTGGCAGAAATGGTGAATTGCCCTCCGATAATTGATTCTCACCTTCTTTGCAGTAACATGACCACTAATTTTCAGCTGGGCACATGCCCAGACTAAAGGTTTCTCTACTGGTTTCCTTAGATGTGGCCAAGGTGTGTTCAAATGTAGGTAGGGACCTCTGAAAGCTTCAGGAGTCTCTCTTAAAAGTTATCTGGTGCATGCTTTTGCTCTCTTCATACTCTCAGCTTTGTTTTCCTTCCCGGTAGTTGGAATATAGGTGTGAAGCCTTATTCTGGGTATGTGCCCAGGTGTGATGACGAGAGTTCGAGCATCATTTTGGACTATTAGGAGACTTTGGAAATGGGGCTCTTATCCCAAAGTAAAACAAGATAAAAACCAGGGACCTCATGGGCTTAGACCTAACATGCCAGCCCTGTATTGACTATGTATACATTTATATGTGAAAAATGAATCATTTTATCTCATTTAAGCCATTTCTATTTTGGATCTGTTACTCATCTTGAAACCTAAGTCTTAACTGTACTTAGATGTATTCAAATCTCTTCATTTTAGGATGTGATACTACTGTAAAATCCAAATCAGTTCAAACCATTTGTAAAGGAACATGTAATATTTTTGACAGAAGAAGTGGGGAAGAAATCCAGCAAAATGTTAATACAATATCTCTGTGGTAAAAATTAAAATAAGATTTCAGTATCTCTATGAGAAGCAGATGATTGCTAATAAAATTATTTTCAATTAAAAATGTCAGGATGGCACAAATTGTTTTGCTCTCATCAGCATATCCTCTCGGTCATACTACACACTCTGAGATTTCCTTTTGGAGAGAAAGTGTCTCAGTTTCACAGAAAGAAACGTCAGAAACAAGAAAAATCTGAGAGAACTAGAGTTTGGCCTCTGAGAGACATTAACACAACAGTTGAAAGAGATTTAGTAACATTCACCAAGCCAGCCAGATTTGGGCAAACAATGGCCTAAATTTACATGCTCTACTCCAAAGGATTTTATATTGTGTGAAACAGAATGTGGAGGGAGCAAAGGAGAAGATAGAGACATTTCATGTGTAGCCATTCTCGTTGATTTGATATTTACCACAAATTGGCTCCTGAAGGGACTGTTCCATGTGCTTTGTTCTTAGGCTCACCACAGTTAGCACATGCACACGCGCGCGCGCGCGCGCGTGTGTGTGTGTGTGTGTGTGTGTGTGTATGTGTGTGTGTGTGTACACATGCAAAATTATCATCCACAGTGCAAAGAAGAGAACTAAAGCTTAGAGAATGTAAATCATTTCCTAACACAAAGCCCTCTTATTGTATTTAAGCTCCTTTTACTATTCACTGAATGTCCCAAGAAGACATTCACTTCATAAAACCAAAATAATCTACCTGTTTATTTTTTTATTTATTTTTATTTGTACTGAGGATTTAATTCAAGAGGCATTTTACTTCTGAGCTACACCCCAGCACCCCAGTCGTGTGTGTGTGTGTGTGTGTGTGTGTGTGTGAGTGTGTGTGTGTGTGTTTTACTGGGTCTTGAACCCAGCAGCATTCTATCTTCTAACTACACCCCAAGCCCTATTTTTTATTCTTTTATTTTGACACATGGTCTCACTAAGTTGCTGAGAGCCTCACCAAGTAGCTCAGTCTGGCCACAAACCTGTGAGCCTCTTGTTGTAGCCTCCCAAATAGTGGGATTACAAGTGTGTGCCACACACCCGGCCAGTTTTTGTTTTTATTTTGAAACCATGTCTCTCTAGGTTGAAGAGTCTCACTACTTGCTAAGGCTGTCCTTAAATCTGTGATCCTCCTGTCTCAGCTTTCCAAGTACTGGGATTACAAGTGTGCACCAACATGCCTTGCTCCACTAACTTATTTAAAGTTTGCACTTTACTAAATAAAAATCAAAAGAATGGGCCTGCTACTCATTTGGGTATATAACAATCTTTCATTTTTAAAAAAAACATCCTATGACTTTAACCCAGAGTTTGAATTGTGAAATTCTATTGGTCATTCCTTGATGTTACTTCATATCCCATCTAACACATACATGGTTTAAACCAAATGAATAAACAGAACATTTCATCTATCAATCACAATTTTCTAGTTTGACAATGTGATTTGCATTCTGTTCACAAATGCACTTTGGAAAGAATCAAGGTAGAAAGTGACTTACCTTCTGAGTGAGCAGAGCTTGAACAACTTGGTTGGCTACCTTTAAAAAATAAAGAGAGAAAGTTGTCATTTACAATAATGAGATCTGCATGCACGGACTCTAATTTACCAATAACTTTCCCATGGCTTACTGTGGCTAATTAGTGCCTCACTCTCCTCTCCCCTCTACTTCCAGAAGACTGGATTATTTTCATAATAAGCCAATCTCGCTAGGTGATATTTTGCTATTTCCAAAGGTGACCTTGTTGCTAATTAAAATGGTTTAGCTGAGAAGATCATTCATACCCTGACTTTCACGTTTCCATATTTGGAAAAATAATATCCTTTCATATGTAAAGTACTCCAAGAAGGCTAAAATATGATACAGTACAAAACACAATCCTAATTATCCTTACACAGGTTCTGTACTTTGCTGATTTACAATGTCCTTTGCCTCTCCTTCCTATTCCTTTGCCATCTGTCTATTTCACTGCCTAAAATTACTTGTGAGAGAGAAATTTGAATGGTGAAGAGTGGGGACCACACATCATTTCCCAGGTGATCTGCTTCCCTGCGCCACGTCTCCCTTGTCTTCTTTGGTTGCAGCAGGAATAGAGCCTAGTAGCTGTTTACTCCCCCTTCTTCCTCAGTAACCAACCCCAATTTATTTTGTCTGAGCAAGTCCAATTCACTACATTTCCCAGTCTCCCTCATTGCTATGTGCCCCCATGTACCAAAAGCTCTGGCCAATACTATATAAGTAGATATTTTCTTGGGCTTGCAGGAAGTCTCTTAAATAAAGAAGAGAGCTTAGCAGCCCTCTTCTTCCTTTTCCTGTCTCAGCATGAAAGTGATGGTAGGACCTTCAGTAGCTACCTTGATTATGGAAGTCACACTGGACAGAAAAATCGGACAAGCCCGGTCCCTTTGGTGTCATAGGGCTGTAATGTCTGCCTTTGACTTTCTATGTGAGATTAAAATAGTCACTATTATTTTGAGTTTCATCTAATATACAACCAAATATCATATTTTTTAAGGTATTTTCAGAATACTAATTTTCTTCAGGTATAAGGTAACCTAGGACAGCAGGGAAAACTGGCTCCACCTGGATCCCAGGAGGTGAGTTTAGGTCAAGCTAATCTTGACAGTTCATTCATTTTCAATGATGTTTAAAAGAGGGCATGGGGCCGGGCATGGTGGCACATGCTTGTAATCCCTATGATTGGGAGGCGGAGACAGGAGGATTGCACAAGTTCAAATCCAGCCTCGCTGGCTTAAGAGACCCTGTTTCCAAATAAAAATATAAAATAGGTCTGGGAGTGTAGCGCAGAGGTAGAAGGGTTTCCAGGAACCCCAGTACCACCAAAAAAAAAAAATAAAAATAAAAATAAAAAAGGGCATGGGACACCGAGTTAAAGGTCACATGCAAAACCAACACTGCATCCCTGATGTTTCAAAGATCTGGCACATTCTCAACGTGACTGCCATCACGTATGTGTGTGTGTGTGTGTGTGTGAGCGTGCTTGTATGCTAAAATTTCTTTTTCATCTTCGGGTTTCGAACCACTAGTCAAAGAGTCACCTACCAAATTTTGAAGTCATGTACTGACATGAAAACTGTTGATAAAATTAAAGTGGACAGGTTAATTAAGTTGTATTCTTCAGCCAATAGAGAAATTGTAAATATTTAGGGTGATAACTGAAACTAATAGCAGTAGCAACCAAACCCAAATATTTAAATATCTTAGATATAAGGCAATTTCTGTGCATTCATTTCTTTCTCCATTTGTCAATACAAATTTTCCAAGATTTTATTTGCAAAGCTTGATGACTGTGATATGGTAGTATCTGTTGGTAGTAGGTTGACAAGTATGATCACACAAATTTAATAGAGTGTGATATACACATGATCACTATAGTAATTCTCAGGTCCAGCCAAAGACCATGAGGCTCACTTTCTGCACTATTTCTCCTGGTGACATACTTATTTTGGGTGATGCTAAATTATTTGTGCTTGTTTCTCTGTCTAGGATAGTGGAACAGATTATAGTAAGAATGTTTTCACGGAGCTTAATTGTTTTTTGACTCAATATTGACAAAATAGCACATCGTTCATGACAGTTGGCTACCCGTAAGTCGCAGAGAAAATTAAAACACAAGCTGTCATCAACTTTTGCTTAGAAAGAATTCATACCACAAGTAGTGAATGACTAGAATCAGGTTATACACAATTATTAGTTAAAATGTAGGCACAGGAGGAATTTCCTTACCCATCAGAAGCCTGTCAAAATTTAACTTATTGACATTAAGCAAAAATAAGAAAGGCCTTTCACTGAAGCTATGGTTTGGAGAAAATGTATTTTTAGGTTTATTTTCAGTGAAGCCCAAGTTTAAGAAGCAAACCCAATAATTACCACAGAACATAACAAGCCATACTTTCACTAACTGGTGCTTAATTTTTTCCTTCTACTCTTTATTCATCTGTGATCACAACAATGATAAATCACTTTCAGTCCACACAAATTGGCCAATAGCATCATTGTGAAAATCTTTCTAAACATTCATTTCAATTTTTAAACCTTCATTCTGATATATAAGTAGCTCAGAATTTAAAGCCAAACAATCTATTTTATTGTCAGCAAATAAAACAAATCAGAAGAAGTGAACTATCCACACAGGTTGAATCAAGAACAATGTACCAAAGTTAATTCATTCCATAAATAATTTACTTTTTTGGATCTAAAACTTTGGATTTGATTTATATTCTCATAAAACTGCCTAATATCAATATTTTCTTTTCTTCCTCCAAACTGGTCTCACTTAAACCATTCTGCGTAACAGTGGTCACATAAAATAGCTCTACCCATGATTTAATGGGAGACATAGAGTAATATCCTAACTGTAACGGCCCACAGGGGGAAATGTGTTATATCTTTGCAATCCAAGTGGTTGCCCTACAGGCTTACAGACTCTATCTGAACAGTTCCTTCTGGCATGTACTTTGGACAATTGTTTGCTCTACCTGAAAATTGAACAAAGATACACTAACACACTATTTCTTTACTTTCTGACATGGGGTTTTATTACTCAGAAGGATTCTCAGGTTCTTTGCAGAAGAGCAGGCAGGTTATATAAATGCTTTTCTCTGCATTGTCTATAGAGACAGTTTTCTGGGCTTTGTTACTACTTTTAACAGCTCAGCTTTCCCGATGCTTCAACGGAACAGTTGTTTTGAGCTTGGGCCTGCACCCTCCTGGAACAGGCCTGCAAGATGAGGCCTGGGACCAGCCCCTGCCCTTGACATTCTAGTATCCTGCCCTAAGCACTTGGGTTGCGAATAATCACACACCAGCAGGTCCAGCTAATGAGAACAAATAACTTCCCATGTCACCTGCCAGCTTCCTCTCCAAAGAAAGGAAAAATAGCAGCTGGGCTGGGCCAGCGGGACTTGAGACACACAGCGCAAACCTGACAGGCTGAAGCCCAGGCTGGTGTTACAACCTCTCTCTGCCTCCTTGAGGAGACGTCCTCCCTCTCTCCTTAGGAGACTGAGCTGGGCTTCATGTGAGACAGAGGTGCCCAGGAGAACACTGAGCAAAGCTCTTTTCTCTGGCAGTATGAATTTGTCAGATGAGCTAGCTCCTCTCACACCCAGCTCATTTTCTGTCTGCACAAGGTCCTGCCAGGGTCAAGATTCCAGGCACCACCCTGGAAGTGGGCTCCAGAGGAGGAGAAGCTGGGGCTGCTAAGTTGTCTAGTATTTGATTGCAAAAGAGTCCCTGGGGCGGGATGAGAAATCCCCCTAGAAAGTTTATTCTGAGAAAAGCCAATTCTCAGGCATGGGGGCGATGGAAAGGGCTCCCCTGAAGGGGGAGGGGGAGGCTGCAGGCGATCACTGGAGGGAGTGAGGGAAAGGCTTCGTGCTTAGACAGCCCCTGCCTGCTGGGCTGTCTTGTTGTCATACTTTGATGTGTTATTTCATTATGCAAAGCAACTGTCATGTGAGCACGGTAACTTAAAAACCTGGTGGCAAAAGCACATGCTTTTGAAAATGTGCTCAGGAAGAATTTCCTAAGCTTTAGGACTTGGTTTACTCTAGAGAGGCAGCAGGGATACTGCAGGAAGCAGCCAGGCCAGAATCCCAAGATAGGCGTGGGTGGGTTCAGTGACTGTCTTTGTTGATGTTACCCACTGACATGCACAGGGATGGGGGGACAACCTGGCTTTTCTCATCCGTAAAGTAGAGAAGCTGTCTGTCCCTGATGCTATGAGAGTGAGTGAGAAGACAGACAGAGAGAAACCACCCCACACAGGGCTTGGTATGAGGTAGACATTCTGTAAACACAGGGGTTGAAATTCAGAGAACAAAATACTGTTTTAGGTAAGCAGGTAAGAAAAAATTATTTGATTCAGGGGTGGCAGTCATGCCTATAATCCTAGAACCTGGAGCCTGAGATAGGAGAATCGCAGGTTTGAGGCCAGCCTCAGCAAGTAGTGAGACTCTCATCGACCTAGCGATACACTGTTTAAAAAAAAAAAAAAAAAGCTGTGGGTATAGCTCAAGGTAGAATGCTCCTGACAAACCCCAGTACTGCAGGGGAAAAAAGATTTGAAAATAAGAGATTTCATTGGTAAAATAATAAAGTGTGTGTGCTTGTATATGTAACATACACATATAAGTCACAAGCCAGGTGTTCTGGTACATGCCTGTAATCCTAGTACTTGGGAGGCTGAGCCAGGAGGGTAGAAGACTCAAGACCACTATGTGGTAATTTAGAAATATCGTGTTTCAAAAAAAGTTAAGTAGGTCTCGGGGTATATGACAGAGGTTGAATGTCCCTAGGTTCAATGGTTCAATCTCTAGCAACACACACACACACACACACACACACACACAGTCACTAAGCACCTATACTATTCATTTACTTTGTACAATAATCATGTAAGACAAAAATGAACTAAGTTAGAAATTTGAAGAGTTTCCATGCCCCATACGCCACGGGATGAGAGGGCTGAGACAGTGTTAGAGTTTTCCTAACCCCAAGTCCATGTGGTCTCTTCTAATTCAAATCAGTCCCTTAAGTGGGTGCACTTCTTTTTTTTTTTCAGCTGAAAAAATTGGATTCTCTTTAGGGTCGGTGCATAATAAATGACTACTCATCTCTGAGGAGGTAGCTGGAAAAATTAGTCTAAATATGTATGTGGGATTTCAGGGAAAAGTAATTTGGAAATTAATTTCCTGCTGCTAGTCTCCATTCATTCATTTAGTCATTTAACAAATATGCATTAAGCACCTAGTATGGGCCAAGACTCCTGCTGGGTCCTGAAGAAATAATGGCAAATAGAGCAAATAGAACGCCGGTGCTGGTGTACGGGGTTGGGATCTGGGGCAGACAAGAAGGAGAAGATCCTGGGTTCACTTCTTGATCCATTCGTGAAGTGGGCATTTGGAACAGGATCATCTCCCACTCACACCTCTTAGGACACTGATTTTAAAGACTGCATAGGGCTCTGAGGTGGGCCACACAGAACGGTGACTTGATGATGCTGCCCCAGTGCAGCTGCGGCACGCAGTGCAAGGATCAGAGAGACAGGTGAGAGATGTTCTTAACAACCCACTCTGTCTTTATTCAGCTTTGGTCACAAAGAAATTCCATTTTTTTTCTCTTCTTTCTATTTCTGAACTCCATTCCATGGTCTCATTTTCCTCCCCCTGTGTTCAGAAGTGAGTGGTTGGAGCAGACCTCCACCACAGCATTGTCACTGACTCTAAGGACACGGACCCAGCTCAGATGGTCCAGAGGGGACCGCAGATGCTTTGACTTCTTGTGCAGAAGCTGCACCACCTGGGGACTTTGCAAAAACTGCCGGTTTTCACTCCTCACATAGCATACTGATGGAGATGGCTGAGGCCTGACAGAACACACATTTTTCCATAATCCCACAAATCTTTCTGAGGCAGAAGGGTCTTAGGAAGAGACTTTGAGGCACTCTGCAATGGTGCACATTTTTTTTTTTTTTTTTTGGCTTCTAGCTTTGCGTTAACTCAGAAATAACCTAAAACTCCCACAGGGGTCCAGGTTGCTCTGTCACTATAGCTAAGCTTATCTCCACTCTATCTTCCTCCCTACACAGACTCGCAAATACACAGCACCCAGGAAACTCCGGCTGTTGCTTCTCCACCTTGACTGAAGATTATAATCCCCCAGACACTTAAAAAAATTCCAATGCTCAGACTCCCCCTTCCAGGCCAGAATCACATCAGAATCTCTGGGATGGGACCCCAGCAGTAGCACTTTTAGATCTCGCCAGCAAGTCCAAGTGTGGGCAAGGGTGAATGCCATCTGTAACTCTGCAGTTCCTCTGCTGACGATGCCCGTCCACTCCTGCCCCTTTACTGTCCCTCCAGCCATTTGGTGACTCTGCTCCCTGTTCCTGAAGTTCCCTGGCAGCTCACTGGCTCCCTGAGTTTCTCTCCCTGTGACCCTCCACCCCTCTTACTTCTATTGCTCTGGCAGTGCACAGGATCTCTGGCCCAGGTGAGGCTCACACCAGTCAAGGTTAGTAGGACACAACACAGTCCATCTAAATGCAATGCAGTGGTTGGAGGAGATGTGATTATAGTTATTTTATACATGCCATTATAATTCTCTTCATGGGAAGAGTTGATCTGAAAGGAATTGTGGGCAAAACAATATTATCAATAAACAGCAGTTCATTGCTCACCAGTAAACTGCCTGTCAAATGGCTCAACCTAGAAACTAGATTTAAATACAAACACCTCAACTTCCCTACAAATGGGATCAACCCTTGACTTTGCTTTTGTACTGCAAAGCAAGAGAAAGAGGGATGGGGAGCAGTAGAGGTCATGTGCAGTGAGTGTGAGTGTATGTGTCCACATGTGTAGGGGATGTGGGGGCATCCCCTTGAGCCAGCATGTATGTGGGTATGTGTTACTATGCATATGGGTCTGTTTACTTCTGAATAAATAATCTCATTTTTTGTGTGTTTGATACTAGGAATTGAATCCAGGAGCATTCAACCTCCAAGCTACAACTCCAGCCCTTATTATTGTTGTTTGATTTTCAAACAGGGTCTCACTAGGTTACTAAGCGTCTTGCTGTCTTATTTAGGCTGTCCTTGAACCCCGTGTTTCTCCTGCCTCAACCTCCCAAATATTGAAATTCATGCATGCACCACCACACCTGGCTAAACATTCTGTTTCAGCAGAAACTACAGAAAGCATTTCAGACTCCCCGTGTTTTCCTCAAATCTTTAATACGCTATTCATTTCCCAGAAAATATCAGTTGGCACAGATAGAATTGAGAAACACTTTAAATTTGCTGTGTTACCCACCCGGGTATGTTTTGTGAAACCTACTCGTAAGGAAATAACTTACAGGAGGCCTTACCTTGTTAGTTTGTCTAATTAGTATAAAAAGCTCTGAAAAGAATTTCCAGTTGGCATTATTACTACATAGAACTGCCCCTCTGAGAGCATTCTCTTACAATGCATGGAAATGGATTGTCTACTTCATGTAATTAGTTATAAAACAACTGGCATGTGTAATCAGAGGCCAGCACTCTCGAATACAAAGTACTCGCATTGCTCAGAGGTGGTTCTTTGTTGTAAATCACCTCTTTGGCAACTGTTAATTTTTGCAATCAAGAACAGAGGGACTTTCCCTCTAAAAATTTTTCCTTCTGTGGGAAGTATATGAAATGATTTTATGGGATAAAACTTATGTTTTGCTTAACCCATTTTGCCAAAACCTGCAGAATGCAGGCATTGGGGAACATACAGAAAGCAGTATGGCTTCTGTGGAGAGATGCAGTGAACTTTCTGAAGGACAGAAAGGGATGACCCAGAGGATTGTGACAAATAAGAGGTGTCTGTTATGTGAGTCAGATAGATTTGACTTCTGAATATAAATAAAGTCTCACTGGAAATTTCTGTGCAGAAGGTTAAAGCAAATGTTGCTGATCAATGTGCATGGACCAGGGGCACTGTTTGTTCCTTTAAATACTCATAGGTCTATTTGATCTTTATTGCCCGAAACTTTGATTGGTTCAAGAGGCTCGGAGCAGGGGTAAGAACTGCTGATTTGACTCCCTAGACCCTGAGACCTTATGCTCTCGTTGATGTTGATGTCTTCTAACATTTCATGATTCTTTTAATTTTGGATGTTGAAAAAAATCACTCAGTTCTTTTTAAAGTCCTGACAGGGTAGAGGATTGCAAAGAGAGTGTTTGCTTGAGTAAGCAATGTATGTGGCTGAACATATTAAACAATTATAAAACTGAATATTAAAAAAAACAACTTTTGGGGGACATCTTGAGAATTCACCAACCACATATTAGCAATAAATAGAATGTTGTCTGTATTAGGGTGATAGGGCTTCGGGTATATTGTAACCTAGCATCAAGCTGGAGCGCCTGGTGACAGATTATTGGGCTCACCCCAAGTCTCTAAGTTGGGGCCTGAGAATCTGAATTTTCTACAAGGTTCCAGGGGAGACGGACGAGAGATCACATTTTAAGAACCACCATTGTGAGTAAATGCAAACTCCAGGGACAGAAGCTAGTCCAGTTTGAAAGGACTAAAGAAGTCTATGACAGGATGGTCTCTGAGCTGCGATTTGAGACGCAGCTCTTTACATCTGGGATGGCTTGTACAAGGAAAGGGAGATAGAAAAAGGGTAAGAAGCATCAAGAGGTACTTGTGAGGAAAGGCTTTTCTAATTGTTCTTGGGGAGAACAAAAATGATAACATATTGGCATTTTCACTTGTAAAGTAAAATAACCATTTTTCTAAAAGTCAGTTCAACAAATCTCAAACTGAATCTCTCATAATGTGTATATATTTTAGGGTGATAGGCAGATGCCTAAAGAAGTCATCGCATCTAAATAATGGCTGCAATCATGGATGAGTCCCAGAGGAGAACTGCTTGTAAAGCAAAGCTCATCCCAGCAGGAGGCTCAGGGTCTGAGGCGTGCTTTAGAGTGCCAGGTGGGAAGGACGAGGGCTCTGCACACACTGCCATCTCCCCATTCTCCCCAAGACACCTGCTGCCTTTGCTTTCATCTCTTCAATATCATAAAATCATATTTATTGAGTTTACTCATGCGTGTGGTCCTGTCTTCTTCTACTCAGCTCAAATTTTCTTCCTCACTTCCCTTCTCTTCTTGGCATGTGCTCAATCTACTGATTGTTTCCGGCCTGGATGCCAACTGTGAGCGTCATCCCCACCCACTCTATCAAGGATTTGCTTTTCCAGAAATGGCTTCAATGCAACATGCCCCAGTGTTGTCTTTCTCATTCACAGGCAGGGATCACACTTATTGAACAGAAGGAATTGATCCTACCATGAAGCACACCCCAATTGTGCGCTAAGAATATTAAACAATGAAAGAAAGGAGTTTAGAGATGCCTGTGTAAGGAATTAGGAAGAAAAGGAAGAAGAAGCGAGGACACACGCAACACACTCTGCTGATCTTCCTTCTCAATGGCCATAAGTTTACAACTTCCTCTTGGAGTGGAACATGCTAATGTCCCGAGGAGCCTGGGAACATGCATGCACTCAGACATGATTAAAGAAATCCTAACATGTCCAGTCCCTCATTGTGGGCATCCCATTCACCTCACCTCATCAAGACATCTCTCATACTGTTGTCTTTGATTTTCATTTTCCAAAGCCAGAGCTGAATTCTCCGCCTGTGGTAAGGTACAAAAATAACACAAATAAATCAATGAAATGCCGTGTTATGTGACAACTTATTCAATGCAGTTACTAAAGATATCTCTTCAGGATCTAAAATAATCTTTTAGAAGTACCTTTGACAAGTTTGCCCTAAGTACTCTTATAAATATTTCAGGGGTGACTTCTGTCTTATCAATCTGCTCACAAAAATACATTACAGTTTTAAGAAATGCAAAACTTGGTATTCTGAACAGATAGAAAATCAAATCACAGCTTGGTGTGAGAGTGTTCCATAGAAAGATTACAAATGTTTATCTCGTTCTATGAAAATGTAAATGTAAGGAATGCCTTAATCCACTTCGTTAAGACCTGTCACAGTCTCACAGCCTAATATTTGTTTGAGGCCACAGAAAAGAATCTCAGGTAAAGTTATGAAAGCTGAATTCCAAATGCAAAGCAAACATACTGTTTTCGTTGTTAGCCACTGACTCCTGAACATAAGAGCATAGTGAGAAATGCAAGACTTTAACTATTCTGAAGTGCCCCTCTTCCTTCTACAGTTCTTCTAATTAATGCTTTCCTGATCCTCAGAGTCTTGTGGACACGTGGATATTCAATATGGTTACCAGACTACGATGTGGAATAGTAAAGAAGGGAAACCGTATCCTACATAGGCAAGTTAGGTTTTAGAAGGAGCGTGACGTATGAGATGAGAACCCTCCAGTATCTGATGACCACCACTGTGGCATGGCTGTCCCTGTCTGCATCCTGAACTCTGCAATTCAACCCTGCCCAGCAGTAGGACACTGATCACTCAAGCCAATCTGACTTACCTTCCCTTTGCTCCAACCCTCTGTGATCTAGGGATGCGGCATTTCACATCAGTGTGTAAATAACATGGCATGTTTTCTGAAGGCACCAAGATCAACATTTTTCAACTATATAGATGAATTCCAAGAACTCCCACACAGCTTTGCTCAGATTCTTTAATCATTATCCTTTACCACATTTGTTATATCATTCTTTTTTCCCTCATTTTTTCCTGCATCTTGAAAGTAGGTTGCAGCTGGGCATGGTGGCACACACTTATGCTCCCAGTACTTGGGAGGCTGAGATAGGAGGATCACAAGTTGATGGCTAGCCTTAGCTACTTATTGAGACCCTGTTTCAAAATAAAAAATAAAAGTAGGGCTGAGGGTATAGCCCTCCTATACTCTCAGGTAGAATGTCCCTGGTTCAATCCCTAGTGCTACAAAAAAAAAAAAAAAAAAAAAAAGGAGATTGCATACATGACAGCCTTTACCCCTCAATATGTCACTTTCTTTAATTCTGGATAAAAAGACATTCTTGTGCATAATCACAGCCAGCCTAGTTTTCTATTTCAGGAAATACAACATCAACACAATACAGCAATCTGATCTACAGTCCTTATTCCAGTTTTGTCAATTGTCCTAACAATTTTCTCTACAGAAAAAAATTTTCTAGTCTACAGTGCTATCTACAATCATGCATATTATTCAGTTGTTAGTGCTGGTCTTCTAGTATCCTTTAATCTGAAACGATTTCTACATTCTCATGCTGTTGGATTTTTCTTCCCTTCCGCTCCTTTTCTAGGAGAAGTCAGATACTGTGTGGAATGTCCCTTAGTTGGGTCTGCCTAAAGCTTCATCATGCACATGCAACAATGGCACAGAGTTGATGCTGGGTCCTTTTCGGTACATCATATTAGTCACAGGATAATCACACATTCTATTACTGTACATGTTAACTTTCACCACATGGTTAGGGTAGATTTTGGAAATCTCCCCATCATAAAGTTATTATCTTCTCTTTTGTGACCAATGAACAATTTTGATGGAGATGTTCTGAGACTATAAAAGTATCCTATTGCTATAGTACAAGTATAGCATCCTATGCTTTTACCTACCTATTTTAGCAACTATTAATAATTCTTACCTGGGTTAATTGCTACTTTGGCTGGAAATGGTAATTTATAACTCCAGCAGTCTTCCTTATTTGTGGGTGATACATTCCAAGATCCCCAGTGAAACCAAGGAGAGTACTGAATCCTATATCAAGTCATATACCACATAATATTTTGGTAAATGATGGCCATTTTTTTATCACCTAGTGACATCATAGCACTTTTAATTTGTGTAAATACATTCTATGATGTTTGTACAACAAAAATATTATTTGATGAAACATTTCTCAAAATGCATCCCATTAAGTGATACATTACTGTGTGTTTTTCCCATGCATAATGCATATGATAAATTTTAATTTATACATTGACAGTAATAGATTAATAACAGGAAATAGTAATAACAGAGAACAACTATAAAAAAGGCAGTGTAACAAAATGGCCAGCATTACTACTCTTGCACTTTGGAGTAATTATTAAGTAAACTTAGAGCTAGTTCAACACAGCTACAGGGATATGGCAACAGTTGATCTGAGGACCCAGATGGCTACCAGGTGACTAACAGGTAGGTGGCACATGCAGCATGAATACACTGAATGAAAGGACGGTTCATGTCCCAGGCAGGGCAGTGTGAGATTTCATCATGCAACTCTGAATAGTTCAAAATTTTGTGTTATTTATTTTTGGAATTTTTTATTTGATATTTTTGCAACATAATCTATGGTGTGTAACTGAAATTATAGAAAATAAAATCATCAATTAGAGGTAATAACTATATATTTACAAATGTATAGCAGCAGAAGTACATTCCTTATTTGTCAACATTTATACATAGATTCTTGTGTTATTCAGAGTTAGAACACAATCTCATCAATAGTAATTTTGATGCTCAAATCACCCCACTTTTGAGCAGGCAAGCTCTTTAAAGCTGTTATCTGTACCATTGTGACACTCAGCCATCATTTTTTTTTTTTTTTTTTTTTTTTTTTTTTTTTTGGTGGCACTGGGGTTCCTGGAAGCCCGTCTTCCTCCGGGCTACACTCCCAGATCTATTTTATACTTTTTTATTTTTGGAAACAGGGCTGGCTTCGAACCAGCACGATCCTCCTGTCTCCACCTCCCAAGCCCAGGGATTACAAGTGTGTGCCACCACGCCTGGCTTAGCCATCATTTTTAAAACATTTCAGTTTTTGGTATAGGTGACTGTTCTAAATTCATCTTGCCTTTTCCTTGTCCCACTTCTGAAATCAGCCATGTTTCCAAGAAATCCCAATTCCCTTGAGTTGGGAGATGGTATTTGTAAACACAATCTGCATGTTGACACCTATAAATGTCACCAGATTTGAATTCTTTCTTCTTCCTTGCCCTCCCCTTTTCATCCTGTGTCTTCCTTTTTTGAACAGTGAGAACCAGGGCTCCCAACATCCTTCTATTTACTGGATTGCTCCATCCCACAGTGCATATGACATAGTCACACTATAAACAACAGTATTAGAGTTTACAATATCTTCTTTAGAATTAAAGTATGTAATAATAATTCTGTGTTCAGAAGTTTCTAGGTTGTTTCTCCACCCCCACCTGTAGGGTGGTTATAATATTCATTAGAAATTCAGTTCAACTCATTTGTTTCTAATAGAATTCAAATTTAATTTCCCTTCTTTCTTAATTTTTATCATTTTGAAAACATTAACATGATTCCAAAAGTAAAATCTCTACTAAGAGATCCACAGGGAGGTGTCTATTCCTCTCCTCCCCATTCCTTTCCATCTTCTGCAGGTTCTTTACTACTGTCTATCCTCCCCTTCTTTTTTGTCTCACTTTGTTACTGTCTAGTTAAAATAAAATCCTTCCACTCCCTTTATTGCATATGCAATAACCAACCATCCTCCCTGCTCTCCTTTTTCTTGCCCTTGTAGTTACATCCTTTCTACTTTACCAGAGAGCATCGTGTTCACATAGGATCCTCCCACTCTTGCCCCTGACCTTGTTTTGATCTCTTTAATGGACGATAATTATTTGTAGCATTTTTAACCACCCACTCTTCCTTTTTTACCCTTCACAATCATATCTTCAACTTGCATCTCTTCTGTTCTCTTTATCTCCTTCTCCCCAGACATGTGACAATCCTGAGACAGCCACCCATGGCTTGCACACCTTTGAGCCCTGCCTTATAGCCAGACCCTGTGATCAGTGCTGAGCATGAGTTCCTGGATTTCCTCATTCTGGTTTTTTTCTTCCTCACCTTGCTCCATCATTATCCCTGGACACAGAGGCATGCAGTAGTTCTGTATCTGGTGTTTATTTTTCTACTTACACTAATTTGAAATGCGAGTGTTTTCTGGTTTTGATAATGAGAAGGCATGGGTTATTTGTGGTTTATTTGTGTTTCTTGGTGGTCTGAATGTTTTCTTTGGCAGAGACATGAAGAGTTTCAGAATCAGGTCCGTTTTATTAGTTTAAGAAAAAATAAAATTCTTGTGTGAACCAGAATGCCAAGAAGAAATGGACAAGTCTATGAAGAAACGTCTATTACCAGGTGTTCCTGCTAGCTGGATCATCTCCACCTGGTCTTAGTTCCAGTCCTGGCATTCAAACACCTGTCTTCAGGTTTCAGCTCTTAACCTTAGTCATCAACTGTGCTCTTCTGAGCCTGCATCCCTCCTTTAGCAAACACCGTAAAGCACCTGTCCCTCCGGTAGAAGCTTGCCATGTCCCTTCCATTCTTACCATGGCCAGACATCTGCAACAGCACAGAACTTCTGCTCTCAGGCTGATTACTTTTGGAGCAGTGAGTATGCTTAGATTGTTCCCTTTATTTATCTTTGTTTCCTATACAAATTAAACTGAAAGCTTTTCCTAATGTGTTTCTGTTTCCTTTAGGATTGCTGTCGGCCTTGCATACCTTGCAATTGGTGCAACCACTTGGTTCTTCCCCCAAGCTTGGTAGGAAGGCAGGTTCTGGGTTCCAGTTCCATTCCATTGCAAATTTACCAGGCAATGTCAGAGTGTACAGCCTTTAACAATTTATTTAACCTTTCTTGGTTTATAGTTCTTTAGTCAATAAGTGAGGGGAACAAACTAGCTAAAACATGAAGTGACGTCTTGTTCAAATATTTATATAGTATGAATCACACAGGGGAGGGTGCTATAATTCCAATTCTATAACCTGACTACTTTCTTACAGAAATGTAGCTTCTTTGGTGGGGTTGGAATGAGTAAGAAAACAACGCAAAGGATAATGGGAAGAAATAATGGAAAGAACAGCAATGTCGGTTTATGTTGTTTTCACTTTAAATGTCTTGGAAAAATGTGCATGGAAATAAAGCTGAAAATGCGAATTTATATGGGATGTCTATATCTTGCTCCTACCCATATCACGTTGCAATAACACAACGATCGATCCATTCAGATAATTGCCATCATTACACCGTTTACATTACTTGCCTCACGTTTACTGCTCTGACAGTCTCTTACAGCCAAGCAAATTAAGTATCTAAAGGGTGCTGGTGAACACACAATATAGTCACATTTATGGTTACTGTGTTCAGTTGCAGTGACCAATTTAATTGATGTAATCCTGTACATCTCAGGGGAAATTGGAGATATTAACAATTATGCCAATGAAGTTAAAATAATTTTGAACTCATGATTTCCTTTAATCCATTTGCATTTATTAAAGATTCAGGATTAAACTGCTTCTACCATGAGACAACAGGGAAAAAATAGAAAAACCTCTTAATTAAATGTGACTTGAAGAAACACTAAATATCTGTATGGAAGAGATGGGAAAAGATAAGGCAGAAAAAGAAAGGAAAGAAAAAATGTAGGCATTGCTTCTGAGAATTGCAGAAATTACAATACAAGTCTTTTGCCATTTTTAAATAAGTATGTTATTAAATCACCAAACCCAGAGGATACAATTAGAGTCTTCAAGTACCGGGAAAAGTGGATTTTTGTGTCCAGGTTTGTCTTCCATGATAATAAAAAAATTTTGCTAGACTTAGTCCCTGACTTAGAGGATTCCCTGCTCAGCATGGTTTCCTCATGGCTCCAAATTATACTGATCTAAAATTATATATATACATATATATTTCATGTTTTTAAAATAACCTTTATTTTTAAAGTTAATATATGCATTTTAGGAAACAAAATCACATGAAGCAAAGAACAAAGTCATCCAGTCATGAGTAGCTTAGTTGGCCGTGGCCTTCCCACTCCTGTGTACACATACACAACAGGCCAATTGTGTGATAAGATCATAGTATGTATCATACTTTTCTACATATCAATATTCAATTCAAAAATCCCAAAGCTACACATGTATTTTTGATAACCAAGGATATAGTGCACCAACTCAATCCGTTAGAAAAAACTGTAATCCTGCTTTACTTGTGGACAAAAATTTCACTGAAGACAGAAATAGCAACAGGTCTTTGGATAGACATATTGGCAGAGTTACGATTAAAATACTCCATTCCCTTAATGCTTGATTTAAAATGAGACATAAAGCAAGAGTATACAAAGCATGTTTCTAAGAGAGTTATCAGATTTGTACTACTAAAATATTAGCTTGAATGCATGTTTCCAGTGAATTCAGATATCTACGGGACAGCACAGAAGATGCACGCACACACACACACGTGCATGCACACACACACACACACACACACACACACACACACACACACACCAATGGCTAAAGTTATGCTCTTTAAGTATTTTTTTGTTACTTCATAGAAATGGTTGCATTTTGGGAGTGGGATTATTAAATGGTGTCTTGGAGAGTATGCTGTTTGAACTCTGGATGATATGTGGCATGGGGAATATACAAAGAGAAGTCTTCTGTGCCCCTTAGATTAGTTCATATTGTCTAGCCATTGTTCTATATGTGTATTTTAGTTACTATTTCTGGGTATTAAAAGATAAATACTAATGGTCAAAGTATGTGAGAAGTAGGAAAATAATCCCTATAAAATTGTCCTTTTGTTAGTTTTTAGGAAGAGCTCTCTACTGGGATGACCTTTGTTAATCTGTGTCTTGGTGCTAGAAGTCCTGTACTTAGTAGGTGACACTAATTACTAGAATGGGGAAGCAGGAGAAGAGGAATGGTGTGGAAAGAGCTCTTTGTTAATAACTCTGTGCCCAGAAGACTGCTTTAGATTCTTACCATAAGTTTCTGTGTGCATTTTTGGTAAGTACTTGTGTTCATTGTGCACAAAGTTCCTATTTCAGTCCCAAACACCTTAGCTTCATAGATGTCCCAAGGCGACACTGTGTGGTAAAAATTAGAGCTAGTGAATAAGTCAACTTGTAAGAACCTTTTTGTTATAATTGTTAAGAAAAGTGCATCTTGGCCATGGAATTGTTATACCTCTGGGCAGTATGCATCTGGACTTGTTCATCAGGCTGGCAGCAGAGGGGCAGAAGGAAGTGCACAGAGGTGAGAGCAAGTGTTTCTTAGATCTAAATATATTCTCAGAGAGACTCTGATTCAAAATCAAGAATAAAAAATAGGGCTAGGGGCTAGGGTTTAGCTTGGAGGTAGAATGCCCCTGGGTTTTATCCCCCAGTACAATATATATATATATATATATATATATATATATATATATATATATATTTATATATATGGGTATATATATTTAGTTCCATCTCTAAAGTTCTTACAGGTCCTAATAAAACCCAAGCAATAGAATAAACTCAAATTGTTTTAGTTTGCTGTGGACATGAATTTGAATTAACATATATTTTAAAGGAACCATGTTTCATGGAGGATCTGCTCCATGAATACATATGCTGTCTAAATCTTACAAATGTCTAATGAACTGATGCTTCTACACTGCTGTTCTACATTAATTCTCCCTATTTAAAATCTTTTTATACTATAAATTTGCATACTATGTCCCATTCCTTAAACAAAGAGTAGAAGAGTCACTGTAAAAATTTCCTGTGAGCCAGATGTGGTGGTGCACACACCCATAATCTCAGTACTTGGGAGGCTGAGAGAGGAAGATTGCAGGTTTGACAGCCTCAGCAGGTAGTGAGACTCTTATCAATCTAGTGAGATCTTGTTTCCAAATAAGAAATAAAATTCCTGGGGGTGTAGCTCAAAGGTAGAATGTCTCTGGGTTTAATCTCCATTACTACAAAAATAAAAAATCCTCTGAGAGATGGTAGGGAGGGAAGATGTGATCAAAGTATGGTATATAAATGTATAGAAATGACACACTGAAATCAGTTAAATTTTATAATAAAAATAAAGAAATAAAATTAAAGATGCATTTCCCTCTGAATTGAATAACAACTCCTCTAGTCTTTCCACCTCTTGTAACCTGTCCCCGCTCATCCATCAGAACGTACACATCCGCCATTGCACACCTCTCGCCATCTCCGAGCCTCGCCCAGATCCCATTTCCTTCCTGAAGGGACGTTCTCAGCCCTGTGGCTGTGCCTTTGGTTCTGTTGCTCTAGCAGGGAATATGCTTTACTTTCACTTTGACCTCTCTAAACCCTACTCACATGTTTGTGGTATGGCTCAGACCATCACCTACAAAAGCAAAATTGGGCCACATATTCAAATTTTTAAAAATGCAGACGTGTGAAAACATGACAAAATTTTTCCCTGTAACATTCACTCAGCCGTGAGGCAAGGCCGGTACTGGGGCCTCCCAGGCCAGGATAAGAGCCTGCCGAAGGGTTAGACCAGTGCTGGGGCCAGCGAGGCCAGCATCGGAGCCTGCCATGAGGCAAGGCCGGTACTGGGGCCTCCAATGCTGGGATTGGAGCCTGCCGAGGGGTTAGGCTGGTGCTGGGGCCGGCAAGGCCGGCATCGGAGCCTGCTGTGAGGCAAGGCCGGTGCTGGGGTCTCTGAGGCCGGGATCAGAGCCTGCCAAGGGGTTAGGCCGGTGCTGGGGCCAACGAGGCCGGCATTGGAGCCTGCTGTGAGGCAAGGCCATTCCTGCGGCCTCCAAGGCCTGGATCAAAGCCAGCTGAGGGGTTAGGCTGGTGTGGGGGCCAGCGAGACCAGAACCGGGGCCTCCCATGAGGCAAGGCTGCTGCTTGAGCCAGCGAGGTCTTGATCAGTCCACTGAGTAGCCAGGCCACTACTGGGGCCGTCAAGAGTGGGATCGGTACTTGCAATGCAGCATGCACAGAGAAATATCAGAGAAAATATAAATCAGACGCTTTTCTTAATCAGCAATAACTAGGAGGAAAGGGGCAACAGGAAGAGGTTGAGCTATAGAAAGGGCCCTATAGTGAAGCAACTAATGTGACCAATCAGAGGGTATGTAATAGTGGAGGACGGAGCCTCTTTAAAACGCAGGAGGTACATAAACAAATGGATCAAAGTTAATCACCAAAGAAGCATGGGATGGAGGGAGGGGGAGGGAAAGGGTTGGGGGCTGGAGGAGGGCTAATTGGATGATGTGTGCTTGTATATCCTCTCAAGTCTTGTACTCCAGTGTGATTTATATATGACTACAATGTACCAATTTAAAAAATAAATAAATTAATTAATAAAATAAAACTGAAAAAAAAACATTCACTCAGATCCCCAAAGGCTAACTTGATCACACTTGCTTTATCATTTTCTATATCTCTCCCTTATAGTATCTGTAGTTTCCTTGTGAAAAGCCAGAATATATCACCTGATATATTTGGACAAATGACAGAATAATAAAACTTGTACTTTGCAATATTGAGCAAAATAGTAAAGACTGAGTTTTTGATCCTTACTTATAAATGTTATTTATAGTTATTCTTATTATCATATATCAAAAATGTCTACAAATACATTTTGACTTTTGTCATTGAATAAGAGCTGGCTTTATTGACTTGATAAAATGATAGAATGTGACAGAAATTTCACCTGTGAACTTCCAAAGTGAGACCATAAGCTTTTCAGCTTTGACCTGGACCTCTCAGAACACCAACTCTTGGATCCCTGAGCTGCCATGTAAGAAGTCTGACTGTTTTGAGATGGTATAAAATCTGAGTTATATGGTAAGTCTAGGAGAACAAGATGTTCTGTGGAAAGAGATAGCCTGAGCTGGGCGTGGTGGCGCACACTTGTAATCCCAGTATTTGGGAGGCTGAGATAGAAGCATCACTGTTCGAGAACAGCCTCAGCTACTTAGCGAGGCCCTCTGCAACTTAGGGAGACCCTGTTTCAAAATAAAGAAGAAAAAAATAGGGCTGGGGGTGGAGCTCAGAGGTAGAATGCCCCTAAGAAAGGAAAGCGACAGGCCAAAGAGTATTGAGATACCAGACCTGGTAATGATGCAGGCATGTTAGAAATAGATCTTTCAACCCAGCTAACATCACATTCACTGGAAATAAACCAACCATCTATGTTCTTTCTATATTTCTAACCCATAAAATTGTGAGAAAAAAGAGTGGTTGTTTTGAACCTTCATGTCTTGGGGTAGTTAGTTACCCAACAATAGATGATTGGACAAACCACATTTAGGACATGAACTTCAATACACATGTCTTTACCCACACATTTAATTTTTGATTTTTTGCTGTACTTTAGGATCTGAGCTAGAGGAGGTCACAAAAGTGTATGAATTATAGAAGGGACTACCACACAGAAAGAAAAACTTAGTAGAGGAAACTAATTTCTATACTAAAACTACACTGCAGTAGGATAAATTAGGTAACCCTTTGATCCCCGCCACCCACAAATACCCCTGCATGGTACTGGAGTTTGCACTTAGGGGCATTCTACCTCTGAACTACACCGTCCACCCTATTTTAAATATTTATTTTGAAACAGAGTCTTGCTAATTTGATGAGAGTTTCACTACTTGCTGAGGCTGTCCTTGAACCTGTGAACTTTCTGTCTCAGCTTCCTAAGTACCAGGATTATGTGTGTGCACCACCATGCCTGGCCCAAACTATCTTTGAAAAAAGAAAGTAGCATGTTTTGGGGGAGGTGATTTTTCACTCAGATTACTCAACAGGCTTTCAAAATAACAACAAAAGTCCTCATTGGAATGGATAGAGCTATTATAGCTTCAAACAAAATACCAACAAAATTATTTGTCTTATATTAGTTATCAGAAGTGAATTATACAATCAAGCTAAAATACTGGGTGTAAATATTGTCAAATTATTATGAAAGCAAATAATGTCAGGATGAAGCTAACATTCACTGCAGAGAAAACCTCGGGTTTAAAGATGATTGAAAAGAACAAAATGGTACTGTGCAAATTAAATTGGTAGATACTGAACAGGAGTAAGTGTTGTGAAGGAAAGAAAGGGATGTCCTCTGAAGAGAGTAAGAGAGAGAAGATGTCCAATTCACAGGAGTTAAAAAGGTTGTGTTCCAGGATTTTCCCTGGTCATTCTCATTTTAATCTTTTTAGAAATCTCCAATTCAGCAAAGATAGTCAAAACAAGATCAGGAAAAATATATTTCTCTAAAATCATCACTTGGCTCTAGGTGAGGAAATATGTTTTTCTAGAACTTGCACTTGAATCAGAGTCCTGAGGCCTTCTTCTCAAATAATATAGACTCAACAACTTCAGTCTAAGGCCAAAGAACTTTAAATTCAGCTTTTAAACTAAAATAATGAGATATACAAAATATCCCTAGTGATGCTGTAGACAGTCATACTTTGAAAACTGTTTAAATTATCATGAAGACAATGCACCATGAGAGTGGCGAAGTGTGCCACCAAGCATACCTCCCAAGGGGACACACCTGCATCTAGTAGAGTGGTATAAACCACAAGTAGAAAGCACATCAGGATCAGGGCCTGGATACTGAACCCCCTGCCTTTATCATCACACTTCATACCTATGGAGTTTTAGGATCATGCATCTCCTCATATCTGGTCAGTCATGGCCAGGCCTACAGTGTAATTGACTAAAGTGTGTTTCCCTTGACCATATTGAAGAGCCACGGTCTCTGTACTCAAGCAATATTTAATTCCCTTGAGCATCTTAGAGGCAAATTTTATTTTGCTTGAAAATGATAGTAACTACTTATAGCTCTGCATAGCCACCAGAGAAATAAACACGTGTGCCCATGTATGCATGGACATACTCTTATGATGTTCTTGCTCTCAAGTTCAACAAACATTAAAGATGACCATGAGGTCAAGGACTGGCACAAGGCCCTAAGACACAAATGCAAATACATTGCCACCTCTGTCTCAAGGAGCTCAGGATCCATGCAATGAGAACATGCCATGCAGGACTGTTCGCTGGTTTACTTTTGAAGAGCTGAATAGAAAGCACTACATAATGTAACCTGTGTCAATTTCTAGAATTTAAATTCTTACATGAATCTTTAGACTAGCAGCTTGTAAACTTGAGTGTGCCCATATACTTGGAAGGTTGTTAGATAACAGACTACTGGGTAACACCCTCAGTGTTTAGAGTTCATATTCTTAGGGCAGAGCTGGGAAGGATTCAATCTGCTACAAGCTACAAGCTCTCTACAAGCTCTGCTACAAGCTCTCCGGTGATACTGCTGTGCTGCTCCTGCTAGAGGTCTAAGAGACCATACTCTGAGAACCAACATCCAAGAAAGAATGACCTCAGATTGAAAGCAGCCATCTCCTCCTTCATCCCCACTGTTGCCATCACCTTTGAACTATTCTGGAGTCTCTTACTACTTTTCTGAAACTAGGCAGGAATGAAAATTTGTATTTTTCTTTCTGTTTTTTTTTTATGTAGAAGTCTGCTTCTCCCCCATGTCAGGGAGATACAATGTCCTGAGAAGATACATTAGTATGATCACACTTGTGTGTATAGAATGGGAAAAATGAGTGTGATCTGGAAAAATATTACTTGATATCACATTATATCTGGAAAATAATAAAAAAGTAATGATTTCATAGTATGACTAAGAAGTTAGCTCCATAATCACCTTGCCCAAAGAAACATATAGGAAAGAAATCCTTGCATGGTGTTGGCAGGCAGTAGAGCAGTAGGAGTGGTAAGAAGGATCTCCCTGAGAAGAATGTATAAGGATCTGATGGGAGACAACCATGTGCTTTGTAAATTCCTTTATTATTTTTTACTATAAGAGAAAGAGGCCTGACCTTTGAAGTTAAGCAATGCATTTACTTGAATATTGGCCCTACCCCTCAACTACCATTAAACCAGGCAAGTCACTTAGACTCTCTGAGACCTTCCTTCTGTGGAAAATAGAAGCGATGATAAAGACCACTCAGTATTTCAGTCTGAATGAGAAGATGAACTTAAAATGTTTCTATTACAAAGCCTGGCCCTCTGTGAGTAGAGTGAGTGAATGTTTGTTTCATTTCATCCTTTGTAAAACAGCTCCCATCTGACACTTGGGAACTCAGAGGCTTAAGCAGGGGAGGTGGTGTCAGCCAGGGTAGAAGTTATCGCCATTGATTAGGGAAGATTTCGACCAGATGTGTAGCCAGGGACCCTTGGGACCAGACACTTTGAAGTAACCTCACATAAAGACTAGCTTCAGGTGCTGGTTGTTTGTCTGAAGCCTTCTGAATTCCCGATCCCTCTCCCTCCTTTCCCTCTCATCTTCTCTCTCCCACTTCCATTTATCAATCACTCCTACAGAGAAGCCTGCTCTCAAAAAAGGTGTCACAATTTCATGCACATTCATATTCAAAGGAATCATAAGCCACTAAGAGGATCTGCATGTGAAGAGATCCTTAGGAAGCAAATCTTTAATTACAGGATTTGAGATAGAAAGTGAGCAGTTTGTGCTTAAAATCCTACATTATCATCATCTTCCTTATAAGGCCTAGGACATGTTGATGAGAATTTTTTCCATATCTTAGAGTAGCAGGAAAGAACATTCTATAACTCACAGCTCTTCTCAACCTGCACAAATGAAACAGTCAACTTTCCCATTGGAGTGGTGGATGCTACTGACCAGGTGCATGCCCTGGGCTCCCAGGGTACCCTATTTGCCCTTAGTCACAGCACCCACCATGCTGAACTGCAGGATGGTTCACATTATTCCCTCTCTGCTCTTTGATGATGCACACCACTGTCTCCCAACACTGGCAGGACCCCTGGAATACATAATGGACCAGTCTATTTGTAACTCCGGTCATTTCCATGAGTAATTTTTGCATCAAGAGATGCGGATGGAAGCCGGGCATGGTGGCGCACGCTTGTAATCCCAGCAATCGGGAGGCAGAAACCAGAGGATTGTGGTTTGTGGACAGCCTCAGCGACTTGGCGAGGCTCTTCACAATTCAGTGAGACCCTGTTTCAAAAATAAAATACTGAAAAATAGGGCTTGGGGTGTAGCTCAGAAGTAGAACGTCCCTGGGGTTCCATCCCCGGTATTGAAAAAAAAGGATGCAGATGGTACCTACAGCTTATGAAAAAAAAATACTCATTGGGTTGGGACATGACCACTTTTCTGTTTTATGCCTCCAAGTTTCTGCTTCTAATTTCTACCCAAACGTCCACTGAAGGCTTTTGCCACTTGAAAGGCCTGGCATCTTGGTGAGTCGCCACAGTGGCTCGATGCTAGGCACCCTCCTTTGTCCTAATGTTATAAACATAACTGAAAAGTCCAAGAAAATTCTTCAGACAAATCTGGGGTGGAGAATAATGAAGGCTTGCTGAGATGCAAACACAGGCCGTCACAGGCAACAGGGTTCTGAAGAGGACAGCTTGTCAACACCAGCCTCCTGGCAGTGCACGTCATGAAATTTCCTCCTATGCAAGATCACCAACTCCTGTCCAGCAGTGTACTGGCGAATGCTTAACAAATAGCTTTTTAGGAGAGAAGGGCCATGCTTTGCAGGCTGCCAATTTTTATGGTTCAAATACTCTCCACACAAATGATTTCAGACCACAAGATGCAGCTGGGAAGAGATGGCCATGTATGTGCTCCTCCCATACAAGATACAGAACTTAGCATAAAATGTTGTAAAAACAAGAAAGTGATAAATTCTGAGTTTGTATTATGCTTGTATTTAGTATAATTTGTAAAAATAAAAGTTTATGAATCTTAATAGTACTTGCTAGCTAGGCTCACTGGTACATGTCTGTAATCCTAGTACTTAGGAGGCAGAGACAGGAAGATTACAGGTTCAAGGCCAGCCTCAGCAATTCAGCAAGACCCTGTTTCAAAATAAAATATAAAAAGTGTTGGGGGCATAGCTCAGAGGAAAAAATGCCCCTGGGTTCAATCCCCAGGACCAAATAAATAAGTAAATGAAATAATTGCTGTGCTTAACAATTGGCTCACAGATTCTTACAAAGTAATAATTGGCTTTCAATAGCTGGTACAGGCTGGCTTCAGCACACCATGACTCCTCCCCATCACAGACCTTACTAAATAGCTTATTTATTTATTTATTTATTTATTTATTTATTTTAGTGGTACTGGAGTTCCTGGAAGCCCTTCTACCTCCGGGATACACTCCCAGACCTATTTTTATACTTTTTAAAATTTGAAAACAGGGTCTGTTAAGCCAGCACATCTGGCTTTGAACCTGCGCGATCCTCCTGTCTCCGCCTCCCAAGCACGGGGATTACAAGCATGCGCCACCATGCCCAGCACTAAATAGCTTTTAAGTGGTGTAAATGTACATTTTAGTAGCCATGAAAAGGATTTACTGACTGTGTTGTGCATGAAATTCCACCTAGGAGCTAACTTATTCCATAGGAGCCTTGTTATTCTCACCTCAGCTAGAAAATCGTTCCCAGTTCTGCCGATCGCCTAAGGTCTGGGAGACCTCCCCATTATGCCTGTTGATACAATTTGGTTTTGGAAACTCAAGAAATGAAGCTTTCTAGGAGGTATGAAAGCTAGAGAGAAAACAGTAAACATAGAGACTTTAAATAATTTGGAGAGGGACCTATAGAATGGTATAAGGGGATTAGCGGGAGGAGCCTGGAGGAGAAAATGGGGAAATACTTCAAATAATACTATTTCAATATATAAAATTTCTGCTGAACATCTCACTAACATGTGCGGGGAGAGGGGGAGAGAGGAGATTGGGGAGGGATGGAGAAGGAAAACACACCAAGAGCTATGTGTATGCATTGTTGTGTCACATTGAACATCACTGTGATGTACAATTGCAATGCACTAATAAAGCTTTTTTAAAAAAATGAATCTCTACAAAGTTTTTAGTACACAGTTCTCTCTCCTTCATGAGATTATCTCCTGTCTCTGAACAGACTAAGGTGAACCACACTGACCAGCCCTTCTCCCTGTCCTCTATAGAGGAAGAAAATTGATCCATCTACTTGACAGCAGCCCTGGTACTTTTGAGACTTGCACTGGCTCGGGGAGTGAAGCCGTGTATTCTTCACAGTGTGTGTGTGTTTAAAGACTGGTATAAACATTTCATTATGCCAAGCATTAAGATGACAATGTCAACTTAGTTCTATTAAAACTGAAAACCTCAGAAATATTAAATATGAAACATTTGCGCTCAAGATATAACAGGCAGTTTCCAGTTATGAAAGAAGCCACCAATTCAAGTACTGTAAAAATATTTGCAGAAAAAACTTGTAAATTATTTTATCCCCCTTGGGAGACTCCAGAAACACCAAACCTATGGCTTTCAAGATAGAAGGGATGAGATTGAATTTTGTGGTGTTTGGAAGCCTCACAGAGAAATTTTTATAAAACTGGGAAATGATCTGATCACATTTTTAATACAAAATATTTATATTATCAACCACCAGTCATTTTAGAAATAACGCTATTTAAGATTTGACTGGTTTGCTGAAAATAATAATTAATATATAGAAATTATTACTTCATTTATTGAAGGCCCCTAGACTATATGAGGCATGTTAGATCCATTTTATAGGTGAAGAAACTAAAAGAGAATCTATTGATAAAAGTCCTTTATGTTACAGAAATTTTTTTCTCCATATATGCCATTTTTATGTTAATAAAGCCTTAATAATAGTGTTTTTTGTTTTGTTTTATGGTACTGGGGACTGAACTCAGAACTTTGCGCATTCAAGAAAATTGCTTTATCACTTAGTTATATTCCAGCCCCTTAAAATATTTTGAAGAACAAAATGTAAACAATAAACAATAGTAGCTTAGAAATGCCTAAGAGACCAAGGTATGTGTTTTCCTCTACCAAGAATCAGGTAATTCAGCTTGAGGCAAGACAAAAGGAGAAAACCTCCAGGAGAAGGCATGCCTCCCTCTTAGCCCTCTGAACATACGGAGACTATGAGAGAGAGAAAATAAGAAAAGCTCAGACATTTGCGTCGTGAAAATCATTTCACTCCCAATAGAAAGTCACTTAAAATGCATATTTAAATTCCAAACATGAACCGTTGTATGCCCAGCAGATTGGAGTAAATTTAGAAACAATTTTTATGTGGCAAACATTGTTGAACCTGTGGAACCACAGGAACCTTCACGTGCCATTGGTTGGAGTGCAAATCAGTTCGCCCATTTTAGAACAGTCTGGCTCAACCTAATGAAGGAGAAGGTCCTCACAGCTTCTGACCCTGCAGAGCCACTTCTTGGTTTATCTGCTGTGGACACGTAGCAGCACATGTACTAGGAGTGTTCATAGTGGCTTTCATCTTCACCACCTCCCAGTTGGGAATAACCCAATGAGATTAAAGATGCAATGGGAAATTTGCGGTATATTTCCATAATGGAATATTACAAGGAAATAAAAAATAGTGAAAGAGAGCTAAGTCTATAACATGGATGAATCTTACAATGTTGACATGGAGTGAAAGGAGCACATATATCTTAAAAAATCATACACATATGAAAGCATACACAAGCATATACACACTTTGTATATACATATACACACAGACACAGATACATACATATATAGGAATATTATTGGGATAATATACTATCCCAATATTTTTCCACATGAAATCAAAGCTCAAAATTTAGAAAAAAAAGTTATATTATTTAGGGATACATACATAGGAGGTAAAACTTTAATTTTCATAAAGCAAGAAGATGACTATTAAAGAGTACCCATTAATTATTACCTCTAGTGGGAAGAAAGAAAGCTGTGATTAGATCCCAGGGGATTTCTAGGCTACTAGCAATGCTTCATCTGCTGACCTGGTGGCAATTACCCATTTTTCCTTATCAAATTTGTGTGTGTGTGTGTGTGTGTGTGTGTGTGTGTGTGTGTTTATGGTACTGGAGATTAAACCCAGAGGCATAGTGCCTCTGAGATGCTACACTCCCAGCCCTATTTTATTTTTTATTTTGAAACAGGGTCTTGCTAAGTTGCCAAGATCTTGCTAAGTTGCTGAGGCTGGTTGCAAACCTGAGATTCTCCTGTCTCAGCCTCCCATGTACTGGGATTACAGGTGTGCACATACACAGCCCCTTATCAATGTTCAACTATATGTATGCATTTTACATACTTTCCTGTAAACATATTTCTATCTCACATGTACTTTCATTCACTAATAAGAAACAGAGCACCGGGCAAGGCCAGGGAAAGTTCTGGAAAGGTCCTGGTGTTCTTGGGTATCCCTGAGGCTCTGGGGACTCTGGGTAGAGAGTAGCTGGGATAAAGACAGAGACATGAGTGCATGGGAAGAGGCTAAGGTGAAGGGTATGAACAAATGTATACTTTATTTATTTATTTATTTATTTGTTTATTTATTTATTTATTTTTGGTGGTGCTGGGGTTCCTGGAAACCCTTCTACTTCCCAGACCTATTTTATGCTTCTTTTATTTGGAAACAGGGTCTCTTAAGCCAGAGCAGCTGGTTTCGAACCTGCGCGATCCTCCTGTCTCCGCCTCCCAAGCGCGGGGATTACAAGCGTGCGCCACCACGCCGGGCCAAATGTATACTTTAAAGAAACATTAGCAATGGGGCCAGCAAGTCGCTGGAAGGGAAGTGGGGGTCAGGAGTTGACTGTAGGGTTCCTGTTAAGGACAAACTCTCCCTGGAATAAAACAGTGCACTGAGGAAAAGAAGGTGTACAAGAAAGAGAGAATTCAGAAAAGAACCACCAGCTGCTCACCTGAACCTCTGAGGAGAGCTGAGAACCTAAGATGATGCCAGGGATTTATATTGAGTCTCTGAGGGGTGATATCGTCTTTAATAGACAGAGGGAGCAAAGTGAAATAAAGCACTATGATAGACTTTTAGAAAAAAACATCCCATTATTTTTGCCATGCAATGATTTTCCCCTACTCCTACAGAGAAAAGAACATCACAATAAATGCAGTGTTCTAGTTCTTAAGTGAGGCCTACACACAGTCACAACAGCCCCTCTCCCGTCTTTCCACTGTTGGTGGGCTTTCTCATAATGTTTTATTTGTTTAGAGATACCAATGGCTCACTCTAAAGATTACTATTCTCTTTTAGGAAGAATATTGTTTCCTTTGCTTAGGAATCCACAAGAAAAAGAGGATTAAGGTTTAGAAAGATGTGACAGCTGAATTATCAGGCTAATCTCTGGCCTTTCCCCCTCAGATAAGTGGCCTCCCAGGTGGCGCCCAGGTGGGCAGTGTGGGTACCTGGAAGGGAAGGTTTCCTGTTGCTAGGCTCCCTGCTTCCGCCTCCAGCTTCAGGGAGCCATAGTAGCTTGGGGGCCTCCTGCAGGGATGCAGCAGGACAGAAGTAAAGTTCTGTATGGGTGCAATTTAGTTTCATCATTGTCTTTTGCTGAAGTTGGAAGGATATGGAAAATCCTTTCTGTCTTTTGGTGTCCCCAGATTTCGTTATTAGGTTAAAAACCCCTGAATAAGATCTGGCAACCAGCAAGGCTTTACTCATGACTGATGGCAGTCCTTAAATTAGTAAGTCTTTGAATAAATAATCATTAGTTCAGTTCTGTGCATATGCAACAAGGAAGGAACCTCTGGAAGATATCTGGCCAGGAGACAGAGATGTAGGGCTAGTGGGAGAGGGAAGCCAGGGCCAGATGGTGGGTGTAGCTGTGATGGAGAAAGGGTGGGAGTTATGGAAAATGGTGACGACAGTCATGACAATGGCAGTCATCAAGTGCTGCTGCTTGCTCTGATTACCACGTGCCACACGCTGCTCCACGATTGACGAACAAACTTTATCAGCAAGGTACAAAGGAAGTAACTCTTGTCACCCCCACTCTATGGAGGAGCCCTCAGAGAGCTGCAGTGGTTCTCTTTAGGCCCCACAGACCTAATGGAATCAGAAGTGTTGAGTAAACTTAGCTTCCTGGACTTTACTTGTTTGTGAACTTAAGTAAAAATTAATCCCCCTCTAGAAACCACAACCTCTGTTTACAAGTCCAAGAGCTAAAAGGGATGTGTGTGGGGAGTGGAGGGGAGGAGAGAGGTGCAGGCACACTTTCCCACAGAGAACTGGCAGGCAGCACACGTCGCTTCAAAAACCTTGGGGGAAGACAAGAGCTAATGCCTCTCCCTCTGGCTGGTACCATCTCCCAGGTTGCTTTGTGTGGGTGAGTGGGTGGGAGTTGGCAGATGTTTTTAAGCAATTGGGACCCTGAGATGATAAGGTTGAGAGGAGCTTCAATGAAATTCCTTATTGAGGGCTGAATCAAAGCAGAGCAAACGTCTCGGCTTCCAGCTCAGCTCAGGTACAATGACAGACATGTACATTGGGAGGCTGGCAGCCATCAATTTTATTAAAAGATTTTTCTGTTTGAATTACACATAATTCTATGAGGATCATATTGAATCATGGTGCAGAACGTGTACTTATCTAGCGATGCTACCAAGGAGGTATTTTACATCCAGATGACGTCTTAAGAGATATTTTAAGTAAAAGAATAGTGCGATATCAAGAGACCTGGCCTTTTAGTTGTAGTTTGGCAGTATTAAGAACATTTTCTAGCAGTGTGTTGTGGCAGAGAAGACAGCCTGGAACACATGTTTTTAAGGTTTGGCATTTACTTACTGGGTGACACTAATCAAGTCACTTAACACCTCTTGGCTTTATTTTTTTTTTCTTATAATCTTACTCTTTCCCACTTAGAAACATCCTAGGATTGTATGGATTTTTACAGTTAAGTATGCAAAGCTAAATAACCATAGAATCATAGATTAAAAGATGACAAAGAGGCTCATACTTGAACTTACTTCACAGTATAACAATTCCTTTTGCAAAATTCTGAATATATATAGCGCAGACTTACTTTCCACTAGGCCCTCTTTAAACCAGCCTTTGATGCAATATGTTGAGCAGAGAGGAGCATAACCAAAACAGAATTAAGTCTCATTATGATAAACTTGGATAAAATGTCGGGCTATGAACAGCAAACCTTATTTCCCTGTCTCAACAGACCACTGGGAAAACAATGTCTTGTTGATCTGGTTAGAACAAATTAAACACAAAGAGCCCTTCTTTATAATAAGAGAGTGTGCGTGGCAACTGTATGTGTTTAACAGAACTATATATAGAGAGAGAAACCAGGGTTTCTCAACTGGAGCACTGCTGACATTTTAGGCGAGGTCATTATTTGGGGAAGCTGTCCTGTGCACTGCTGATGTTAGCAGCATTCCTCTATTTGACAACTGTAACTACTTTACTTAGTTTCAATATCAAAGCTGCTTCTATATACTGCTATGATGTCCTCAGGGAGGGATACACACATGTACACAAACATAAAAATCTATGAACATATTTATACTTGTGTGGCACTTTCAACCTTATAGATACATTTTATAAATTTAGAGAGGACTGGGAAATCAACCACATAATTTTGTAGATGAAGAAAATTGCAGCCCAGACAAAATTAATGACTACCCAGCCAGCCACTGTATTTCATTTTTTGTTACCAGACAAAAAACAACGGAGCTGGAAGAGATATTAACTTCATACAGATTCGGTTTCTGTTTAACAGACAAGAAAACTAGATCTCAACTCTTTGTTTTTCTCCCCTTCTACCCATTACACTGATTGTTGGGATCACTTGCTCCAGCAGATTAGGTATTAAGGTGTCTTAATTTTATCAAGGTGGAAGATTTTGTGTCCAATTACTGGAAGTGACACTCTTCCCAGAGCGTGTTTCCTTTGATCCAGTAAGTGGTGACAGGTTGAGACAGCTCCAGGCTGAGGTCTCACACCTACTGAGTTCCACTTAGGACCCATGGCAGCACAATTATCTAGTCAATTGCTCTGGAGGGAATGTCATCTTGAAAACATGACCAAGTTCACACCTTTGTAATTAATCAGACAGCTGCTTCAGTGTGATGGTGTTAACACCTCACAGACTTGACTGCCTCTTTAACCCTGGGAAATGCTCTTCACATAAAGTTTGAACTCTATTTACAGAGTCCAACATTTGGATGCTAATTAGCAAAATAATACCCACAGTGCAATTCTGCTTAAACCTTTCATCTCTGGGTGGAAATGCATTAGATAAACAACATGTTATACAAAATAGAATTGTGTTGATAGAATGTATGAGCTATAGAAGATATATTTAAAATTCTTATTAAGAAAAATGGTCTCTTTATATTTTTTAAGGTTTTCCTAGAATTATTGTCTTTTACAAATGAAGTTTTGGGCCAAGCAAAGTGGCACATGCCTGTAATGCCAGTACTTGGAAAACTGAGACAGAAGGATTGCAGGTTTGAGCTCAGCCTCAGAAACTTAACAGGATCCTGTATTAAAGTAAAAAAATAAAAATAAATAAAAAGAGGACTGGGGGTGTAGCTGGGAGGTAGTATGTTCCTGGGTTCAATCCCCAGTAATCACAAGTATGTACACACACATGCACATACACGCATGCACGCACACACACAAATACACGATATGATTTGAAGATAGTTGATTATTGGCTATATAAAGAATTTCTTTAAAAAGAATAAAGAGCAAAGCCTCTGTGTACATTAATTGTATATAAATATAAATATAATTTGTAAATGCTAGTACCAGATTTTTAGCTATAACAATATTACATCATCTTCCAATGTTTGAGGGCACAGATAAGACTTAGTCAGGCTATTATGTTGCAGGTACTTTGCTTCTGCAAACCCAAATTCTCAGTTTCTCCTAGCATACTGGTCTGCTCGTTTACTACATTTGAGGCTTCCTCAATTTCTGTGCACTTTGAATTTCCTACTTATCGATACTCATGTACATCAACAATGATTTCTGGGAATCAGGATGATAATAAGCCTGGTGCTAAAGAACAACAGTAAAAAATAAATCTGTATTTAATCTGTATTTGTGTGCGCTGGAATAAAGTATTCTTAAATCTGAGAAAGTCAATTAGCGAAGAGCAACACAATCTAGCTTCAAATGTAATCGGTCCAGGAGAGCCGAGGGTGGAAAGGAGGCATTTATGAAACACGGAGGAAAAGGGGAGAAAGGTTGTTAGGTGCAGTGTCCACTTAGAAGTTGACAAGCAACACAGATCTCTGGTAGGTATCGCTGGTAAAGGTCAAGGGGAACAGAGTTATGACTGTGAACTTTAAGAACACTGACAGGAAACGCAAGGCCGGGTTTCCATTGCATTGCCTTGCTATTCACATAAAACCATCAGTGCCTTCACAGAAAGCTTTATTGATTTACACAGACACTCATTTGTCACATCCTGTAGAGTACATTAAAAGCTGCCGAGTATTTAAAATATACTCAGCAAATTCGCCTTCTCACTTCTATGCAGCCTGGTTTCCTGGCCGTAGGAGATTTCCAGTGTGAACAGCTTGATTCAAGAGCAAGCCAGCAATTTAACAATAGGTGCAGCTGGAAGGGC
This sequence comes from Muscardinus avellanarius, assembly GCF_963383645.1. Taxonomy (NCBI): domain Eukaryota; kingdom Metazoa; phylum Chordata; class Mammalia; order Rodentia; family Gliridae; genus Muscardinus; species Muscardinus avellanarius. Next base: position 102,199,853 of record NC_137787.1, on the reverse strand, counting down.
CCTTCCTGAGTTCTCCCTGAGAAGCCGCTGTGGGGCTGATGGGCTCTGATGGGGACGGGACACATGAAGGGAACACACATTAGATAGAGGGGGTTTGCAAAGCAGGGACAACACTTCGTCCTCACCTTGAATTCCCTGACTGTCCCTGTGGCTTGTCCCTTCCATGTATCTGTGCCTCCAGTGTTAGGAAGAGGAGACAGGATGGAGTAATGCACAGGAGAGGTGGCTCTTGAATCCTCGCCACCACAGGTATGAATTCTGGTTCCCTGCGTATCAGTGCGCTCAATTTGGGTAAGTCAATTGTCCCTATACCACTCAGTTTCCTAATCTGTAAAATGGCGGTAAAAAAATATAATGATGACAGGTTGTTGTGAGGTTGAAGTGGGTAAGATGCAGAGAGCACTGAAGAAAATGCCCAATTCCAGGTAATGCTACTTTACATAGCAATGCACAGTGGCCATGCATGGCTATATAGAAATTAATTAAGATGAATTCTAAACAGTTCCTCACTTACATGAGGTATATTTCAATCCTCCAACATCCATGTCTCGCTAAAGGGCTGCCATGTTGGACAGCACAGAAAGAGAACACTTCCAACAATGTGGAACATTCTACTGGCTCCCACTATTGTAGAGGTTGGTGTGCATTTTTAAATTTTATTAACTAGATCTTAAAAGCATTGTCATTTAGTCTGTAGACAGGCTCATGTCCAATAGGTAATGAAAGTTATTAAATATGTTCACTTTAGAAATATATGTTCATGGTTTTCAATTCATTATATTTTTATTACATTCCCTCCAAATCTTGCTTTTGTCTTTATCTCAATTCATCCTTCCTATACCTATTGAAGCAAATACATTAGACATCTATCATTTTTATCTCAGAGAGGAAAAACAGATACATTCATATTTTCGTACATTCATATGAGGAAATCATGTTCAGTCTTTGGAGAGTTTTGAGAGTAACAAACAAATCAAATAAAAAAGGCCATTTGGGAAGGATAACGTTCTTATTTTTACTGACTTAAAATTAGTAATATTTTATTGGGGGAAATTGAAAAACACATAAAAGTATGACCGCCAAAATTGCTCAGAATTACAAAACCTGTAGATAACTAGCATTAACAGTATTATGTCATCTTCTAGGATTTTGTAATATGTGGTGGACATTATAGTTCACTTATTGGATGATGATTTTTTTCCAGTTGCCATAGGGTAGATATTTTGCTGCATCATTAAAGATTATTTGATAAAAAGAATATACAAGATTGTATTTTTATGGGGCGGTACTACACATTACTTAACCATTTATCATTTTGTTATTAAAAATGTTTCAAAGAATGAACTTATACATAACTCTCATTTTAAATCATGAAGTATTTTTGAGGCTAGTGCCTTGCAATTAGAATTAACTCCTTGTGGTTGAAACCCTGAATCTTTCTCAGAGATTCTTTATACATATCCCATTGTGTCTTTTGGAAAAGCTACATTGATTTTCACTTCCCCAAGAGATTATGTGTGCTCCTGCCCTTTCTCCAGAACCAATTACCATCATCTGAACATTGTGTGTCAATGTTGCACACAAAATCTCTTTTGTTATCTCACTTTCTGTTTTTTTGATTGCACATGAAGCAAATTTTTTCCTGTGTTTATCAGCTAATGATATTTTCTATTCTATGAACTGGCTTTTCATGTCCTTTGCCCAGTCTCCTGTCACTAACTTTCTGATATGAATTTATAATAAATCTTCAGATATTAAGGCCAGCAAAGAGTTTTAATTCAGATGCATTCTGTTTTCCTTTTAATTTTGTCTGTAATATTTTAATGTTCACACTTGTTAAATGTTTATAAAGTCAAATCAATTTTCCTTTGCCTTTGTAAATTCCTTCATTGGTTTTATAATCAGAAAATATTTTTCACCAGAGGGCAATTAAATAGTCACTTTTGTTTTCTTCAAGCTTAATAATGTTTCATTGTCTCTTTATTGTACATTTATCTCTTTAGTCCACGTGGATTTATATTATGTTATGGGGTCAAGTAAATACAGTTCTAATTTTTTCTCCAAAAACAGTATGACATGTCTTGATTACCGTTGGTATACCAAATCTCATACTCTTAAAACCATCATACTCTTAAAGATGGTAAGATTTATTGTGGATGACTTATTCTGTTTGATTGATCTTTCCTCTCTAGGCCCCTACCTACACTAATTTAATTATTATAAGTTCAGGGCATTTTAATAGATGATAGGACAAGCCTGCATTGTTTACTCCTCTTTTTGTTCAAATATTTTCTGCATTTTTCTATATGATCTATAAAATTATTTTAAGTTCTCCTGAATACCCTTCTCTAATCCAATATATTTTATTTCTTGTAAAAATTAATTTAACCTTTTTTATGGAAAGTAGTGGTTTTGTCATATTTACCCTTCCTATCCAGTAACATGGTATATCTTTTATTAAATTCTGTTTTCTTTCTCTCAATAAGTTTCATACTTTTCTTTATATAGGCTTTGTACTTTTATTTACAGTATTTTGTGAGCTTTATTACAACTATATGCTAAATTTCCCCAATCATTTTATTCCTTGTTTATAGAAAACTACTGATTTTTGTATGCTTATCTCTGATTGCTTCATTGTATTCTTTTTATTAACTCTAATATTTTCTTCCAAATGATTTTCTCAGTTTTGTGCTCTATATAATGCCACTTGCAAACGGCTTTTCCCTTCTTTCCAATATGACTTTATTTCTGATTCTTGTGTGAAGCACTGTTGGTAAAACTCCCCAAACAATAGCATGAGTAAGTATGGTACTGTGGGCCAGAGCTCCTGACTGCAGCTGATATTGCCAGCACATTTTCCCAATAATACTGGTGACCAGATGAACAATGTAATTATTATAAGTTCATAGCACTTTAATAGATGATAGGGCAAGCTGGCATTGTTTTCTCTTCTTTTTGTTCAAATATTTTCCAGCATTTTTCTATATGATCTATAAAATTATTTTAATTTCTCCTTATCGCCCTTCCCAAATCTAATATATTTTATTTATTGTAAAAATTAATTTAACATTTATTTATGAAAAGTATTAATAAAATAAAAGAATTCTTTTATTGTATTAAGAAATTATGCTTTTAATGTTGATTTTTTCCAAGAGTTTGAAACAGACATTGGTTTGGAATTGACTGAAAATCTTCTGATCTATCATTTTTCAAGGGAGGAGTTTGGATTTCTCTGCCACATGAGGATATCTTTTGTATATATTTTTTTCTACCAGGAATTGAGCCCAGGGACATTCTACCTCTGAGCTATTATCTTCAGACTTTTTATTTTGAAACAGGTTTTTTTTTTTTTTAAGCTCTTCCTCTGTGGAAAAATAATCTTCAGGAAAGGCCACAAAATGGTTCAGAAGAAAGAAACACAACACATCTTAGACCTGGTCTATAACTCCATTTTTCTCAAGCATGCAGGCAGGAAAGCACTGTAGTTTGAATGGTGAACATCAACCATGGCTTCACGTGTTAAAGCCTGGCCCCCAAGGTGGTGCTGTGGGGAGGTGCTGTGTACCCTTCAGGAGGAGGGGCATTGTCAGAGGTTCTTAAGTCTCTGGAGCATGCCATCAAAGAAGACTGGGATCTCTGCCCCCTCCTATCTCTTTCTTGCTTCCTGGCCACAATATGAGCAGTTTTGCTTCACCACATACCCCTGCCATTTCCACCTGGCTACCCCAACAGAGGTCTACCAGCTATGGGTTTGCCTCATCATGGACTGGTACCTCTAAAACCATAGCCAAAAAAAAAAAAAATTCTATTTGTAAGTTAATTATCTCAGGTACTTTGTTACAGTGACACCAAGCTGACTAACAGGGTAAGACAACAGGTTCCGGAAAAATAACTCACAAAACTTTTGACTAGACTACCAAGGTTCTTCAGAATATATGGACAGATTCCATTTTTAGAGGGTCAGACCTTTATAGACTGTGTTGTCTTTTGGGGAATCTATCTAAAAATTGAGAACTTTGGAACTTTTTTCTCAATGAATATTTTGGTAGCTTATTTCTTAAGGATACTGTATATATAACATACATATCTAATGACTGCTGTCCTTCCTATTGTTCCATTTATGCTTATAGACCCCCTACATTTTCCCTTCCCTTCAGAACCAAAACTCAGGTGCTTTCAGGTACTGAAAATTAAATGTACAGTTGATGTCTTCTCTGTTCTTTTTGTTCCTAGAGATAAAAAAAAAACATACTTGCAGAACAAGTCAAGAACTTATCAAATGCTCTCCTTTCAGCAACCTGAAAGGGAGGTGCTTCAATAGCTGAATGTCCACCTTGTTACCTCTATTGATGATTCCTTTTCAACCAGACATGGTTCCTACCCTCCACCTGCGTACTGCACCTTAGCTCTGGTGTGTATTCTGCAACTGCATGCAATGATTTTTCATGTGACTTCACAAATTTCTACTTTACTTTTAAACTTGATTTGGATCTCTAGAGAACATTAGAAAATACTCAGCTTTCAATAATCTAATAATTTAATATGCTGTCCTTGACTGGGCGACTGCTGTTTCTTCCCTAGATGTAAGACCTGGAGCTGGACTACACTGTGCTGATCGTAGCTGAATGATTAATGGAGGTGGAGCACATCCACTGACCACACACTGCCAGGTGCCCACATAAAATGATCCACACTGAAATGTTACAGGAGAAGCATGCAGTCTTAGCCTGCAAATAGGATACAGAAATCTTAATACAGTTAATAATAGAAACACAGGTCTGATAATATTTGGCCATTTAGTGGACATTCTAAAGCCAGGTAGAATTTGGGTCACTAAATCATTTATTAACTATGTGATTTGGGATGAAATATTTAACATCTCTGTATCTTGTCAACTGAAAACAATACAAACAAAAAACTACTCATAAGGTTTTATAAAGATTGAGTAAGATGTGTAATGGGCTTAGTATATGCCTGATATGTCATTAATTCACAAGAAATGTGAGCTATCACTTTAATTTCCATGGTTTCTTATAAACCAGTGTCTTCCCCTATAGATGTGAATGGTATGTTTTGGGTTGGGTATGAGGTCGTGGAGGTTTTCAACTGGTTATTGTGGCCTTGTTTCCCACAAAAATACATCAGACAGTGCCTTATACCACAAACATTTGTTGAATGAATGTCTGAATAAAGAAAACTTCAATTTTTAATATATCTTTGCTTGGAAAGACCCACACAGAACAGGCCTGGTACTGGGTGCATAGAGGAAATTTTCATCATAACTTTCCATTCTCTCTATCCTTTATTAGCATACTTATCCTCTTTTTCAATCTACAAGTAAATTTGAAAAATAATGGAATTCAGATTTATTTATGAAAATGAATCTGCTTCTTCATTTAGCCCAACGGGCTCAGTTGGTAATATTTCCCAAGGGGTCCTTTTAAGATTCTTAAAGTAAACATATAGTTAAAACTCACACCAGTTTAATACACCTTGAAAAATAAGCATAAGAGCCTTAATTGCCTTTTTCTTGGCATACATCAATTCCTACACATAAAAATGCAGTGCTGAATAACAGCAGTAAGCCAAATTCCTTTCAAATAGCACATCTGTGTGACTACTAGCTGTCCATTATGTTTCTTAAAATCTAGGAGGCTGAAACATATTTGTGAAAAGAAACTTTTTAATAAAATTTTAACCATCTGATTCTCATGCAGGGAAAAAAGGCATAGAAATGTCTCTTTTTAAAAATTAATACAAACCTTCCCACATGATTCAAAACAGTAATAATTTTATGTTAATATAACTCATTATATAGTATTTTCTGAGAAAAGTTTAGGAAAAATAAAGTGTAAAATATAAGTGAGATGGGAGAGGAAATTTGGGGTATTACAGCTGGTCTTTTTCTTACAGGTACCTTATAATTCCTGAAATAGTTCCATCTTCTCCTTGGCCCACTCTCAGAAATAGTCTCATGGTGAATAGAATTCCATTGTGTGTATTTCTAATAATTTTGTAATCCATTTATCTGTTGATGGACACCTAGGTTGGTTCCATAATTTGGCTTTTATGAATTGTGCTGCTATAAACATGGGTATGCATATGTTGCTGTAGTTCTCTGGTTTCCTCTTTGGAAACATACCCATGAGTGGTATAGCCAAATCATATGGTGGATTCATTCCTAGTTTTCTAAGGAATCTACACACTGATCTCCATAGTGCCTGAACTAGTTTGTATTCCCACCAATAGTGTACAAGAATTTCTATTTCTACACATACTTGCCAGCATTTATTGTTGTTTGATCTCTGGATGACTGACATTCTGATTGGGCTTAGGCGGTATCTCAGTGTAGTTTTGATTTGCATCTCTCTGATTGTTAAAGATGTTGAACAGTTTTTCATTATGTCATTTGAAAGAAAATGGAAGGACCTGGATAACATTATGTTAAATGAGATTAGCCAATCACAAAAAGTGAAGGGTCATATGTTTTTTCTAATATGCACAAGCTAGGGAGTATTGAGATACTAGAGGGACTCAAGATAATGGAGAAAAAACCTAAGTGGAGCCAGGAAGGTAGTCTAAAGGAAGGAGAGGAGTACTACTATTGATTATGTGTATATATGTGAATAGACCAATGTCAATCTCAGTATTCTGTATTGGGAAGAAGGAAAATGGGATGAGGAGGCGAGAGAGGAACCAAGTGCTATGTGCATACACATCATTGTCAACATGATTTACATTATGGTGTGAGACTGGGATGCACCAATAAAAGTACAAATATATATAAAATAGGTCTGGGAGTGTAGCCCAGGCATATAAGGGCTTCCAGGAACCCCAGTACCACCAAAACAGGTACTTAATAAAAAGAAATATTCTCATGGAATAATACTACCCCTGAAATATAACCGTATAGCACCATCCATCTTTTGCCTAAGGTAAATTTCAAAGGTCTAATTTCTTTTTTATTTTTATAAATCTAAGATGCAGTCATAATAGTGTTATTATGCATGTGAGGATTCTTGTCATATAAGGTCTTCAGGTTGGTTCTTTTGGTTGGTTCTTTTTTTCCCATATTGGTTTGTAGGTGGGATTCAAAAAGGCCTGGCTGATGGTCAAGAGACTTAAAGTATAGAATTGATTCTACTCATAAGGAGGTACTGTGCCTTTTCTTTACTCCCAAGTTTCTATAAATCGAAAGGAAGTCAGAATCAGCAGAAAGTTTAACAACAACCTTTTCACCACCATACATGTATAGCAACTCCACTGTGCACATACTGAAATGCCAGGAGGAAGGCCAAGAAAGCTGCAGTTTTATAGAGAATGCAAAGTGACCTCACTGACCAGCTATTTTAAAAGATTCCTGGATTCTAGGGCCATTAAAGTTACTCAGAGCTTTGAGAGGTACAGGTTCACCATCCATAAATATTATCACAATATAAAGGTGACAGTTCTGTGATCCTGATGGGCCACTGAGAAGTAAATACTGCCCAAGGCCATGGGACAAAAACTGGGAGTAAGTCCCATGTCCCTGGATCCATGTGTTCTGTGGCTTCACCATCACAATCACACTGCTGTGCTCAGACCACCCAGAACAAGCACTGGCTCCCATCCTGAGTGTCCCCAGTGGTGATATAAAGTGCTTCCAGAACTTAATCTGGCATTAAGTAAAATTGTTGTTAAAAATTTTAAATTAAGCTGGGCATGGTGGTGCATGCTTGTAATCCCCATGCTTGGGAGGCAGAGATAAGAGGATCGCGCAGGTTCGAAGCCAGCCGTGCTGGTTTAAGAGACCCTGTTTCCAAATAAAAATATAAAATAGGTCTTGGAGTGTAGCCTGGAGGTAGAAGGGTTTCCAAGAACTCCAGTACTACAAAAAAAATTAATATAAAACCTTTTTTTTGCAACAATTATGCTCCTAAGAGTTCATCTAAAGATGTAATATAACTGACAGAGATGTGCAGAAAAGATGTAGGTAGAAGGGAACTCACTGCTGAACTGTATATTTGATGACCCTTCAGATCTGGTGGCTCAGCTAGGATTGTGGCCAGGGCTGCCCCAGGGTTCCTTAACTATGCTTATATTCATGGGAGAGTCATCTAAAATTTGAGTATAAAATATTGTGCAGGGTTTATTAGACAAGAAAAGAAGAGGCTATGTTGTATATTGCACAGTCCACCCAGTGGGATTCCTGTGAAGAGGAGTAAGCTGAGCTCCCAAGTCAGCTGGTGGTGGGGAAGCGGGGAAAAAAGCCTACAACATTAAGATTCAAAATGAGAACTAATCTGGAGCCCCAGGCAGATGGGTTAGGGAAAGTTGGGGGTAATCTTTTATGTTTGGGAACAAGTAAAATGCCCACCAGTAAGAGACCAGCTAATTATCACACATCCATACACTGTGAATCAGGGTTGACTCAAAACAATAGCTGTGTGTTCCCTCTGTGTATCTCACAGCCCCATGACATTGGTTCTCACAGTCACCCAAAGCGTTTCCCTTATCACCTTCACTGGGCAGAGCTCAGACAACCTCCTCTTCCTCTACCTCCATGTCAGCAAATGAAGGGGAGAAATACTGCTGCTGAAGGGAAAGTGAGGCAGGGAGGGGCTGGCATTCCATGCCTCAGGGTAAGAATCTCCCCAGGCACAGCATGCCCAGAAGACTTTTCGTCAAACTTCTGAGCGTGATGTAAGGCACTAACTGTATATTGAGACTTATGGAACTCTGCTTCTGCTTGGGGCTGGTGAAATCCCTGCCACTGCAAACAGGTTACTATGCAACTATTAGGTGGCAGAGTAAAACATCCATCCAAATGTGGAAAGGCTCCACTGTGACATTATAAAAAAAATCTTGTTACTGAGAGGCTGAGACAGTAGGTTGGTAGGCTAGTATGATAGAGACAAACTTTAGCAACTTGGAAAGATTCTGAACAACAGAGGGAGACCCTGTTTCAAGACAAACAAAAATAAAATAAATAAATAAAAAGGGCTGAGGTGTAACTCAGAGGTAGAACACCCCTGGGTTCAATCCCTAGGCTCCTAGTAACACGCGCTCACACACATACACACACACACACACACACACACACACACACACACACACACACACAGAGTTACAATATAGCATATTCTATAGGGTTCCATTCAAATAAAAACAAACAGAAACAAAAAGATTACTGGAAGTCTATATGTTGGTAAAAATGATTATTTCCAGGTAATTAGAAAAATGGATATTTACATTATATAGCCTCCCATTTTTCTATTAACACTGTCATTCATTGTTTATTATATTAAGTGATGTGTAACAATGTGAAAGACAGCAGGTTGACTGATAGTCCAGTGTGTACGTGGTGCTGGAGGCTCAGTTTTCATACTTGATTTCTAGACCACATTTGGAATCATCGCTACTACTTTTAAAGGAACTCAAATTAGAATTTTCTCAAAGGCATGATTTGTCTCTTATTTCATCTTTTTATTTCTTTAGAGAGGTCATAATAATACCAATTTGGAACCTGGGTATAAGTTGGGATGTGGCTTCCTACCTAAATCAAATCGAGATGTTCCATTTTAGGTCTTGATTTCCTAATGCAAGATTTATGGAACTGTGAGAGTGGAGAAAACTTGTTAAGAATGATGACTTTTTTTTTTTTTTGCAGTACTGGGGATGGAACCCAGGGGCATTCTACCTCTGAGCTACACCCCCAGCCCTATTTTTTTTTTATTCTTTATTTTTGAAACAGGGTCTCACTGAGTTGCAAAGCACCTAATGAGTAGCTGAGGCTGTCCACAAACTATGATCCTCCTGTCTCCGCCTCCCGAATGCTAGGATTACAAGCGTGAGCCACCACGCCTGACCTTGATTACTGATTTTTGTGAAAAGATTTTCATGTGCTCACGTGCCAGGTACCGAGCCAGCTGCAGTTGTAGGCTCTTTATATGTGTTTCTTAATCCTCACAACAATTCTATTAGGAATTGAATTCTTAATTGAAGAGATAGGATGGGATTACAGGTAGAAAACTCTCATCCTTCCTGGTTTATAGTTGAGAAAGCTGAGTAGAAAGATGTGCAGGGACTTAACAGAGGATCTGAAAATGCAAAATCCATCTTCCTCCTACCACAGACCTTGTGAGCTAGTGAACTGCTGTCTAGTTTGGCAGCAACAGGACTTCCAATGCCCTTCCATGCTTCCTTTTAGATTTTAGAAAATGACTTTTCTGCCTAATGGATATCTTTAATAACTCATTGGTGAGATCCATACATCGTGTTGCTCATTATAAAACAAACATTGAAAGAGTGTCTTGCTCTTACACAGAAAAGGGTATCAAAATGGTTGTTCAGACCCAGGCACTCGGGCTTTTCAGTTGCCAGGATGGGGAAGTTCTGTCTTATCCTTTCACCTACTGGCCTGACTTTCTCATTAGTTACAAAAATCTTCATAATGTTTTAGTAAAGACATATTTTCTGCTTTAAAATTTATAATCCCAGGTGGGTGTGGTGGCAGATGGCACATGTCTGTAATCTCAGTACTTGGGAAGCTGAGACTGGAAGATCACAGCTTCAAGGCTAGCTTACAGTAATTTAGCAAGAATTTTTCAAAATACAAAAGATTTGGTTGTATCTCAGTGGCAGAACACCCCTGGGTTCAACACACACACACACACACACACACACACACACACACACACACACACACACCATAATTGTACAAACATACCATAATTGCACAATTATTTTTCATTGTTTGGAAGAACAAACACAAGCAAGGCAAATCCAAAGCAGACTATGACTTCACGTTCTTGGACTGACTGGCTCCAGAGTGGAGAAGACATGCCTGCTGGAACGCCTCTGGTCACCTGCAGAGGAGGGCCTACCCTCTCCAACCCCTGGGAGCTTTGTTGAAGCCATCAAACACGAAACTCTTGTTCCTTCTTTTTTTTTTTTTTTTGGTGGTAATGGGGCTGGAACCCTTCTACCTCCAGGCTACACCCCCAGACCTATTTTTTATATTTTATTTGGAAAAAGGGTCTCTTAAGCCAGTAAGGTTGGCTTCGAACCTGAGCAATCCTCCTGTCTCTCCTTCCCAAGCATGGGGATTACAAGTGTGCGCCACCATGCCCGGCTTCTTGTTCCTTTTAACTTGTCTTTGGGCTCCAAACCATAAGACTTCCCTCCAATTACTCTGCCACCTAACTTCAAATCCCACCTACATCGTCCCACAAATTTCGTTTCTCTGGGGATCCTCCTCCTCCTCTGCAGGAGTTCCCATTTAAATCATCTTCAAATCATCACATTAAAGACTAGCTACCATTGGCTGCAAAGAGAGCCAAAAAGTATATTACATCAAGTCTTAAAATGCCATCCATGCCTTTTTAATTTTACCATAAAATCAGAAATAGCTGTTTTATTATGAAGGATTTAATAAGTTTACCTTTTAAACTAATGGACTATAATGGGCTCCTTAAATTTTGCATGTAAAAACCCCTGGGTTGGGAAACTTTCAATTTCTCCTTAATAACTCATCACTATAAATCAGATTCTTTTAATATACCACACACCGATGCTGCAATGGGCTCAGCAGAAACCGGACCATTTTCCTCCTGGTGTTCCAGCCACAAGGAAGGCTGGTTTATTTCTGAAAGGTAGTACTCAAAGCAATTTCATTTTATTTCCCTCCACAGAAGATATAAGATATTTAAGAACTCCCATAAAAGATCTACCCTTAGGTATTTCAGAATGACCTGTTTCTTGGAGATTTCACTGGTTTCTCTCTTGCCAGAAAAGAATTTATAAAAAATAGATTTAAAGTCTGTCATGGCATAGTCAGTATGTATTTTATTATATGATGTTGTTTTTTCACAGCCAGTAGTTATATATTCATAGAACACATTTATTGGATCATTTCTTCTCCAATTAAAATGTAACACTAATAACGATGATGGTGATGGCATTATAACATTGATAATGATAATGGCAATGCTCTTATTAAAGTACAACAGTGACTTATTTTTTATTCTTCTCTAAAACTTTGCAATTTCTCCAAATTTCTCCAACAAGAGAGACAAAGACAATAGAATGCAAACTGATTCAAAGGTCAGGCTAATGTAAATAACCAGGCTTTCTGAAGATTCCAGGTGTAGAGGCAGCCATGAAAATAAATTGCTTCTTGAATTTTTCACTGTTGATCATGATGTGCTGGTGAAAGGTCTCCTGTATGCCAAGGTCTATGCACCACCAAATATCAGGATGGAAATTCATAGATGTTCTCTAAAGTTCATGTTTTCAAACGTCTGCTATCAAACAAAACAAGGATATTCCCCATTCATCCAGAGAGCTGGAACCAGGCTGAGTAATGACTGGTTTGAATTAACTTCTTTATTCATGAATAATTAAACTAAATTTTATGGGACTATATCCAGAATCCAAGGGGGAAACAGAAAGAATCTAGCTACTTTTATAGCAACTGTGTTCACATGACAATCCACATGGCAAAGTGAATTTGCAGTGACAAGAGAGGAAGCCAATTTACATGTGGCAGAATCACTGATGCAGCCTCTTGGTCTGCGGGAGTTAGAAGGAGAGAAAACACACTCACAGGTATAGAACCCAGGATGGGCTAAGGATTTGTTAATTATCCTGCCACTGAGAATGCCAGGTCCTACCTAACACAGTATGCAACTGCAGGACAGGGAGGAGCAGAGGCACTGGTAGCAATGTGTCCGTCTGCCCTTCTTTGTATATGTGCTGAATGCTTGTAGCACTCAGAGCTCCCAGGAGTCCTGTCACCTGGAGAGAAGAGTAGGCAGAAACTGCCACTGGTTGGGGAATTGGTTCTCTAAACACACACTGCACAAGTGGCTAAACACTATCAAGTCGGGAAATTAATGTAAACAGCAATCATAGGTTTATGCACACAACATTAGATGCAGATCAACAGAGGGTTGATGGTTCAGCTTCTGAAAACAGGTACACTTGACCTTAAGGAAATCAGATCAGAGCTAAGAAAAACAAAGGGAGAGGCTGAGGGTAGAAGAAAGGAAAGTGAGAATAATAGAGAAGAAAAAGAAAAGACAGAAAGGGAGGGAATAAAGAAATAGGATATCTAGGAGACAGTGTACAGCTCCTATCTTACATGAAATCTATGGAAATTTAGGTTTTTTTGTGAAATGTAGAAAATTTTCATGGTCATTGGAAGATGCTGAGTCTTAATTACTTTTCATGTAGCTTTATTCTGGGCAGGAAGCACTTGCATGAGTATAGAGGCTGGGCATGATGGCATACACCTACAGTCCCAGTATTTGGGAGGCTGGGACCAGGGGAAATCACAGGTTCAAGGCCAACTTCAGCAACTCGGTATTGTTGTTAGCAAATTAAACCCTGTTTCAAAACAAAAAATAAAATAGGGCTGGGATAATAGCTCAGAGATACAACGCCCCTGGGTTCAAGGGAAGCAATGGGTAGAAAAGGTGTCCCCACAGCCTGAAAGTCACTAAGTCACTGCTAGTTACAGCGCACAATTTTGGAACCAGTTTAAAATCCAAGTAGCCGCTGGATGTGGTGGTACACACTTGTAATCCCCACACTTGGGAGGCCGCGCTGGCTTAAGAGACCCTGTTTCCAAATAAAAATATAAAAAATAGGTCTGGGAGTGTAGCCCAGAGGTAAAAGGGCTTCCAGGAATGCCAGTACCACCAAAAAAAAAAAAAAAAAAAAAGATCCAAGTAGCCAATGCACCACAGCTTGGCTATTGCCTGCATATGGACATGTGCCCAAATGGATTCCTCTATAACCACCTCCTCCCATAGATATGTGAGCATTTTACTATTTTTTTCTTTTTATTTACCTTTCTGTTGCTAATTCATGAGAAAAGGCTTGATGTAGTGGATCTATGGCAGCTCTGAAATCAGTGTATTACTCAGTTTCATTATTTCAATCAGCTGTGTGATCTGAGGCAAGTTACTGACCCTCTCTGAAGACTGTTTTTCCTAGGAGGGAATAACGCTACCTGCCTCAGAGAAGTTGCCTACCACTCTTTTGCTCTCCTATCTTAGAAACTTTCTCCATTATCTCCTTCTTTAACTAGGGATTAAGTATTCTCAAAGCGTTAGGAGCATTATACATACATACAAAGGTACACAGCAAAGGACCTCTCTTTATTTATGAATTCTTTAAAAAATATATGGGGTGGAGGGAGAAATAAAAGGAAATTTCTTTTAAAAAAATATCAGTACTTTCCTGGAAGTACTAAAGCAGGAAACATGGCTTTTGGCCTAGAGGTCAGTTCCACTGAGAGCTGACAGCTGAGTATTCTTGGATCTCCACTGGGAATCCTTCCACCCCCTATCATGTACTTCTCTAGCCTCCTTATTTAAAACTGTTAAATTGCTGATCCCACTTGGTTAATATTCTGATATTCTTTGTGGCATTTAGGCCTTGATATATAGCACTGCTGTTAAATTTCATCAGCTCTTAGCCTACTAGTGTGGAATCCAAGATTGACGTCTAGCATTGGCAGGACAGACGTGTACCAAACTAATCCCAGAGAGGAGCTTCTCCTCTTTAATAACTCTCCTGGCTTCATCATTTCATAAGGTTCTATCTGACATTTCTAGGTTGATAAATCCCTAAAGTAAACCCCAGAGAAACCTCATGTACCAAACTAAACTCTTTATCCATCTCTCCAACCTCTTCTGAGGTGGAGGAACCAGAAACGAGGGAATAATCCTCCATTTAACGGGGCAAGACAGCTCCTTACTCAAAATCCCATCAGAACCAGCCCCAAATCCTGCAGTTTCCTTTCTTCTAATATTTCTCAAACATGTATCCCACTGCAACTAATCATTTTAATTTAAGATAGACTGGATCCTAAGATCCCAAGATAGCTTAACACAATATCTCTACAGCAAATATTTATCAAATTTTCTGGCCTGTGCTCAAGGGATGAGTGAGGACAGGCCAGGGTCCACTTCCCCCGGGGCGATATTTGTATAAACATCTATGCACTGCCATGATGATGAGTAGGGCATGTGAATGTGCAAGGAACACACAGGAGGAGTGTGTAACCTCTAAAAGGTCTATAGAAGGTGTCAATTATGCTGCCTGCTTATAGGCTGAAGGCGGGTATTAACCAAGTTAAGCAGAAACTGATATTTTTCTGGGACACATCCATTCCTTAACTTCTGGACAGAGTACTCTGACTTCCTAGGAACCTGCTTCTTGTCCCTCAAGTCTCCCTCTTGCAGTTGGGTTGGAGCTGTCTTTTGTCTGACATCCCTCCACCTTCCAGGTGAGAATACAACCCAGGCCATCATTCTGAGAACTCTATTTCTATGGTCTCAGTGATTGTCACAGAGGTGAGCCTCTGATGCTACCAAAGCCAAATACCAGGACTCCTTTTCCACTGACATGGCCCAAAGCCCAAGATGTGGGTCTGGAGATGTGGTTACTATTTAACCAGCATGTATTGACAGCCTGCCTGAGAACAGAATAGAGAAATGAACAGAGAAAGAGCCTTGATTCTGATGCCACTGTTGGAGTTTGTGAGAATGCAGCTAGGTGGGGAGCTACTTCTGAGAAAACACATATCTCTAATAGTTTGAACCAGTTTTAGTTGATTTTTCTCCCATTTGCAACTAAGAAAGCCCTTAGTGAAACACTAACAGTGAGGAGTATGTTCTAGTAAGAGGAAATGGTATGTGCCAAAGTCCAGAGGCTAGGAATCATAGACCATTCTGTAAATGAAGTTTTGAGAGATAAGAGAGCAGGTGTGGAGGACTCAGGGAAGAAACTGGAAAGGTTAAGAGCCAGCCTTTTCTTCTAACCCAGAGTCAAGGTCATAAAATGCAAATGTGACAAGGCAATTCCTCTCCCTTGCTTAAAGTACTTTAATAATACCCCATAGGTTTCAGGATGAAGTTCAAAGCTATTAGCTTGGTACCCAAGGCTCTTGATGACCTGGCTGTTCCTTCTCTCTCTGGTTTCATCTTCTGCATGTCTCCCACGGGCACCCAGTGTTCCCACTAAATTGAACTACTTGTAGTTTTGCAAACATTGCAGGCTGTTTCATGCCTCTGTGCCTTCATATTGTACACATATTGTTTAATCCTCACAAGAGCCCGGTGAAGTGGTCATTATTATCTGATTTTCTAAATGTTGAAACAAAAACAGAGAAGCTGAGGAACATCTAAAGTGAAACAGTTAGTACAGCTGAGAGCTGGAATTTAAATACCCATCTGACACCAAAGCCCTGCTCCTTTCTCTTCAACCACCACTCATTCAAGTTCTGTTTGGCCTTTAATATATGGTGTTTTTTATATTCCATGTTATAATCTTTTAATACAATAAATAAAATTTTCAGACTTTCAGGAGTAAGCATGGAGCCATGCTGATGAATCTATTTCAGTTACTTTGCTGTAATAGCCAATACAATTGTATTTTCTACATTCAGTACACAATAGTTTGTGAGCATCTCTCGTGCCAGGGATGGCACTGTAGGGACAAATAATGGCAGCACAATCCTTACCTTTGTGGTGCTGCCAGTAACCTATTCCTCAAACCAGTTCCCACCGAGAAGACTCCCTGGCTACATGGGAGAATGAATGCATCCTTGCTTTGCTACAGATGAGGAACTGCATCACTGCTGTTGCCAAGGAAATATCATCTGCTGCATTATTTTCAACAGCTGCCCATGAGTTATATAGGAGATTAATTGATCAGCTAAATGGGGAAATGTGGAGAAGAGTCCAGGAATAAATCAATGAAGGAAGTAGTGTGCTGTGTCTGATATACCTGGGATCAATTGTGTTACAGCTCACTCAGAGAGGCTCCAGACTGCCAAACAGCCTTTTTGTAAGGGGTCATGAACAGGGCAAATCACTGGCTTAACAACATATAAAATTCTCATTGCCTTATTTATACCCGATTTCTCACTAAAGCATCCAGTGTTTCTTAATGGTACCAATTGTGCAGGATTGCAAACTAGGAATGTTTTCTTTTCTTCTAATTGAGACAAAACTGATAATCACCTAATAGTATCTACATAGGAAATGAAAAGATAAAAAAAAATCTGAAAGAGACAGGAAGAATGTACATCACCAATATAACTCAATGAAAGAGACTCAATAAAATAAAAGTACCATTTTATTTTTAGGTCAAATCTTTGAAGGTACTATTAGAAAATCTAGTAATTGTTTTATAACTTTTATTTGGTAGAAAAAAGATCATTGACGTACAAAAATTATAGAAAAATGATAAAGGATTTTAGAAATAAAAAAATAAAGGAGGAATTTTCAATGCCATAATATACCTGTTGTGAACATAAAAATACATGTGTGTCCTCCCTCAACTAGACCTAGGTAGGGTCCAAAGGACTAAAAAGTGGATGTTAGCCCAAGTCATCTGTGTGAGAAACAAATAAGGAGCCACAGAACATAAACAGAGTGGCTGGTCCCATAACTAATAACAGAAAGCTGCTTGCTGTCCAGTGGGGTGTGCAGAGCTAAGTGGTCGAGGTCCCCATGCACCTCAGCTGAGACTACTGCATAGGGATTTGGGCAGTTCTGCACATGTCATACTATGCAAGAAACATTCTGCATGACCAGGAAACAGTTACTACTCCACTCAGGAAAAAAACATTTTCCTCCATAATTGTAGTATGCATCAACAGTGGACTCGTTCTCTCTTACACTGTTTCCTAGGCCAATATTTCCCAGATTTCAAAAAGACTGCATTGTAGATGGAAGTTGTATTGCAAGGGGTCAACAAGAAAGGAGGGTGATTTTAAAAGCCTGGCTTTTTAAAGACTCACAATCCAAAGATTAAAAACAAAAATGGAGGCTCCAGAGAGGAGGGGGACTCAGAACAGAGCTCAAAACCAGAGAGGAGATACGCCGGCCTCACAGCCGAGGACATGGCATCAGCACCATACAACAGTGGCAGCAGTGAGTTTACCAGACGGCTCCAGATCAGCACACTCAAAAACATACCAGGCTCCAGAGAGGAGGGATGGACAGCGAGCTGAGGTGAGCAGCTGTGGAACAGCTGGGTGTAATTCAGTAGCTTTTTTTGGCGCAAAGAGAGTCTAAAGCTCCCAGGGTCTGGGTTTAGCACACCCTGCAGGGACTCAGAGCAGAGCTCAAAACCAAAGAAGAAATATGCCAGCCTCATGGCTGAGGGCGTGGCAGCGGCACCATATTGCTAGCAGTGGCAGCAGCAAGTTCACTGAGTCTGCAACAACTATACATCAGCACACTCAACAACCGTGAGTCAAATTGTGGCTCCTAGAGGAGCAATCCCAGTACTGCACCCCCAGGGACTTGTGCAGCTTTGACAGTCTCCCTGGGTCGAAGATTTTTGCAGTCCAACCTAGTGGGGGAGTGGCAGTGGCAGAGATATAACTCCATAGTTGCAGTTCCCAGTACGAGAACGCCCAGCCAGGCACCTTTCATGGTCTCAAGCAGCCTCGATTGACTCTCTGGGTCTGAGACTTTGGGATACAACCCAGTAGAGGAGTAGTGGTGACTGAGATACCACAGACTCGAGATCCAGAGCACCTTAAAGAAGACATAGTGACCCAGGGAACAACCCAGAGAGGGCACAAACTTCTGAAATCATGGGAAAGAGGAAAAACAATGGAGCAATGGAGGCCCACAACCTCACAACATCAGAACCTGATAACACAGAAATCCAGAGATCTCTGGAAGATCAAATCAGGAATATAACTATAAATATAATAGAGGACCTTTGAAAAGAATTCAGAGAGAGTCTAAAAGATAAAAAGGATACAATAATTGAAGTAAAGGCCTTAATTCAAAGTATAAACAACTGATTAGACCACATGGAGAATAGAATCTCACTCCTAGAAGATGATCACTCCAAAAATAAATGCATAGTTTCTAATTTAGAAAAAAAAATCTGACAGCAGGAATTTGACATTGAAAAATATGGGCCCATTTTAAGAGAGCTAACCTAAGAATAATTGGAATAGAGGAGGGAAACAAAGGTAAAACCAAAGGGATCAATAATCTCTTCAAGGAAGTAATAGCAGAAAATTTTCCAAACATAAAGCAAGAGGTCGATACACAGGTCAAGGAAACGTATCGAACTCCGTTTAGACAGGATCAGAGAAGAGGATCTCCATGTCACATAATTGTCAAATGACCAATGTAGAAGCCAAGCAGAGAATCTTTAAGGCAATAAAAACAAAAGGCCAAGTGGCATTCAGAGGCAAATGAATTAGACTCACTCCAGACTTCCCAAACCAAGTCATGAAAGTCAGAAGGGCATGAAGTAACATATTCCAAACTCTGAAAGAAAACAACTTCCAGCCAAAAATTTCCTACCCAGCAAAACTATCTCTCAAATTAGATGGGGAAATAAGAAGCTTCCATGACAAACAGAAACTGAAGGAATTTATGTCTTCAAAACCAGTGCTAGAGAAAATACTCAAGGAGATTAACTGCAAAGAAGAAATAGGTAATACATGCCAGAAGCAAAGCATCCAGCAGACAACTAAGCAAGAAGAATAAACAATATCTCAAACAGAAATAAAATCTTAACATGTTAGGAATTAAAAATTATCTCTCTATAAGCACACTGAATGTAAGCGGCCTCAACTCCCAAATAAAAAGACATAAAGTGGCAAAATGGAATAAAAACCAGAATCCTTCCATCTGCTGCTTACAAGAAACACACCTTACAAGTAAAGATAGGAGCAAACTCAAGGTAAAGGGCTGGAGCAAGGTAATCCATGCTAATGGAACTCGAAGGCAAGCAGAGTAGTAACTATGATATCAGACAAGTTAGACTTCAAACCCAAACTTATTATAAGAGACAAAGAAGGTCATATTTTACTGGTAAAAGGAATAGTCCAGCAAGAGGAAATAACAGGGGCAGCTACTTTCATAAATCAAACTCTTTGTGACATGAAGTCACACATAATTCCCAATACAGTAATACTGGGAGACTTCAACACACCTCTCACAACACTAGACTGATCTTCCAGACAAAGGGTCAGTAAAGATGCCTCAGAACTAAAGAACACCATTAACCAAATGGACCTGTTGGACACATATAGAATATTTCACCCAAATATTGTAAAATGTAAGCAGAGTTTACATTTTTCTCAGCTGCTCACGGAACCTTTTCCAAATTAGATCACATCCTGGGACACAAAATGAGCACTAGCAAATTTAAAAAATGTTACATACTTCCCTGTGTCATTTCAGACCATAATGGAATGAAACTAGAAATCAACTATAAGAAAACCCAGAGAAACAACATAAACATGTGGAGACTGAACACCACACTTCTGAATGAAGAATGGGTCACAGAAGATGTAAGAGGTGAAATCAAGAAATTTCTAGAAATAAATGAAAATAAAGATAGAACATATCAAAACCTCTGGGACACTTTGAAGGCAGTATTAAGAGGATAATTTATAGCACTGAGTGCTCACATAAAAAAAACAGAAAATCTTCAAATGAATAACCTAATGACACACCTCAAAGCCCTTGAAAAGCAGGAACAATTGAACCCAAAAGCCAGCAGAAGACAGGAAATTATTAAAATTAGAGCAGAAATTAATGAAACAGAGAATAAAATATACAGAAAATCAACAAAACCAAAAGCTTGTTTCTTAAAAAAATTAACAAGATTGATAAACCACTAGCCAACCTAACTAATAAAAGAGAGAATCAACCCAAATTATGAAGATAAGGGATGAAAAAGAAGACATTACTACTGACAGTGTAGAAATCCAGAGGATTATCTGAAACTACTTTGAAAAACTATACTACAACAAAATAGAAAATCTGAAGGAAATCGACAACTTCCTAGATAAATGCAACCTTCCTAAACTATGTCAAGAAGATATAGAACACTTAAACCAACCAATAACAATCAACGAGATTGAAACAACAATAAAGAGCCTACCATCAAAGAAAAGCCCAGGACCAGATGGTTTCCTAAGTGAATTCTATAAAATCTTTATAGAAGAGCTAACCCCAATACGCCTCAAACTATTTTGCGAAATAGAAAAAACCGAGACTCTCCCAAAAAAATTCTATGAAGTCAACATCACACTAATACCTAAACTGAATAAAGACAGTTCAAGGAAGTAAAACTACAGGTCTATATCTCTGATGAACTTGGATGCAAAACTATTAAACAAAATACTAGCAACACTCATTCAAAACCACATCAAGAAAATCATACACCATGACAAGGTAGGGTTCATCCCAGGGATGCAAGGATGGTTCATCATATGAAAATCAATCCATGTAATTCACCATATAAACAGAATCAAAGACAAATATCTCATGATCATTTCATTAGACACTGAAAAAGCATGTGATAAAATTCAACATCCATTTATGATAAAAAAAACACTGCAGAGAATTGGAAAAGAAGGAACATATCTCAACATTATTAAGGCAATCTACAATAAGCCCACTGCCAACATCATATTAAATGGGGAAAAGCTTCAAGAATCCCTCCTAAACACAGGAATGAGACAAGGATGTCCATTATCACCACTTCTCTTAAATATAGTACTAGAGACTCTAGCCAGAACAATAAGGCAAGAAAAGGAAATCAAAGGAGTACTAATAGGAAAAGAAGAACTCAAACTTTCACTATTTGCAGATGATATGATACTATATTTAGAAAACCCAACAAACTAAACCAAAAGGCTTATAGAAGTGATCAATAGATTCAGCAAAGTATCTGGATACAAAATCAATCTTAAAAAATCAGAAGCTTTCCTGTACACCAACCATAAATCCACTGAAAAAGAAATTCAGAAAACACTTCCACTCAGGATTTCCCACAAAAAAATAAAATACTTAGGAATAAACTTGACCAAGGAGGTTAAAGGTCTCTACAAAGGAAATTATAAAACACTGAAAAAAGAATCGAAGATCTTAGAAGATGGAAGGATCTCCATGTTCATGGACTGGCAGAATAAATATCATTAAAATGGCCACCCTCCCAAAAGTAATCTACAGATTTAACGCAATGCCCATTAAATTACCAAGGTCATTCCTCACAGATACTGAAAAATCAGTCCTTAAATTTATCTGGAATAACAAAAAGGCCAGAATAGCCAAGGTAGTTCTCAGCAACAAAAAACATGCAGGAGGAATCACAATACCTGACTTTAAACTATACTACAAAGCCATTGTAATAAAAAAAATAAAAATAAAAAAAAACATCATGGTACTGGCAAAAAAAAAAAAACAGATACATAGACCAATGGAGCAGAATAGAAGACCCAGAAACAAGTTCACACACTTTTGGCCAATTGATTTTTGACAAAGGGGCCAAAAACATGCACTAGAAAAAAATCCTCTTCAACAAATGGTGTTGGCAAAACTGGTTAACCATATGCAGAAAATTGGAAATTAATCCCACTTTTTCACCCTGTACAAAAGTCAATTCAAGATGGACCAAAGACATGGAAATCAAACCAGATGGTCCAACATTGCAACACATAGGCACAGATAAACAGTTTCTCAACAAGACCCCAAAGGCACAATAAATTAAAAGGAAAATCAATACGTGGGATTGCATGAAACTGAAGAGCTTCTGTTCAGCAAAGGAAACTGTCAAGGATCTCAATGGAGAGCTAACAGAATGGGAGAATATTTTGCCACTTACACCTCCAATAAAGGACTAATATCTAGAATATACAGAGAACTCAAGAAACTCAATACTAAGAAAACAAAGCATCCAATAACAAAATGGGCAATCAAACTAAACAGACACTGCACAAAAGAAGAAATTCAAATGGCCAATAAATGCATGAAAAAATGGTCAACATCACTGGCAATCAGAGAGATGCAAATCAAAACTACCTTGAGATTTCACCTAACTCCAACTAGAATGGCAATCATTCAAAACACAAACAACAACAGATGCTGGCAAGGAAGTGGAGAAGTGGGAACTCTGAAACATTGTTGGTGGGACTGCAATTTAGTGCAACCACTTTGGAAAACAGTATGGAGAATCCTCAGAAGAATGGAAACAAATCTACCATTCGATCCAGCAATACCACTTCTGTGTATCTACCCAAAAGATAGGAAACCAAACTACCAAACTAATGCATGTGTATCTATGTTCATAGCTGCACAATTCACCATTGCCAAACTATGGAACCAGCTAAGATGTCCATCAACAGATTAATGGATTACAAAACTGTGGGATATATACACAATGGAATTTTACTCAGCCATCATAAAAAACTCAATTACATCATTTTCAGGGAAATAGATGGAACTGGAGGACATTATGCTAAGTGAGATTAGTCATTCACAAAAATAAGAAATCAGATGCTTTCCCTAATATGTGAGAGTTAGGGAGAAATGGGTCATAGGAAGAACTCTAGTTGAAAAAGGAAATCCTATAGAGGAGCGAAAAAGACAACCTAAAGGAGGAGAAAGGGGGGGGGGAGAGGAAAATCTCTAAAACACACAATGTACATCAGCATATCGAAGTCAACCACTAAGCTGAGCAAGGGAGGGAGGGAAGGGGAGGGAATGGGGTAGGGGTTAAATCAGTGATGTGTACATGTATGTACACACAAGTTCTTTACCCCAATATGATGTATGAATATAATGCACCAATAAAAAAAATAAAAAATAAAAAATAAAAATAAAAATGTCATTTATAACAAAATGGATGCAACTATAGAATGTTATGCTACGTGACAGATCAGCCATTTTCAAAAAGTCAAAGGTCATATTTTTTTTTTGGTGTGTGTGTGTGTGGGTCTGGGGATGGAACCTAGAGGCATTTGACCTCCGAGCTACAGTCCCTGCCCAATTTTTTATTCTTTATTTTGAAACAGGGTCTCACTGAGTTGCAGAAGGCCTCACTAAGTAGCTGAGGCTGTCCACAAACCTTAATCCTCCGGGCTCAGCCTCCCAAATGCGAGATTACAAGCATGAGTCACCACACCCAGCTATATGTTTTCTTTAATATGCTGAAGTTAGAGAGAAAATAGAGAACAAGGCACTGAAAATAAATCAGGAGATACACCAGTAGAAAAGTGGAATGAGACTATGGGAGGAGGCTGAGAGGGGCAAAGGGGGCTTGAGGAGGGAAACAGTTCAGATAATGCTATGTCATATATAAAGGCATCTCTAACCAATATCACTAACATGTACAGGTGTAGGGTGAGATCCAGAGAGAAACATACAAAGTGCTTTGTGCATTTAAGTCTAGGTCACTTTGAATCTCACTATGATGCACAATTACAATATGCCATAAAAGTAAAATATTAACAAAAAAGTAAATACAAAATGTTACTAATAGGTGTCTATTTATAATGTATAGGGAATCATACATGTCCAACTAATCACTCTTTAAATGCAGAATGTCAAACCCTAACATGAAATTAATTCATTTAAAATTGTATGGAATTCTCTCTTATAAACCCAGACTCATAATATACACACAAGCATAATTGGTAACAGCTAGTTTAGGTTAATCCCTTGGCATGGATTAGATTATAAGGGTTTAAATGATAACTAATCTCAAAGCCTTACATATACATTAGGGATTTCATTTTGACTAATCTTAGTGATTATTTGAGTATTATCCAGAGTGACTTAAGAGGCTGTAAAACCCAGGCCAAATCACATCAAATGACAAGGGAGCTAACGGGGCCTACCTTGAACTGAGGAGTTAACATAAAATACTGAAAATTATTTCCATTAGAGATTTAAGAATGTGAAGCAGATCAAGACAGATTTTTTTAAGCTAAGGGGGAAAATGAAGATTAAAAACAAGTTAAGAGGGTACCTTTTGATTCAGAATTGTATGTTTTGCATCTTGTGTCCCCATAGAGACTGGTTATGTATTATACAGAATTTGAGACTTTTATGGGGTAATTAATTCTAGTCTGAAGGTCATCTTTTATAGGAGAGGAAGGAAATGACTTTGCCAATAGTAATACAGCCAGGTAGGGCATAAAGAGCTCAAAAAAAAAAAATCAAGATTTCCTGACTACCACGTGTTACTTTGTTTCTGCTTTTTTTTTTTTTTTTTTTTTTATGGTAGTAACTACTAATCTTTAAGCCAAGAACTGGGTTTTATTATATAGAAGTTAGCTACAGGGACAAGTTCACCAAGACAAGTTAATTTTCTACACTACTTTTGTCTTTTCTTCTTGAGAAGAGGCAAAGCTATATAAAATTTCCTAAACATTGATTACAATTGTTTTCTGGCTTCACATGTAGTATTAGTCAGTTTTCCATCACTATAACAAATTCCTGACATGATCAACTTTAGCCATTCCAAGTCCATGATCTGGTAAACTCATTGCTTTTAGGCCTCTGGTCCAGGGACAGCACAGCAGGGTGAGAGTGTGTACTCCAGCAAAGCTGCTCACCTCATGGTTGGGAAGCAATGAAGAGAAAGAGGGAGGGGCCAGGGTCACACTATCCCCCTCAAGGGCACAGCTCCAATAACCTACAGAGCTCCCACTGCGACCTGCCTCTTACAGGTTTTACTTCCCTCCAAGAGCACCTTTGTGATGACCAAACCTCCAAGACATGGTCTTAAGGACATTACAGATATAAACCATAGCTTGTATATTAAATATATTTGTCTCTTCTTTATCTTTTTTTGCGGGTCTGGGGATGGAACCCAGGGGCATTTGAATTCCGAGCTACAGCCCCTGTCCTATTTTGTATTCTTTTTATTTTTGAAACAGGGTCTCGCTAAGTTGTGGAGGGCCTTACTAAGTAGCTGAGGCTGTCCCCGAACCGCTATCCTCTTGTCTCAGCCTCCCGAATGCTGGGATTACAAGCATGCACCACCATGCCCGGCTTTATATTTGTCTCTTCTAGTGCAAACAAAGTTTCTTATCCTTCTCTAAACTTCTCCAAATGCCATTCACAGTGCTTCATACAGTACTTTTGATCACAGTAGGATGTAGCATGATGTAGTGGTCAAGAGGTCAGACAGGCTCCAGTCTAATTTCAGCTTCATCACATACTGACTGACTGACTTTGGATAAATTGTTTGATCTCTTTATGCTTCAGTATTTCAATCTGTGTAATGGCTATGCTAATACTACCTCATAGGGTTACTATAAATAGTTGGTAAATTAATCCTGAAGTTTAAGTTGGACATTAATGCTCAGCACATGGTAAGTGCTGTATAAGGGAACACTAAGTTAAACTGCTTGCTGAATAACTGTTTCTTTGCACCTTTACTAATTAATATTACTCATGAATTGATGGAGTTTCTCTAAGTCATGGTTCGAGAACTTGCTAGACTTTGAAAATTTCTATTATCACTCAAGAAAAACCTAAAGATAAATAATAGTGATGACACATATACCTATCTTGTAAGGTGATTTGTATTTATTTATTACTTGGTGAAAAACTAAAGTGGGCAAAGGGAAGAACAAGAAAGTCTCGTTAACATCTAAAATTCATTAAAGTTTCATCTCTTTTTTACAGTCCAGTAAGACAAATGAGTTACCAGAGGAATTTCCTTCTATTTGTTAGGTTTGCATAGGTATTTGAACATAGTACTACCATAAATTAAATGAGACTTCCTTAATGGCCATATTGCCCAGTGATGGAGAGGACTGCAGAAGGGCAGACAGAACCAAACCATCAGATCTTGGTTTGAATTCCAGTGTCTAAGATGAAGTTGGTATACCCTGTCAGACCCTTGTCTTATTTGGGCATTTCATTTAAATAAAAAGGAATAAGCTATCTTTAATATGAACATTGCAAAATAAAAGTAATTACTAATCAATGAGAGATAAACAAGCAGATGACAAGTTACATTGGGAGAAATTATCCCTCAACCAACACTATTCTTAATACAGCAATGCTTTCCTGGCATGGAAGGCATCAGGTATTTTCCTACCTATGCACATTCCCTCGCAATGTGACTTTGTCATTCTCATCAAGATACAGAATTTACCTCTCCAACTCCTGAAGCTAGGCTGGTCTTGATCACCTAAGAATGGAGCAGAAGGGACTCTGTAGGTCTGACAACTTGGTCTCTCAGATCACCATGTAAGGAAGGCTGGCCAAGCTTACTGGAGGAAGAGAGACCACACAGGGCAGCAGGGACCCATCCTCGATGAGACCCTCTCTCCCCTGTCCCCTGAGCCAACTGCCATCCCTGGCCCCCACACATGTGACTGAGGATCTCTGAAGCTGCCAGAGGAGTGTAGGCACACCATGAGCCTGGGCATGAACAGAGAAAGAATCAGCCGGGAAAAGCTGTTCACCTCAGAATCATGAGTACACAAAAGAGCTGTTGCCGAAAGTCATTACCACAACAATAGGCGGCTGATAACAGATGATTCCGAAGCTCTGGAAATGAAGCCAAAAGGGGAAAAATAGATATTGAAAACGAGGCTGCTATGACTCAACGTCCCTGTCTTCAACAATTTTATATGTCAAAGTCTCAAACCCCACTGTTAAGGTATTTGGAGGCAGGGCCATTGGGAGGTAATTAGAGTTAGATGAAGTCCTGATAGTGGAGCCTCCGTGATGAGATTAGTGCCCTTGTGAGAAGAAGAGGATGCAGGAAGAAAGCAGCCCTCTGTCCACCAGGAAGCAGACCCTCCCTAGGCAGTGAGCCTGCTAGAGCCTTGATCTTGGATTTGCCAGCCCCGCCTGGAGCTGGAAGAACTAAATGTTTGTTGTTTAAGCCACCCACCTATGGTATTTTGTTACAACAGCACAAACTAAGACATAGCAAAAGAGAAAAATACACAAAATAGTCTCTTATTCTAACCTATGGCTGTTTGATACAGAACATCATCAAAGTTTACATTAAAATGAAAAATGTTTAGTTCTCTATGTGATATATGATTGTTTTGTTTGACTGGTAAGTTACCTCCTCTATGAAAAAAGGTAAAAAACAAACAAAAACAAAGCTGGGCATGGTAGTGCATACCCCTAATCCCAGTACTTGGGAGACTTAGAAAGGAGAATTGCACATTTGAGGCCAGTACTGTGCACTAATTTAGTGAGAACCTAATTCAATGTTATCTAGTAAAGAATAATCCCCAGCTGCCTTTATCATTTCCCCATTTCCCTGGGCATAGTTCCCTAAGGTCTGGGAGCAGGCATAGGTAATCTCTGTAGAACTTTGCTTCACGGTCCTCAAAACATGTCCTCTATAGTACAGGGGTGTATCCAGCTCAACATATTTGCTTTATTTCTTCATTATTTCTCTCATTTTTGTCCACCTTTGATCTCACTTCCTTTTCCTATAATTGATCACTCTGATGGCTTTGTATTGTGTCCACTTGCCAAGGCCCTCTGTGCACTGTTCTGATTAGAATGAGTGCAGGAAAAATCTTGAGAGGTTTGGAGGATGGGGTGGTATGAAAGCAGCTGTTTTACAGCTCACACAGTTTACTGTTGATCTCACTGTGAGTCCACAGTCACTTTGTTGATAAGAAGCAGCCTCTGGGCTTACAGTTGTTCTACCTTTTCCTATATGCTCCTGACTCCTGAACCAGGTCTGTGTGCTTACCTCAGTAAAAAAGGGCTCCATCTTCTGCAGGATGTTTCATTATCAAAGGGAAGGATTCAGGATCCAGTTGATCCTCAAAGGCTTCGTCTTTATACCTGTGGGCAACAGCCTACCTGTGATCTTTCCTGTCTGGTATCCTACCCTGTACACTTTAGGCTCCAGCGCGAGACAACAGCCTTGCAGAAACTGCACAAACAGCCCTCACGATTGAGTAGGCTAAGTCCTGTTAATCTCCTCCTGGGTCTACTTCTCTAGTTATACCTTAACTGCCATGACCCTGCGTTAACCAGCATGGCACTGGCAAGGTTATCTCCAATCACCCAATTAGTAGATACTCCAGATATATGGGAACCATCAAAAGATGCCCAAGAGACTTTGGTAAATGTATTCTGGCTAATTTCATGTGTCAACTTAGATGATTTGAAGGATATCTAGATAGTTGTAGAAACATTATTTCTGGCTGAATCTCTGAGATTGTTTTGGAAGACATTTCAATCAGTCTAATCCCCTGAAGGCATGAAGAATAGACAGAAAGGTAGAGGAAGGCTGAATTATCCCTCTCTTCCTTAAGCCAGGAGGTCCATATTTTCCTGTTCTCAGTCAGGGCTCCTGGTTCTTAGGCCTGAAGCTTTAGAAGTGACAGGTAAAAATCATGATGGGATGACAGATAGCAGGCTCCTCATGAGACATAGGCTCTGATGCTATAGACTCGTTTTCTCCTACCAACAACCCAAAGATACAGGTTCTAATATTTCATCTCCCTATAAACAGAAATCTGTGTACAGACAGAGTAAATAACTTACTAATAAGTAGAAAAATCAAGAATTAAACTCAAGCACTCTGGCTCTAGAATCTGTGTGCTTATGCACAGTGCCATGGTCCCAAATCAATCTATAGGTAATGGCTTCCAACCTCTGGTGCTCTAGTCTTTGAGAAACTTTTCATAACAGAAAAACAGGGAGCTATCCTGTGGCAGCACAGCCAGGAAGCTTCAGCGCCGGTTTTGATTTCACCATTAACCAGCTGCATAGTTCTGGATAGGTCATGCTAACTTCTTTATTTGTAAAATGATCTCAGTGTTCTCTTACAGTTACAGAAGTTCATACTTCTATAGTATAGTAGTTCTTCTGAGAATGCTGTTGTAAGGTCTTTGGAAAATATCAGCCACGTACACTAAAATCAGATAATAAAACTCAAAACTGTGTATTTGCTTCCTTACATTTGCTTTTAAACCACCTCATTCCTCAAAAATTACTCCTTTATAAGCATAAAAACATCATTAATCACACAACACACACAGACACACACACACACACACACACACACACGAACATCTGCAGAAGAAATATTGTACTTTTGCTATAACCTGGTGGAGAAAAATATGACAGAAGGCCATGCTGCATTTGATAATACTTTTAAACATAGTTGAATTTTATTAGTCATAAGACCATCTAGAGATTTTTTAAAACAATAGTGTATATTTACTCTATAGGAAGGATTTTATAGTTACTGACCTATTGGAATCCTCCAGTTACTGCTTTGTATACCTTAGGGTTCTTTTTGCACAGACTAGATAGGCATGTTTTGGTGATTTTCTCAGTGATAACCATCTATTTTTATTAAATTTACTTCAAAAATAGAGCTAAATCCATGTATAACATCCTGAAAATCTAAAGAAAAGTTTGTTATGCCACATATTTTTTTGTTATTTGCCTTGATGTTTTTAAATCTGTAGATCTTTTGTAAGTATTATAAAAGTTTCTGACCTGGAATATTACCTTCTCTGTTTATCTTTGTCTTTATTATCTTTTAGCAAAAATTACCTAACATAAGAGAACACAGAGGAAGGCATCAGCTGTAAGACAGAGACACAGTACAAGGTAAAAAAAAATTTAAAAAATTGGACAATCAGTTTAAGAAGAGGAGGATCTGACCACTTTTATAGGACAAACTCCAAAACAATGACCTTCAGAATTTGGTCAAACCCAAACTGAGCCAACAGCCATAAAGTAAATTGATGCTATTGGCACCCACCAGAAGAGGTAAGGTGACACTGCACTTAGAAAAGTGGTGATTGCTAATGGAAGGTTGACATCATGTAATAAAGAGTTGCAGGCCTTGTTTTTCTTGTATGTGAGCCTTTGCCAGGAAGGAACTTACTATTATAAGAAGGGGAAAATATATTTTGCTGCATATATTATGCTACTCCTATATATTTGTGTTAGAATTCATTGCTTAAAAGACACATAGCAAAAAAAAAAATTGGTCATGAAACCATCCTTAGAAATTTACCATTAATTCACTCTTAGCTGTGTCTAGAGACCATCTTCATGGAGAAAGGATTAATGGTAAACAGACATAGTTTAACACCATGGCTTTAGGCAAGTCTTTTCCTATTATCTCCTAGTTCTACCTCTCAACCATGAACTGACCACCCTCAATTATGTGTATTGCTACAACTTTGCTATAATACATAACCTGTTCAGTACAATATATGTACTATACATCTCCCCTCTACTCTTAGACTGTAATGGAAGGCCGAAACTGTATCTTGTTCACTGATCTGTTCCTGGTATCCAGCATAGAATATGTGGAATTTGCTCTGTAAATGGGGAACAAAATTAAATGAATCCTGCTAGTTTACTCTAGAGATCCAATATGAGCTAGAAGTCTGAGGGGAAACTTTTCAAGTATTGGTTAAAATGATCAAACATTGTGTTTCTCTGGGATTAATGATAATTGCCTTTAACTTTATCTAAAGGGAGGTAATATTTATTCTTTTGAAACATCACAAAGGCAATGGCAAAATGCCTTCAATATGGCTGTGATCCCAATTAAAATTCTTCAACCCAAAAGAATAATTTTGATCTGATCAAAATGTATGAGTTGCTTTTTTTGTCACCATAATTTAAAGACAGAAAAATGGTATTTAGGATTTACATATACATGTAGAGTCCAGACTCATTATGATGATTGTACCTAAGAAGCCAGGGAGTTTTGAATCATAAATGTATTTTCAGAAAAGAATTGTATTTTCAGGAAGAAAAAAAGTAAGAGCTACAACAATAGCTCTAATTTTACTGGAGACATTCATTGCACAATCCCCAAAGAGCAGGATAAATTGTCCAGCATATCAGCAGAGTGTCTATTCACATGGCATATTTGCATGACAGGGGGCCTTTTGCCCTGGGGAGCATGGCCTCTTCTCTGTAGGATCTGGCTTTTGAGATCTTTGCAGCTAGTATTTTAAATATAGTTC
The DNA here is from genome assembly GCF_963383645.1 of Muscardinus avellanarius. Lineage (NCBI taxonomy): Eukaryota > Metazoa > Chordata > Mammalia > Rodentia > Gliridae > Muscardinus > Muscardinus avellanarius. The sequence goes on along the minus strand of NC_137787.1, from coordinate 102,168,088 downwards.
ACTTAGATTTGCTAAAGTCTTAACTATAAAATTGGAAAAGTCATTAAAACTTAAAGCATAAGCTGTTGATGTCCCTGGGACTAACAGTTTCACCCTAACAGAGACTAGATATACGTGTGGCCAAGTGTTAGGTCCCTCTGGTGAAGGCAAGCAGAAACTGTGAGATGCCATGGATGACTTAACAAACCAACTAACACTACAAATGAAAAGATATTCTTTAAAAAGTTAAATAATTGCCCCAGACTAATTTGAAAATCAAAGTCAAAGGAAAAAAGTAGTCTTAAAATCAATTTATGAGCCAGGCATGGTGGCGCACGCTTATCATTCCAGCATCTAGGAGGCGGAAACAGGAGGACTGGTTTGCAGATAGCCTCAGCTACTTAGTGAATCCCTCCGCAACTCAGTGACACCCTGTTTCAAAATAAAGAATAAAAAAATAGGACTGGGAGTGTAGCTCTGAAGGTAGAATGCCCCTGGGTTCCATCCCCAGTATCCTCCCCACACCACACACACACACACACACACACACACACACACACACACACTAACAATTTATGCCACCCCAATTTGTTAAAGCATGTGTACTGGCCGGGCGTGGTGGTGCAAGTTTGTAATTTTGTAATCCCCGCGCTTGGGAGGCAGAGACCCGAGGATGGTGCAGGTTCGGAGCTAGCCTCGCTGGCTTCAGAGACCCTCTTTCCAAATAAAAATATATAAAAAAAATAGGTCTGGGAGTGTAGCCCAGAGGTAGAAGGGTTTCCAGGAACCCCAGTACCACACACACACAAAAAAAGCATGAGTACTCATTGGACATTTACTAAAGGCCTACTTTGTGCCAAACAAGGGACATGGTCTCCATTATTCATAAACAAGGGGTTATACATGATTCTTGTTGTGGCAGAACATCTCAAAAGTCCCCTGTGATCCATTCAAGTGTGAATACCCCCATAACTGCCTATATAACACGGATTTCATTACACATGTGAATTTGTGAAAGTCACAGTATTGATCAGTATTAACCGTTTCTAAACAGCTAGTGATCCTAACTTGTCTTATTCAATTAGGGTTATGCTTTTCTCCCTTGCCAAAGCAATTGGGTCATATATACCAGGTTTAAATCAATCAGTCCATGGATTTTCTTGGGCCACAAGGGATTGGTTGAAGAAAAGTATATAAACAGCATTAGGTCCCTGTAGGTATCTTGGAAGCGAAGGCTCTCTGGGGACAGCTGTGTAATTTTTGGAGATTAGCATGAGAATTACTTTGGGTGATATTTAAGTAGCTTGGATCAATTATAATCATGTGTCTACCTGGAGGGTGTCCACCTGGAGGGCAAAGTCAGTAACACTGCACAGACAGACATAGCCAGAGCCTTCACCAAACTGTGGCAGAAGACTGGTCTATTTCTGGACTTCTTTAAGATGTACGGCAGCTTGAGCTTTTTGGTACTTGCAGCTAGTGCATCCTAATTACTGGAACTCTGTAATTTCCTTCTATAGGGAAATAAAGGTAACTAAGATGACATTTGAAGGTAGATTATGTTTTTGATAGGTAAATAGTTAAAAGCCCTTTGTAGGGACAGAACATTTCAAAGATTTCAAGAGCAAAGATGTGTGAAAACTCAGTGTGTCCAGGGTCAAGTCTATCACATGGAGGGAGGGGCAGAGGGTGAAGCTGAGATACAGGTCTTTTGTGATGGTGACTGCAGTAGCAAAATGTAACTGCAACAGAAGAGGAGAAGCTAGGTAGAGGTAACTGTTATTGTCACCTGGGCAAGTGAGATGAAAGGCCCTTGCTTATGGATTGGCAGTGAAGGAGGAAAAAAGAGGATGGGTTCATGGGGTCTTCCAGTGACAGAATCCATTTGATGTGGTGTCGCACCTTATGGTAGGCAAGAATGTGAGAAATGGACTATGAGATTTCAGTCTTAAGACACCTGAGAAAGTCAAGGCCATTAACGGGGAGTGAGAATTCAGGCAGAAAGATGAGTTAAATTACCTTAAATAATTTCAGAATCATGCTTTATACAATTTGTTTACAAGATAGTAATGGATAAAAACTTAAATTCATGCCAGACGTGGTGGCACGCACTTGTAATCCCAGCATTCGGGAGGCTGAGACCTGGAGGATCACGGTTCATGGACAGCCTCAGCTACTTAGACCCTCTTCAACTTAGTGAGACCCGGTTCCAAAATAAAGAATAAAAATTATGGAAGGGGTGTGGCTTGGAGGTCAAATGCCCCTGGGTTCCATCCCCAGACCCCCCCACACAAAATAAAACCCCAAAAACTTAAATCCACGATAACAGAGGAACCAATGGTTAGGTGAACCATGTCACCTTTGCTTAATCAGTATAATACTCTGCAATGAATTTCCTGTGGGTGACTTCCTGGATTGATCATTCTCCTTTGGCAGACACACACCATAATATAGATCCCATACTCATCTATAAATGTACCAAGGTGATGGGTTAAATGTTCATTTCAACATTATCTCTGGATAGGACAATGTCAATGGAATTTTTTCAGATGTGAAGAAAAAATAATGAAAAAAATACTTTTAATGTGATCTCCAGTTTGAAAATCTAGAAGGACATATAAATATGGTAAAATGACATATGCCAATATAATTGTAGTCATTTGTGTAGTGATAGGGTCTGGAGTATTTTTTTCCTTTTACCATCATATAGTTTCTTTATTTTTCCCTTTAAAGTATATAGACATCAAAGAACACTGGCTATACTGGGTTCTTCAGAAGCAGATAATGAGATGAAGATTTAAGTGAAAGTGATTATTTAGAGATGTTCTCAGGAAAATTACAGGCATGAGTAGGGAAGGGAGAAGAGCTGAGGGAGAAGGCCCAGGAAAGGTGTCACAATAAGCTAAGTCCTAGTGGGGACAAGTTGGGATCTACTCCTCAAGTCAAAGGAGCTACTCCTTCCTCCTGTCAGTCACAGGTTGAAGGCCGCCCCTGCAGAAATGCAAATAATCAGGCACTTAGAGTTCTCCTTTCAGGGAGAAAAAAAATGAGCACAGTCCACACAGCAAGAGATGTAGGTGCTGGCTGTTAGGAGAACAACTAAAGATGGTAAAAGGATCTAAGGGTACACATGAACAATGACTGCATCTGCTAGAGGTACTTACAATATGGAGCCTTTACTGTTTAAGAAATATTAAAACCTCTATTTCATTACTATGTTTATTCACATTAAAAAAAAAAACTGACTTTTAGTGTCGTGGCACACACTTGTGCTAATACTTGGGAGGCGAAGACGGAAGCATCACAGGTTCACAGCCAGCCTCAGCTACAAGGCCTTCTGCAACTTAGTGAGACCCTGTTTCAAAATAAAGAGCAAAAAATTCAGGCTGGGGGTGTATCTTGGAGGTAAAATGCTCCTGAGTTCAATCCCTGGTACTACAAAAGCAAAAAATAAACAATAAACAAAAATAAGCCAAAAAACCTGAGTTTTAAGGATGCACACTGTATACAAATACAACTAAAAAAATTAAAAAAAAGAATAGCAGCACTTGGATGACTAAGCATGATTACTAAAATACATTTAAGGAGACAGGATGGAGTTGCCATTTTATATAATGAACTTGAGCATCTTCAGATTTTGGGGTCCTTGGACTAATGGCCCATGGATGGTGAGATAACTGAAAGCACTTGTTCTTCCTTATTCAATTTATTCAGTTAAAGATGTAGATTGCTTGGGGAAAACCTGGATATAATGCCTAGCTGGATCTAGTTCTTTTAGAATTAACTTATATCTAGCCCACAGGCACAGGACATCTTGAGAAAAAATGCTCTTTTAGGATGTTGACCTTATAATTGACTACTTTGCTAAACTATTATTAGTTCAAATACATTGTCAGTTTAATCAGTTAGATGTTCTAGGACATGATGGCAGTGTCACACCATCCGCAGTTTGTCTTTTTAGCAATGATTACATTTAGGTAATAGTGATATGATAGTAGACATCTCTCTCTTGACTTTGACTTAAATTAGAACATAATTTCCATCTGAGAAAAGAGAGGCCTCACCTGGATGACTGAACATCATTGCTAAAATATACTCAAGGAAACAGGATGGAGTTGTATTACATTCATGTTATGGGGGGGGGAAGCTATTATTTTGATAAAAACAATTGCTCTTTGCATTCTTTGGTTGTTTCTTTGAGGTAACAGGTACTAAAACCACCATAGAACTTTTCCATTTTAATCCACTTATGATGTACATTGCATAGTTTGAGGATAATTTAAAATATTAATAACAGGCAGAAAATTGCATTTTTGTTATTAACAGGGAAGTGAGAGAGAGCAAAAAATAGGAGCCTTTCTGAAAGAAATAAAAGAATTACTAAGGAATCATGGTGTGTTGCTAGAAGTAGAATATTCCAATACATGACAGAGAAACTCGGTCATTGTACAATATTTTATTTTTTTATGAAGTTGAAGTATACTTTTTTATTTCTCTTAATAAGTCTTACACGATTGCTTATAAATATTACATTTAAATATTAAAAATTCAAATAAGGTTCAATTTTAGTATTTTTTCTCTTTTGAGAAGACAAAAACATTGACTTTAAGTTAAATTTTAAAAAAGAGTGAATTTAATAATAATAATGTTGTTGGCTTAGCACTTCTTACTGGGAAGAGAGATCTGAAAAGTCTTATTTTTGAAAGCCTTCCCCAAAGTGCCATCTACCCCTTGAATGTAATGCTATTGCTTTGTATTCTCAGCATTCATATTCTAAAGTGTGTACATTAGGAATTAGGACCAACAAGATATAAAAATGTAATGATACCCATGGGGACCAATTGTCAATTGCTGCTTGTTGTTACGGAGTCAAGATGATTGAAGTTTGGAGACAGAAATTTCCCTTCCTGACAGAAGTATGCAGACTACCAAGCATCTTTGCAAAATCAATGTGGTCTGAATTATTCAAGTGGTTTACCATGGGCTAGAGTGGAATATTAACTATTTGGATTCAAATAATTTGTGACTGATATCTATTATGAATGCCTAAGTTAAATACTCTTTAGAAGGAAGAAGAGTACAAGGGTACAAGATGAGATGTTGGATTTGAATTGGCCAATCCTGTTGACCCTGGTACCAATGTCAACACTTTTCCACACTTGCTCAAAAGAAGGAGAGACCTACTAGCACAAAATTTGTTAGAAAATTATAAGCCTTCTTGCTATGTGCTTCAAAATGAACTAGACAAGGCCACTCCATTTTCTGATCATTTAAATTCTCTTTTTAGTAAGCAGATTACTTACTAAGCATTTAGAAAGCAATCTCCGTCTCCCATCCCAGAAAGCCCAATCATTGGTCTCCGCTGGTGGCTACCAAGTGGTGTAACTTGAGGTGGGCTGGTAAAAATCCTGTCTTTCCACAAATATCTTCACTCCACTGATCTCTGAGTCAAGGAGAGCCCATTAAGATAAGAAATTTTCAGGAACCATGAACAACCATAGAGAGCAAAGGTATAAGAGGGTACTCGGGGCTTCTGACTCTAACAGGATTTATGGACAGACTCAGAAGTTCTGGGACCCCATGAAATGATTTTAGATTTAGTGTGTATATAAATTTTCAGGTAAGAGAATCCTGGACTTTTATTATATTTTTAATATATAAAATGCATAACCCAAAGATAGCTGAATAGAGGTGCCTAGCCCATACCTGTTCTTCCACAAAAAAGAAGCAAAGTAACAGATTTATAGCTGCATTTTGAGGTAACCCTGAGAGAACACTGGAAATCAGCAAGAGAGACTTGAACCCTGTAAGATTCAAGGACTTGATATGATAATGTAGAATGAGAAACAAAACATTTGGTACTTCTGCCATCTTGGCTTCATAGCCAGCTAGGGTGGGGTAGAAGTTCTCCCTTGTAGGGGTGAGGGCAAAAAGGAGAACCCCAGAAAAGTATCATTGTGGATGCTGGTAACCCCAGGGATCAGAAAGTTTCAGTCCTCACAGGCTGCAGTATGTTTAGATAAGCAATCTGAAATCTGCACAGTAGCTTTCCTTTGGAAAAGGATCTCACATTCTCTCCTAGCAATCCCCTAGGGTACAGTAGCCAGAAGCCATCTAGATAAATGAGCTATTCACTGAATTCAAGCTGCACTAGGGGGAAGAAATGCCTATGTATTCCCATCTCTGAGACCCCACACAAAATTCTCCTGCTCTGGCTGCTTTATAATTCCAACCTAGCTCAGCAGAGAGACTGTGACTCAAGCAAGGGAATTCCTGTCCAGTAGGGAAGAGATGTTGTGACCCAGAGGGAAAATAATCTATTACCATTGCCAGACAATTATCCAATAATAAAAGAAAATCAATATTCCTAATGAAAATAGATTCAAATACTCTCAATAAAATGTTGCAAACCAAATTCAAGAACAATTTCTGGGAAGATGGCGACCAAGAAAAGCAGCATTTATGAGTCCTGCTAAAACTCGATCTCTATTGCCACAAAATCACTGCTTTTCATAGCCTAAAAACACCATCATCAGAGAAATAAAAAAATATAAACACAAGGGACAGAGAAAAAAAAGACTAGAAGAACAACCAGAGACCAGAAATCAAGCCCGCAATGTGGCAGCAGAGCCGCGCCAGGGCCATCTTCCCTCACAGCACCAGGCTCCAGAGAGGAAAGGTAAACAAGGAGCTGAAGTGAGCAGCTGCGGATCATTCGGGTGCAATTCAGCAGTTCTTGCAGCACAATGAATGTCTAAAACTCCCGGTGGCCAAGCTCATCACGCCTTCCAGGGACTCAGAATGGAGCTTCCAGGGACTCAGAATGGAGCTTAAAACCAGAAAAGAATATGCCAGCCTCACAGCCAAGGGCGTGTCAGTGGCGCCATATTGCCAGCAGCACCTGCCTCACAGCCGAGGGTGTGGCAGCAGCACCATATTGCCAGCACCAGGCCTAGTCACAGCTCCAGATCTGTGCGCACAATAACCGTGAGTGTAATTGTGGCCCCTAAAGGAGAAATCTCTGTACTGCACTCCCAGGGACTTGCATAGCTTTGATAATCTCCCTGGGTCGAATATTTTGCAGTCCAACCCAGTGAAGGAGTAGCAGTGGAAGAGATACCACACCCTAGTCACAGCTCCCCATTGGAAAACGCCCAGCCTGGCACCCCCACGGTCTTGCACAGCCTTGATTAACTTCTTGGGTATGAGATCTTGCGATACAACCCAGTAAAGGAATAGTGGCGGCTGAGATTACAACAGACTTGAGATACAGAGCACCCTACGTGAAGTCATAGTGACCCAGGGAAGGCACAAAATTCTGAAATCATGGGAAAGAGGAACAACAATAGAGCAATGAATGCCCACAAACCCATATTATCAGAACCTGATAACAGAAATTCAAAGACCTCCAGAAGATCAAATGAGGAATATAACTGTAGAAATAATACAGGACTTTCGAAAGGAATTTAGAAAGAGTCTAAAAGAAATAAAGGAAGCAATCATTGAGGTAAAGGCCTCAATTCAAAGTATAAAAAACAAAATAGACCACATGGAGAATAGAATCTCGCTCCTAAAAGATGATCACTCCAAAAACAAATGCATAATTTCTTACTTAGAAAAAAAATCTGACAGCAGGAACCTGACACTGAAGAAATATGGGCCCATTTTAAGAGAGCTAACCTAAGAATAATCAGAATAGAGGAGGGAAAAGAAGGTGAAACCAAAGGGAACAATAATCTCTTCAAAGAAATAATAGCAGAAAAATTTCCAAACATAGAGCAAGAGGTCGATACACAGGTCCAGGAAACTTACAGAACTCCCTTTAGAAAGGATCAGAGAAGAGGATCCCCACGCCACATAATTGTCAAAATGACCAATGTGGAAGCCAAGCAGAGAAAGATTCTTTGCTTGGCAACAAAAACAAAAGGCCAAGTGACATTCAGAGGCAAATGAATTAGAATCACTCCAGACTTCCCAAACCAAGTCATGAGAGCCAGAAGGGCTTGGAGTAACATATTCCAAACTCTGAAAGAAAACAACTTCCAGCCAAAAATTTCCTACCCAGCAAAACTATCTATCAAATTAGATGGGGAAATAAGAAGCTTCCATGACAAACAGAAACGGAAGAAATTTATGTCTTCAAAACCAGCGCTAGAGAAAATAGTCAAGGAGATTAACTGCAAAGAAGAAATAGGTAATACATGCCAGAACCAGAGAAACAAGATTTTCCATCCAGCCGACAACTAAGTAAAGAAGAATATATTCATGTTTTTATAGGTTAAAATCTTGGAGATTCATTATTTATTTTAGTCTTTTACCTATTTCTAAATTGTATTTCTAAATTGTATTGTTTGATTTTGTTGTTGCTAATTTTTAGGATTTCTATTTGGAATATTAATATACCTTCAGATATAGCATTTGGAAATATTTTATCCCATTCTATCAGTAACTTTTAACACTGTTTACATTGTCTTTGTATGTACAATATTTTTTTATTTTTTAGGAAGTTTGTTTATTTTTTTGTTGCCTGTGCCTTTGAAATCATAGCCAAGAAATCACTGCCAATTTCAATGTTGTAAAGTGTTATGGCCCAGGTTTTCTTCTAAAAATTTATAGTCTTAAGATTTACATTTAGGTCTTTTATCTATTTTGAGTTAATATTTGTATATGGTGTTAGGTAAGGGTCCAATTTTATTCTTTTTCATGTAATTATTATTTTTCAACAATATTTAGTGAAAAGATGATTCTTTCCTTCACCAAATGTTCTTGGAAACTTTGTCAAAAATAACTTGACCATATATTGCAGAATTTATTTCTAGGCTTTTTATTTTACTCCACTGGTTTATATATCTGCCTTTATAGCAGTGCTACACTGTTTCAATTATTGTAGCTCTATAAGGTTTGAAATAAGAAAATGTACATCTTCTAGCTTTGTTCTTTTTTGAGATTGTTTTGGGTATTTAGAGTTCATATTTCATGTTAGGATAGATTTTTTTTTCTGAAAAAAAATGTACGATAGTTTTACCTTAAAAAAAAAAGAAAAAAATATCCTCTGGTAAGAAAGAAAGCAAAAAGAAATACTGAAATATTATCTCTAAGTGATCAAAAATTTGATATCAGAAAAATGAATCTGTTATATGAGATTATCATTGTTAATTTTGGATAAATTACTATAATATTAGATGTCAACCACTAAGCCAAGCATGGGAAGGAGGGATAGGGAGGAAATGGGGTGGGGGTTGGGGAGGGGCTAACTGGGCAATGTGTGCATGTATGTCTACACAAGTTTTTTTTTCCCATTATGATGTTTTTATACAGTGGACCAACAAAAAAATTTTTAAAAAGAAAAAAACAAATTCAAGAACACATCAAAAGTTCAGTCAACATGAGCAAGTTGGTTTCCTCCTAGAGATCAAAATACCAATGACTTTCATCATAAAATTTTTGGGGAAAAAATCCAAAAATTCATATGGAACCAATGAGACCCCAAATATCCAAAACAATAATTAAGTGAAAAGAAGAAAGTTGGTGGCATCACCATACTCCATTTCAAGATACGTTATAGATTCATAGTAACTCAAACAACATGGTATTGACATTAAAAAAAGACCAATGGGACAGAACAGAGATCCTCCAAATAAACCCATACATCTATAGTCAACTGATTTTCAACAAAGGTATCAGAAACATACATTGGAGAATGTACAGTCTCTTCAACAAATGCTACTCACAAAACTGGACATCCACATGTAGAAGATTGAAACTTGACCCACACCCGTCTCTTACTTTGTATAGAAATCAACTCAAATGGATAAAAATCTAAATATAATACCTAAAACTGTTAGAAGAAAACTTGAAAATGGTTAAAAGAAAATATAGGTAAAACACTTCAAGACATTGACACAGTAAATGATTTTCTAAATAGGACCTCAAAAGAATAAGAAACAAGCAAAAATTTACAAATGGGATTATATCAAACTGAAAAGTTTCTGCACAGCAACAAAGAGACAACCTACAGCAGGTGATGGAAAGGGGCAGAGGGAGAAGTGACTCTTATACAGGTTTGTCTCTGAGGCAAAGTGGAACCGAGTTGATAGGAGGTGGTCTTGTATCTGACCTTCCCCTGACAACTCCTTCTCACTTCTTCCAGTAGCTAGGATATTCACAATTTTGAAATTCTTCTTTTTTAGAAAATTTAAATTAAACTAGGGCAGGAGGCAGGGGAATCATATATGTGTTTTTGTTCTCCCTTAATTTTTACATTTTAAATTATGAAGCCATCATGTCCTCTAATGTGTGGTAACAAACTATAAAGGATTATTTTTTAACTAGCTTCCTTATTTAACTGATGATGTGGAAAAATTATCTTTCGAAAACCCTGACACTTTTAACTTTTGATCCTCTGCCTTCTCTCCAGCTTAATTTATCAAAACTAAACACATCTTAGCATTATAAATTAGCAAAGATGAGCGGGCAGAACCCTATAACTTGAAGCCTGGGTTGAGTGTTCTGGAGAATAGATAACTACCACTATTATCATATAGTCTATTAGAGATTTTATTGAGCTGCATTCATGCACAAGAAATAGAAGCACCACTCATGAATTAAGATTGAATTAGCAAAGTCAAAATTGCAGCAACTTCACCTTTTCTGTATACTGAGATCAGCCTTCTTTCATTCTCAAATGTGCTCCTTTGATTACCAGAGGAAATGATAGGAGCATGGGCTGGGACAAAGGGGCAGGGAAAATCTTTCTGGCTCTTCTCTCGGTTTTGAGCTCCTGACTTGGGATTCATCACTAACACTGAGCATCACCATGCAAGGGATTCTGTTTATACAATTACCTATAAAAGTCCATTTTTACTTATTATAGAACTAATATTTTAGGCATAATCCTACAGTATGATGTATGGAAAGAGACTGAAATAGGACTGAGACTAGAGACAGTCCCAAAGACAGACCATCCTCTGGTCAACGTTCAGATCTCAGGGAACAGTGGACCCACCTCTGTAATCAATAAACATGGCTACCACTGTTGCAATCCCACTTTCATGGGGTATTTACACTTATGTCAAACAGAAAGATATGGGTTTATAAGCAGTAAATGCTTGTAATTGGTTAAATATATTTTAGGAACAGAAAGCAATACAGAAACTGAATAACACTGGTAAATTAGCAAGAAGCTCAGTGTTTTAAAATATATCAAAATAATGACATATTGTTGACAAGATATTACCCAGCCATTGAAATGATAGCTATGTTTCACTGCATGTATTATTGCAGTAGATTCTTTTCTTTTTCTTTTTTCTTTTTTTTATGGTGCCACTGGGGTTCCTGGAAGCCCTTCTACCTCTGGGCTACCCTCCCAGACTTGTTTTACATTTTTTTATTTGGAAACAGGGTTTCTTAAGCCAGTGCGGCTGGCTTCAAACCTGCACGATCCTCCTGTCTCTGCCTCCCAAGCACGGGCCTCCCAAGCAAGTGTGTGCCACCATGCCCGGCTATTGCAGTAAATTCTTGTGATCAAATGTTAAATTTTATCAGGTATGGTATGCATGCTGGTAATATCAGTACTCAAGAGCTGACAGAACAAGATCTCAGGTTCGAGGCCAGCCCCAGCAACTTTCTGAGATCTTGTTTCCATCTAAAAAAAATAAATGGGGGTATAGCTCAGAGGTGGGATGCCCCTGAGTTCAATCTTTAACATTAAAAAATGTTAAATTTTTAAATGTAGTAATATTTTACTCATTATTTTGCACAGATGAGTCTATAATCATCCCACCTAATTATAATTAAGAAATAGAAGAACAGTGGGGAAAAATAGAAGAACCAAAACCAGTATGTAAACATTATGCCATGGCAGAAAGGTTAAGATTATGCATAAATTTTTCTTCCTTGTAATTTATTTTGTAATTATGTTATAAATTATATTCGTAATTTTGTTACTTTTATACTAATAAATATATTTGTAATTAAAAGAAGCATTAATTTAATATCATATTCATATATTAATTAAAATTTTATTATTCTTCTTTTACTCATTTATTTTTTTGTTGACATTCTCATTGACTCATTTGATTTTTTTATTTTTTTACTGGTGCATTACAGTCTAACATCATGATGTAGTTTGCAGTGATGCTGACATACATGCACATGGCACTTACACTCATTTGATTTCTAACTGTTACATGAGGGTAATATCAAAAATACTGAAAACCAAGTTGTCATATCTAGAAGCTAGAGAAAGTGGGTTAGATTTGATGAAGTCTGCACTATTGGTCAGGAGAGAAAAAAATCTTCAAAGATAGAGTGGCTAATGCACAGCCAAGAATTTCTTCCTCCCAAATTAAATGGCTACTTCCAGCACAAAAACAACCAAATATGCTCGAGTATACACTTGGGAAAGAGAGTGCCTCCTATTCTGCCTTTGAGTACTACATCTCCATTGTTCTTATCTGCCTTTCATCCATTCTTCCCACTATCTCCAGGCATTTCCTCCTGATTTTCCTTTTGTAACCACTCTTGTCCATCCATAATCCATACTGTTTTAGGATGTGCTGACCCTACTTCCTGAGTCCGCATTTGTACATGGCCCCTGATGAGTAATGACACAGCCCAAAGGCTGCAAGCCCAGGTGATAACAGCAAACCCTGGGGTGCTGGTTAGGATGATATTCTTCCTTCCTTCACCTGAGTTGCTAAGTCAGTAGCTCAGAAATCTGGCCTTGAACCCATGATTCTTCTGTCTCAGCCACTCCTGTACTGGGATTGCAGGCTTGTTACCATGCCTGGCCTGCAAATTTGATCTCCAATGAACATAATATATATGCCTACTAGAGTACATTTGGAATTTCTTTTAGGTTTATTGCATCAGCTAAACTCACCTATATTTCTATCACTCAAAGATAACAGTTAACTTTGTCAGCACTTCAACAGTTGACATTGTTGAAAACTTGATGTGTTTTGTGAATACATATATATATATATATATATATATATACACATACTATATAGATGTAAATAGTTTTTTATCACATAATCAACAGTATGTGTGATCATTCATATTGTTGTAATCTATGTTGTCTTCTTCCTTTGGCAACTTCCAAATTAAGCAGCTATAACCACTTGTTTTTCTCAGATAAGTGTAATGTTTTGGCAACTCAACAAGTAACTGTACACATGCTCATTCACATTGGCAATCTGAATACTTATAGTGTTTAAAATTAGTTTTTGATAAACATATCTTAATCAATAAAGCAGAAAAGGAAGTTAATTAATCATCTGTATTCAGTTTAGATTTAGACTCCAATAAATATTAGTGCTAATTACGTACAATAATTCAGATTACCAATTCTCAAACTTTAACATGCATTAGAGTCACCTGGAAGACCTGTTAAAAGACCCAATGGTGGTCCTGCTCCTGTCCAACTCCCAAACCTGAGTATATGGTTTGGGGGTTGGAGTAGGCACCTGAAATTTTGCATTTCTAATCAGTTCACAGGTTATTTTCATGATGCTGGCCCAGGGACAACAGTTTAATAATCACTTGGCTATAAAAGAAAGTTTTTCAGTTTAGTGTAATTGTTGTAAATAAACACATATTTGGTATCTCTGATTTAAAACCCAGGTCTGTGTTTTCTGCAATGCAGGCACAATTTAGATTTGGAAATTCTAGACACATTATAGAGATAATGATGTGCCTTAAAGATGATTGGGAAATAACAGAGTTAAGGTAATTTGGGCAAATCTTGATTAAAATAATTCATTATGAAAACCAACCAATCTTAATTTCCAATGGAAATATAAAGATTCAGGCATTCTGGTATTTCAAGCAGATGCCAGATTCAAATGTCACCCTGCTACAGGTGTGCCACCAATACCTAGGTCCTTTTTACCCCTGCCTAGCAGGAGGAAGAATGTTTCTATATATCAATGAGGCCTATAACTTTAAGAACAACTTAACAGTTTGGTAAAACCTAGCTAATTGTCAGGAAGTCATTACATTGAGAATATAATATAAAGAATCTGGTGATCTCCATATACCATACCTTATTATTTTGTCATAATAATTTGATTACTAGAAATTGAGCCCAGAGGTGCTCTACTGCTAAGCTATACTCCTGGCCTTTTTTTATTTTAGTTCAAGACAGAGTCTTGCGAAGTTACAGAATGTGGATTAAATCTTGTAATCCTCCTGTCTCAGCCTCCTAACCAGGTCAGTACACAGTACTATGCCTGGCTCACCTTGGCATACACAGGTATTGTCAATCCAGTTCATTCAAGTAAGATATTCAAGGATTTTAAGATGAGAGAAGGTCTGTACTGAGTTTTCCAATGCCATCCTATTCTTTTTAGACTTGCCCAAATGGGTTTTGTCTATTGCAAAACCATTCTTTTTTTTTTTTTTCCCCCGCGAGTCTGGGGATGGAACCCAGGGGCATTCTACCTTCAAGATACACACCCTGCCATATTTTTTATTCTTTATCTTTTGGAAACAGGATCTCACTAAGTTGCAAAGGGCCTCACTAAGTTGCTGAGGCTGTCTGCGAACCGCGATCCTCTGGTCTCAGCCTCTCAAATGCTGGGATTACAAGTGTGCACCACCACACCTGACTGCAAAACCATTTTGGTTCCCTTTATCTTCTCATGTAAGGCTTAACCACTAATTAAGTAGAAATATTTCATATTTCAACAACTAAAAGTAGACTGTGATAGAAACCTCATTAAAAGTCACACGCAACATGTCCTTGTTGATTTGGTATCAATTTGAATATAGCCTATTTTAGCATACTTCCTCCAAAGAAAAAATATACTTTAAAGGTAAAAAATGTGCCAATGTTAGCACTAAGGCTGGTAAATCACAATTTGCAGTAGGGCTATTTATTTCTATACAATGAGGAGGTGTGATAACATATATGCACAGAGCTGGAGAAATTTTACAGACCATCTGTCCAATTCCATCCTTGTCCAAAAAGAGAGATGAGCTCAGAAAAGGACAATTTTTTTTTTTCAGAGAAATTCATCTGGCTATAAAAACAACATTGCTGGTCATGAATCCCCCCCCCCAATGGAAAGAATCACCTTTACAAGATATCCGTGGATGATAAAAAGCAGAGTCAGAGCACCTGTGGTAGGTATTAGATAACAGACTGAGGACTCAGAAGAGCCCCAAGAGCCTAGAGCAACAATTACAGAGGAATTCATCTGACTAAGTACAACTCAACTGAGGTTCCCCTGCTGCCCTGCATTGCAGTTAACAAACAGCTGTTTAAGAACAGGGTGGAGAAAAGACTCTGCATCAGCACCTGCTAGTGAGGGGTCGGGGATCACAGGAGGATGGAGCCTCAGCACGAGTGAAGAGGCTGACCACACGCACACCTGCTCTGCTGTCAGGGCTGTACATCCGGTGCAAGGGATGAGATTTTCCCCTGCTAAGCACTGCTCAGGTGGGAAATGAAGCTGTGTTTGGCCTGATGCCACAGTCACAGGGCATGCGGGGAAACAAGACCAATCAGGACAGTGAAGGGATTTGAACCACATCACACTAAGAAGCAGTAGAAGAAATGGTACTGACATAGCTCAGAGGAGAAAAGTCTGGGAGAGCATATGAGAATTGTCCCTGGATGATATGGGTCTTCAGGGAAAAAGACTAAATTGTTCTGCCTGGCTTCAGGGTAGAGAACTAGCTCTCTTGGGCAGAATTCCTGAGAGATATACTTTAGAGAAACACAGAGAAGTTATTTTAAAATAAGAGAGCTTTTTGAAAATGGATGACAGATAAATGAAATTTTAGTTAACAGTCTTTATCTTGGGCCAACTCGTGGGCCAAAGGCTTATAAAATTGTTTCCTATTCATAGTGGCCTAACAACCCTGTGTTAGGTATATTACTATCTGCATTTAATATAGGAATTACAGTTTTGAGAACTGGAGTAGCTTGTCTAAGGATACACAGCTAGTGTAGGAACTTGGCTTCCTGCTTAGGCTGTGTTCTTTTTTTTTTTTTTTTGTGGTACAGGGGTTCCTGGAAGCCCTTCTACCTCTGGGCTACACTCTCATGGGCTACACTCCCAGGCCCATTTTATACTTTTTTATGTGGAAACAGGGTCTCTAAGCCAGCTCGGCTGGCTTTGAACCTGCGTGCTCCTCCTGTCTCCGCCTCCCAAGCGCAGGGATTACAAGCGTGCACCACCTTGCTGGGCTTCAGGCTGTGTTCTAAGCCTTCTGACCACATCGCTACATGTGCCATGGGCTACTTTGGGAAATAGGCAGTTTCTTGTCACTGTGCTTATCTCAGTGTGGTAAGACAGGGAATTGAAAGTAACTTTAGCATTCCCTTCCAGTGCAGAGAGACAGAGCTTCCCTGTTCTGAAAGAGCCACATGTTTAGCATACATGGCTACATTTGTATAGATAAGAAAAAAACAAATCTAAGTTAAAGCAAAGCACGGTAGCACATGTCTGTATTCCCAGTATTCCCAGTATTGGAGAGGCTAAGAACAAAGGACTCCTAAGTTCAAGACCAGCTTCTAAAATTTAGTGAGACCCTATTTCTAAAATGTATATATTTGTGTGTGTATATATACACACACACATCTCTCTCTCTCTTTCTCTCTCTCTCTCTATATATATATATATATATATATATATATATATATATTATAACTCAGAGGTAGAACACCCTTGGTTCATTCTCAAGTAACTCTCTCTCTCTCTCAAGATAAGAGAAAATGACTTTAGAGACACTAGTAAAAATGTCACAGAAATCTTCTTTGGCCTACACCCAGCCAAGAAGTTACTGCCCTCCTGAAATAAAGGAGATGTATTAAGAATGGAAGCTCAAGGAGAAAGGAGAATTTCTTGAGGCATGTGACTAAGCCAAGTGAATGAGAAACTACAGGCTAGGGAACAACTATGGCCAGGCAGCAGAGGGGAGCTTAGGGTTTGGAGAGCATGCTTAGATTCTAGAGCCCAAGGGTTAATCACCATGAATATGATGGAGAAGGCCTTGTGCTACAGGCCCTACAATATGGGGAAGACCTCCAGGGGGACTGAAAATGTTGAGATGTCCTAGACACTCCACAGGGAAAGGCAATGCAGCTAGTCCTCGAGGTGCAGGACTCTGATTATATGCTCTTTTTGCACATAATCAGACACACACAAACACACACACACACACACACACACACACACACAATCTGGAAATGAGGGCACTAGGAAGAGGTTAACAGACAAGTATTTTCATAAGACCCCTAAGATCAGGAATCACTGTGTGTGTGTGGGGGGGATTTTTTTCCCATCTGCCCAGTGTGCGTGTGGGATGGGAAGCTGATTGCTTGGAAAGGGGTCATTAAGCACTGTCAGGGGTTTCTCTAACTCCCTAACTTGGAAGAAAGGCAGGACAGCTGAACAGTATTTGGTGACTAATGACATCAATTGAACCAAGGTCCAAGAAGATGCTAAGACCACAGCACCTGGATTAACATTCTTAATAGGCCACTTTCCCCACAAGCAGAGGGAAAAGAATTTCCCTAGCCCTACCTGAAAGTAATGACCCCAAACAGTTTCCTCTTCAGCTTAAGAAGAAAAATACCTCCTAAAATGATCATCTATTCCATTTGTAAATGGGTTATTGCTCTCATAGATGGGGAGGAAGTATAAGAAGTACTGATTAACTTCTTAAAGTTTATGATAAGATCAGGATTCCAAACTAGATCCAAAGGGTTCAAACTCTATGCCCATTTCTATTATGCTGCCTGAGTATGACAGAAAATTTAAAGAACTGGAAAGTCTACAATCAAAAAGGATAAGCTCTCTTTACTTCTTGGTTCATAGGTATAGGCATGCTCCATTTGCCTTTGCCAGAAAATTTGTATTCACATTGCTGTTTATCAAGAAATTTGCATTTTAACACAGGATTCTTGGAGGGGGAGGGAGCTAAAATTAGAGAAAATGGTGAAATGGAAGTTAAGGATAATGTCAGAATCAGAGGGAGAGGAGGCTGTGCCAGTGATTGCCCCTCAGTCGGCCTGGTAATAAATTTCCAAGTCTGCTTCTGCAAAAGGATCTGGGGGGTGAGGTTCTTGGCAAGACCTTTGCGAAACAAGCTATCCTCTGGAAAAGTCAAGGCAAAGGCAACCAGAGGAAAAGAGAAATAGGTTGTGCGCCCAGAGCCATCTCCATGGGGAACATCCAGATTTAATTCCGTGGTCCTGAGTAATGACAATGTGTTGCTGGTCTTTGAAATTTCTAATGAACCAATGCCACTGCAGAAGAGAGCAGCCCTCAAAATACCACCTCTCCCTATCCAAGGGCATTGACTGCACTGTCACTGGCCAGCCACCTCCCCCAAACGTCTCCAATTTCTTTGCTGGAAGGTTGATAAGTAAGGCAGGTGCAATGGTGCACACCTTTAACCACAGTTCTTGGCGGCCTGAGACAGGTGGAATGCAGGTTTTTTGAGGCCAGCCTCAGGAACATAGCAAGATACTGTTTCAAAATACAAAGTAAAGTCACATTACAGTTGCATTTTAGAGGTATAATGCCCTTGGGCTCAATGCCTACTACCTCTAGGAAACAAAAGGGAAAGAGTGAATCAACGAAGGAAAGGTTGATGAATAAATGAAACCTTAACAAACAAATGAGTTGGTAGCTCCATTTTGTGAACGTGTTAGGACCTTCAGAAGTTCTTATGTGGAGCCAAATTATTGAAGGATTTATTTGTGAAAAGTGCGAGGTAATAACATATTTAATCAAAATATTAAATGGTGTCTCCTACACATACAATAAAATATTCAGTCTCATAGCAACATGTTCCTTCTATCCAGAGGATTAAAGTTGGTTTGAAT
This sequence comes from Muscardinus avellanarius, assembly GCF_963383645.1. Lineage (NCBI taxonomy): Eukaryota > Metazoa > Chordata > Mammalia > Rodentia > Gliridae > Muscardinus > Muscardinus avellanarius. Next base: position 102,149,265 of record NC_137787.1, on the reverse strand, counting down.
TATTTCCTATTTATCATATGCTTAATATAAATTCAAACACAGTTGTCAATCCTTAAGGAAAATTAAATATGCTGTGACCTATAAATCAAATTATAAAACTACAAGGGTTATCAACTTTCAGGTTGTGAATACTGGACTTTTTTGTGAAAAGTTCTTATCTTGGGTACTAAAAGAGAATGTAAAAGGCATCTTATAGTTAACTGTCTAAAAGTCATTAAATAGCATTGCACAGCATTGCTGATTTAAAAATAAGATATGCTAATTTATATACTGATAGTAAAGTAAATGAAAACTAGAAATAATGCAAAATAGGTGAGTCTATCCTGGGCTTTGTCATTTCTTGCTTTATCAGTATTAATAATAAAGTATAATTTCAAAATAAAATGATTCATTCAGCAGATAGTACAGAATTCCCTGCAGCTGAAGAATGGAAAATAGATTAGTTCTACAACTATTATCTTGGCTTATCATCGCTTCAGCAGGGCCCCTCTTCTTGTCTTAAACCTTTGTATTCATAGACAGCACTCGCTGCCTGAAAATTTTAAACAAATGCTAGATTTCAATTCCTGTGAGTTCTGTACAGTAGGAATTGAAAGTAAAATTGTACCTTCCATTCCTGCCCCCCCAGGAGCCCACTTGTTGTCAGGGATAAAAGGACACTTGCTTTCTTTTGGAACATAACTTACAGATAAAGGAAGTGAGAAATTTGCACAATCCCATTTGAGGAGATTTTGCTGCAGAGTATCCCTTCGCTGGTCTCAGTTGCCACCTGTCCCAGGGTGCTCGTAAGGTCTTGTGCGAAATGCTTCTTATTCTTCAGGAAGGATTACTGTCTACTTTCTACCATGCAATTAGCCCCTGTGCTGAGACAGACACACTCACTACCAAAACCTCCATCCCCCTAAGCTGAGGCAGGTAGGAGCTTCCAAAGTTTTTCTCTGAACCAACTTCTCAGCATTCTTACAGATGTCTCAAAGTGAATGCCCACAGAAACACAGGGGAGGCAGGGGACTGATAAGTTTCTGCAGAGTGACAGGGTGACTTATCAAGTAACTGTAGTCATAAGTCTATAATTTTTATGTTGCCATTGTAGATTCCACTTCATTTGCTATTTTCTATCTAGGTGTGCATTCTCTTACTGATACAATGGTGCAAGTGGCACTTCAAAAGGGAAGAGGGGCCAGGTGTGGTGGCACATTCCTGTAATCCCAGTACTCGGGACCCTGAGACAGGAGAATCACAGGCCAGTCTCAGCAACTTAGTGAGACTCTGTTTCAAAAAAAAAAAAAATTGAAAATGACTGGGGGTATAGGTCAGAGGTAGAATACCACTGAGCTCAATTCCCAGTACCAATGGCGAAAAAGAAGAGTGACGTGAAGCCTTTGGGAATGGTTGGCTGGGGGATCAAGTTTGCCATCGTGTAGGTTTGCAGTTGATGCATCTCAGCTGGTTATGTGCAGAAAGTGATTGTCAGCACGTACCCAAATAGTTACAGAGGAAAGCTAAAAGGGACTGTTGCCTGCTGAGAGAGCAGAATTGCTTTAAGGACTCCCTGAAGCACAGTTCCCAGCAAGCAGGAGGACACTGGCAAGGAGGCAGAGGGACAGAGGCACTGATGGCAGCATGGGGAGTAGTTAGAGAAAACAATAATCAGCCATTTGGAGCGAAGTTTTGGAGATCAGATTTGAGTGGAAGAGGCAGGCTGGCCAATGGTCAGAAGCTCCTTAGGCAGCCTCAGGGAAGAGGCTGTATGATGGGAGAGCATCACTTGTCAGCCTTAGGCAACAAGGAAATATCCCAACACAGAGGGAAATCAGAGCCAACTGGAACCTTGGAAGCTCCAGCTCCCGAAATGACTGTAGACCCAGCTAAACATTTACAGCACCCTTGTACCTGCTTGACCACACCTTTGTTTTGCCAGGAGTAACAACCCCTGGGCACAATAAATCAAGTCTAGCATCTGAATCACCAAAAGATTAATAAAATTAATAAATAAAATAAAATTTTAATTAATAAAAATCAAGTCTAGCATCTGGATCACCAAAAGATTAATAAAAGGTGGCCAGCTAGTTCATCAGGATCAATTCATGACATGGAAAAAAAGGAAAACGCAAAGGGGGCAAAAGCCCCATGCCACCTTGAAGTTCTGGTATCCCAGCTCAGGAGTAGCAAGAATCCAGAAACATCTGTCAAAAGACTCAACTCCTTCCCACATACGCGTGCTCTGACAAGAAGAAGCCCGGCATGGTGGTGCACGCCTGTAAACCCAACACTTAGGCAGCTGAAGGAGGAGGATCACAGGTTTAAGACACCAGCCTTAGTAACTTAGCAAGGCTCTCAGCAACCAAGTAGATCCTGTTTCCAAAAAAGACGGAGGAGGAGGAGAAGGAGGAGGAGGAGGAGGAGGAGGAGGAAGAGGAGGAGGAGGAGGAGGAGGAGGAGGAAAGAAAATGAAAGAAAATGCCTATGGCTTAGATGTAGAACATGTGCTGACATTATCACTCAAGTCTTATTGAAAACCACTTAAATCTGACCTTTTCCATGCTTAGCCAGTTGCTAGATAGAGTAATCAATTCACTCACAAGCCAATCAGGAACCTATGTTCCTAACCACCTTCCTACGGGGCTTTCACAGCAGTGGCCACCATCCTCCGGTCCTAATTGCCCAATGCCAGGTACAAGACAACCAGGATCGGGGTCCTAGCCTCTTTGCCCCAGAGCATGCTAAGATGACTGCAACTGCCAATCCCCAGTGCATTAAACCTGCCTCACCTGTTCTTCCCATAGAAAGGCTCTTGCCCACTCTTCCCTCTCCTCTTTCCTCTGCTGCTGGACTAACCCTAATGCTTCTCCTTGTGCCCCCTCCCCTCGATCCAAGAGTAGATCATCTCCTGATCGGTCAGCCTTCCTATACCTGACTAGGAATAAAGCCTCTATTTTACAATGTGGTCCCCAACTCATCTATGTGACTCACTAAGAGAATTATACTCACATACCCCTAAATCGTGTGTGTGTGTGTGTGTGTGTGTGTGTGTGTGTGTGTGTGTGTGAATGGTCATTTTTAACAGGTGAATAGAGGATAAAGAAATTAATTTTTAAAGAGACCAGACTTTAATCTGTTCATTACATATTTGCTCCTAGATTACACCTTACTAAAAATATTTTTGGAAATTTGTTTTTGGAATTCTGAGCTAGTTTAAGAGCCACATAATCATCTTGGCATCTTTTTATTTTTTTTCTCCAAAAATTATGTTACCAGCAAATTTACCAAATTTATGTCTGTCTGGCATAAAGAGGTTTCAATATTATTTCATTGTTATATTATTATATTCAATATATAATTATTATATCTATTCTCATAATTCAATGGTAATGAGCATGGTTTAGATTCTCTTTGGTGATCCATGGGGCTCCTTTGATTCTGTAGTGAGGCCCCTGGGATCATTTTTCAGGTACTGATGATGGGCAAGGCCATAAATGGGGTCTGGTTTCATTAATTTACATGCATCTCAGGAAATACCTAGATACTGCTTTGGGAGTGGGGTGAACCTATTTGTTTTCTTATGTCTGTCTCATAAAAATGAGACTGCAGGGAGATTTAGATTATTTGAATGTCTGAGAAACCCATTTTATCAGAGGGACTTAGAAACACCAGCATAATATGCTATATGCCCGCACTTGCTTCTCATTTTAATCTGGAATTACCTACAGAGTTACTTGCCCCGAGTTACTACATGGTATGGGTCACAATCTCCTCTAAATGAATTCATCATCATCTAAGTGTTTTATGAGATTACCAAAACCAATTTGACTTTGGCCGTGGGCACCTAAAAAGCATGAAGGAAAAAAAAGAAACAATGAACAATGATGTCACAGAAAGGTGTGTGTGTGTGTGTGTGTGTGTGTGTGTGTGTGTGTGTGCGTTTCTAAGAAAAGTCTTGTGGATATGAGAGAATAAGACCAAAGTGAAGAAAAAGGCTCTGCCTCAAGGGAAAAGATCCAAATTTTCCAAACTATTCATTTTTCTTGTTATATTTGCAATTATCTCCTCTTTATATTGCTAAGTTGAGATGTTATCCTTTCAAAACAAACAACAGGTACATATGACAAGCTGTGTTTTCTTTCAAAGCACAATGAAACAAGTTTCTAGAAAAGCCCCCTCTGCTGCATGGCCTGGGTGCTTATGACCACAGAACTCCATAAGAGAGCTTGGTAGGGACTATGAATGGTGGGTTCCAATTAGCAAAGCAGGGTGCCACTAAGCTGCCGACAACAACACTTACATTTAGCAGGTTGAACTCACAAATAAAAACAAAGATGTGTTTTGGATAGTTCTAAAATAGGAGTAATTACCAAAACCAATACTGTAGAGATTCCAAGACCATGACAGCTTGTGTTTATAATCTTTCCTCCCACTTCCAAATCTTCAAATCCCCAGTCCATTCTAGTTCTTTGGTCACACCACTTTGATTATAAAGTAAAACTGTATGTTTCTGTACTCCTAAGTAGTGAGGCCCTAGGGTTGGAACTGATTTGAATGCTAATGGGTTGAATGGTCCTCAGAAGGCTGCTACTAGAAATCAGTTAATGGGTTTCTAAGCATTGCAAAGTTGTAGGGTGACTGTTAAGGACCCAGCATGTCAAGCCAATACTTACAAAACAAGGGCATTTTTCTGGACTCTACTCTGGCCCCATTGTGGTTTTTCCCTGGGGCTGAGTAACGGTTCCTTCAGGCAAACTATTAAGTGTTAATACGCTGCTACAATTCAGCACCCAGACTGCTCATCAGTCATGCTGTTTTTTTGAATCGTGGCACCTGTAATTTTTATTCATGACACCTAGATATGTCACTTAGAAACATCACAGTTAGGGTAACTCAGACACTTACCGGACAAAAGGAACCAAGATCTGGGGTTTTGTTTCCCAATTATACTTATGATATAACAGGCTTCATTATGCTTTGTAGGGGAAAGATTAAAATGCCTAATTGGCTGTAACTAAGCAAACTGAGGGCTTTTGATTAATCAAGCCAGCCAGCTTTCAGTTCCTGACATCAAAATTTATACCCTCCATGAAAAAAACAAGGCCACGGCTACATCACATTAAACCAACACACAATTAACAACACTTTGTTCTAATTATCTCTGGGCACAATTAATGTTGGCCCTATGGTTCATTTTTCTTCTTTGATAGGTCTTAGAATATTTATGGAGATTAGTCCTTGATGTTTTGGCCTTCTCTAAGATCTGGGGTTTCCTTAAAAGCTCCCAAACAAATCGGAGAGTAGCAGAAAAACATATTTATGCAGATTAATTCTTGATATACTGGCTTTTCCTAATAGCTGAGGTATTTCTCACAAGCGGTCCCCAGATCTGGCCCCAGGAATACAGTGCAGCCATAGATCCCCTAACACCTTGGCTCACTTCACAGAATGTTTTTCTTTCCCACAGCAGGTGGTCATAACTGATAAAAGGTCATGTCTAGATTGAACAGGCTTCCAGGAGTTAGAAGGCCAAAAGGGCTGATGTAAACCAGCAATGTAGATGCTAACAAAACCCAAGACAGGAGGCCTCTTCAGCTGCCTATTATTGAAAAACCTAAACCACAGAGAAGTTCAGCTCCTGCACATCAATAGCCAGAGAGGGAAAGAAACTAACACTGATCAAAAGATTCTGGTGATTAGCACAGCTTCAATTTATGGGATGCACATATTTTTCAACATGCCAAAGCAGTCTCTTCCTAAGTTGGTGGGGGCCAGGGCTTTAAAGCCATAAATAGTCTCTCCCCTACCCCACCTCCACACCCAGCACTAGTTGTAGAGCCACTTGGCATGTTTCTTTAGGCATGGTTTTGATGCTCTAAAGATGGGTTTAAGTACTGGGAAAAGCTGAAACTTGAGAGCACTGTGGAAATTTCAGGGGCCGTTGGTTAAGAAAATCTCTAAGCTGGGCTTGGCGGCACATGCTTGTAATCCTAGCATTCAGGAGGTTGAGACAGGAGGATCGCCATTCGCGGACAGCTTCAGCTACTTAGTGAGGCCCTTTGCAACTCAGCGAGACCCTGTTTCAAAATAAAGAAAAAAAAATAGGGCTGGGGATGTAGCTTGGAGGCAGAATGTCCCTGAGTTCCATCCCCGGTACTGAAAAAAAAAAAAAAAAAAAAGAAAGAAAGAAAAAAAGAAAGAAAAGAAAAGAAAATCTCTAAACAGTAAGAAGGTAAGAGACAGTATCAGACAACTTCATGAGTTTTTAAATGATCAGGGGTGTATGTGTTAGATGGGAAACTCCATGCCCTTGAATATATAGAATAAGCCATATCTTTCAGTGTTATCTCTGGCCATAGGTACCCCAGATTGTTTCCCAACCTTTCTGTTGTGTTTGCAGAAGAAATTCCCTTTGTCCTTCCTCTTACCATCTTCCTAGAAAACTGGCATAAAGCCTCAAAGACTCAAGTTCAAAGAAGTTCAAGCGAGTGTGTGTGTTACTGGAAATTGAATCCAGGGATATTCTACTTCTGAAATAGACCCCAGTCCTTTTATTTTATTTTATTTTAGTTTTTGGTTTTGAAAGAGTCTTGCTAGGTTGCTAAGGTCTTGCTAAATTGCTGAGGCTAGTTTTGAAACTGCAATCTTCCTGTCTAGGCCTCCCAAGTACTGAGATTACAGGTGTGTGCCACCATACCCGGCTAACTACTACCTTCTTATTTTCTTACTTTCTCAAAAAGAAAATTTCAGTTAGCTACTTTTATCTTGCTATTGCACTGACTCTTGTACATACTTTTATTTTTAATATTAATGGACATTATCTTTTTCTTTTAATTAGTTTATTCTTGTTTTTATACCAACAGTATGTTTCAAGGGCAGAGAAAATGCTCTGTGGATCTTTGTAATTGCAGTGCCAAGCAGCAACCAAGGCCTACAAATGCCAAAGAAGAGAGAGGAAGAGGGGTGAAGACGGATATGGCAAAAAAGACAAGGAGAAAAAGAAAAAAGACAAACTGGGGGGAGGGGGAAAGGACATGTCGGGAGTGGCTGAATACTCCTATAATTCCAGTACTTGGGATGCTGAGACATGAGGATCATTAACTTAGTGAGGCCCTCAGCAACTTAGTAAGACCCTAATTAAAAAAAAAAAAATATATATATATATATATACACACACACACACTTTAGGCATGGTTTTGATGCTCTAAAGATGGGTTTAAGTACTGGGAGAAGCTAAGGTCTTGCTAAATTGCTGAGGCTAGTTTTGAACCTGCAATCTTCCTGTCTAGGCCTCCCAAGTACTGAGATTACAGGTGTGTGCCACCATACCTGGCTAACTACTACCTTCTTATTTTCTTACTTATATTTCTTACTTATATTTCTTATATTTATAATATATTTATAAGTAAATATATTATTTATAAGTAAATATATTATAAATATTATTATTATTATTAATATTTTATCCAAAAGAAAGGAAACAAAAGTACCAAACTAATGCATGTGTATCTGTGTTCGTAGCTGCACAATTCACCATAGCCAAACTATGGAACCAGCCAAGATGTCCATCAACAGATGAATGGATTACAAAACTGTGGGATTTGTACACAATGGAATTTTACTCAGCCATAAAGAAAAACACAATTGCAGCATTTACAGGGAAATGGAGAGAACTTTAGGACATTGTGCTAAGTGAGATTAGTCAGTCACAAAAAGTAAGCAGTCGGATGTTTTCCCTAATACGTGAAAGCTAAGGTGAAAGGGGTCATAGGAGGAACTATAGGTGAAAAAGGAGATCCTATAGAGGAGCAAATAAGGCAACCTAACTGTGGGGATGGAAGGGGGGAAGAAGGAAACTCTTTAAAGTGCATGATGTACTAATTCATATCGTAGTCAACTACTAAGCCAAGCATGAGAGGGAGGGATGGGGAAGGAGTGGGGTGGAGACTAGCTGGGGGCTGACTGGGTGATGTGTGCATTTATGACTACATAAGTTTTTTTGCTTCATTATGATGTATAAATGCAATGCACCAATCAAAAAATTAAAGTAAAATAAAATAAAATAAAAAGACTAAAATATAGGGCTGGGAGTGTAGCTGGGTTCCATCCTCAGTACCACACACAAAAAAAGAAGGAATTATTGCCCAGTTGCATGACCTCATTCTAGTTCTGCTCTTCTACCATAAATAAGCCATAAATAAACTCCTTACCTGAATCTTCAAAAAAATAAATATATATACATATACATATACATACACACAGATTATATATATATTGGGGATGTAGCGCAAGAGCTCTCCTAGATTTAATCCCAGAATTTAACAACAACAAAAAATAAAGTACAATATCCAAGCAGCAACATGATTTTCTGGGTAGCATTAAGGCATTTTTGATATTTAAATAAGTAAAACACAGGAACATCACCAAATCATGGAATTGAGGGATAGAGATGCTTCAGCCTCTAATGGTCAAGAGGTGGCATACAACCAAAGCCAAGCAATGAGGTGCCTCTTTGAAGTGTGGCGGTTTTGATGGAACTACCAGGAAAGAGAAGGGGTCTTTTCCCTGGTGTGCTGATTTGGTACCACCTATTCATTGTGCAGAGGGAGCTTGCCTGGGAATGACCCTTGCTCAGAGGAAGCAGAGCTGGGACATGGCGGGAGCTCCCCAACAAGCTTTATCTATGCAATATCTTCATCTACTGCTCTGAGTTTCTGGTTATGCGACCACTCTTTCCTTTGCTCATCAGTTTGAACAGCACTTCTATGACATGCACTTGAAGGAGTAGTTACCAACAGACTATCTTGATATGACAGCAGGATTGCCTACACTGGCAAGTTTTCCCAAGAATGTAGATATTTGAAATTGGTTCAGGGACCCATGAACCTTTCTATTGCTTTGTCCTACAATGAATGACAATGTCAGTTTCTCAAAGGGTATGGTTTGGGTGCTTTTTCCTTAAGTGCTGCTTCTCATCAGCATCATTTCTAGGATTTTTTATTTAGGAGAGCCATTAATCCTTAAATTAAAAAAATGTGCCTACTTAAACAATTGTTTTAAAAGAATGGTGAATTTAAATATATTGAAATATATGTGCACATAGATTTATATACCAAGAATGCTTATAACTACATTATAATGTAAAATAATATGGTAGCCATACTATGTGTTATCATATAGTGTTATAACAACAATATAACAGTGAAACAGTGTCAACAACTTAAGTAGCCAATAGAAGGGGATTCAATAAGTGGTACTCAGCATCCATTTGATAAACTTCTATGCAACCATTGCATCATTTTCTGATGGATAATGAATAATATAGGAAAATGATTGTGATATATTACATGAAAGAGTATGCTATGAAACTATTTTATGATTTATTAATTTGATTGAGTAAAAAAAACAACAAAAGACTAAAAACATGCCAAAATGCTAGTAGCAGTTCATTTCTAATTTAGAGACAATTGTCCCTCAGTATTCAATGGGGACCATTTGGGGATACCAAAATCCATGGGTGCTCACATCCTTTATATAAAGGCTGTAGTATTTGCACATAACCTTAACCCATTCTCCTATATACTTTATCTCTAGATTACTTGTAATATCTAATATAATGTAAATGCCATGCAACTTGTTTTACAGTTGTTTGGAGGATAAAGATAAAACAGGTCTGCAATGTTCAGTACTGATACATTTTTTTAATATTTCAATCATCATTTGTTTGAATCCATGGATATAGAACTCATGGATATGGAAAGATGACCTTAATTACATTTACTATATATTTCCAATTTTCTATAATATGACTATTATTTTTATAATAAGAAAATTGCTAGTATAAAGTTATATACTGACACAGAATGTGTATTTTTCCCCCTAACTTCAAGCCCTTTTACCAAAGGGAAGTTTTTGTCTCTAATCCTACTTTATTGTTGTTGCTAGGTGACCCACAGTTGGATGTAAATTAATCAGGAGAAAGATATATGCCAGACACCTTATGAAAGGATGTCTGGAGTTACCTGTCAGCAAACTGTCACAGAACCTAAAGACGAGAAGCAAACAATCAGGGGTTTCTATTGAGAAACCACCAGCTGGTTACTTTATAACTTTCTAATTTCTTTCTACAATGTCTTCGGAAAGTAGAGGATAAAAGTGAGAGTGAAAAAAAGTAAGAACTTTAAGCCAGTCAAGAATGTCAAGAGCCTGGCATGGTGGCACATGCTTTTAATTTCCAAGCTTGGGAGGCTGAGACAGGAGATTTACACAGGTTCAAAGCCAGCCTCAGCTACTTAGTGAGGCTCTCAGCAACTTAGTGAGACCCTGTTTTCAAATAAAATATAAAAATGGGTCTGGGAGTATAGACCGGAGGTAGAAAACCCCTGGGTTCCACCTAGTACCACCAAAAAAAAAAAAAAAAAAAAAAAAAACCTGCCAAGAAACTATTTTTTTTATCACTATCATGGAGCCAAAGCCAAGCGTGGGTACATCCATGGCCATATAAGAGATAAGAGGAGCCCTCAAAAGTAGATAAGAAGCCATTCACCCATTTTTTACTACAAGTTTTACCTAGACTCAAATGTTCTTGGCATGGGCATACCTGATAGGCATGCCTGAATCTAACTTTGAAGACTCAGGGAAAGGCCTACTCAAACAAAAGACTCAAAAGATCAATCAAAAAAGGATTAATTGCTGGGTGTGGTGGAGGTACTTGCCTATAATCCTAGTCCTTGGGAGGTTGAGACAAGAGAATTACAGTTTTGAGGACAACCTCACCAACCTAGCAAGACCCTGTTTCAAAATAAAATAGGTCTGGGGGTGTAGCTAGAGGTAGAATGACCCTGGATTCAATCCTTCGTATCACAAAAATGGGGGCGGGATTAAGATCCATGAGCAATTACTAGGTGTGGACTTGGACTGGTTGTAAGTTCTTCTAATAGCTTTAAACAACACTCTAAAAGCTTGCAATGGTTTGGTTATGTTTTGTCTCTGGGAGGTTGTATGCTAGAAGATTGGTCATAGTATGGTGGCATTGAAGTGTTGGAACCTTTAAGAGGTGGGACCTAGTGGAAGAAATTAGGTCCTGGGGGACTAAGTGATGTGGTCTCCTGGGACCTGGCCCCTACCTGATCTCTTGCTTCCTGTCTTACTAGGTGGTTCTTTTTGTTCTTGCTTAGTTCCCTTTTGGCTTCTCCACCATGTTGTGAAACAGCCAGGGAGAACCTCACCAAAATGCTTGTTTTATGCTGTTTGGACCTTCCAATCACCATAATCTTGAGCTCAATAAATCTCTTTGTTTTAAAAAGTGACCCAGCTTCAAGTATCTTATTATAGTAAACCAAAATGGGCTAAGACAAATTATATTTGTGATTTTAAATCCTGACTGTGCATCTGAATCACTGGCAAGGTTTTTAAAAATTCATATATTTAGTTTTTATCATTGGCTTAGAAAGCTGGAATTCCCTGAGTTGTATTTTAGGCATCAGACTTTTAAAAATCTCCATTTCTGGCCTGGTTTCACTTCTCTTGCCTGCTTGCAAATTTCACACCTACACTTATATTTCTCTCTGTGCGTCACCAATTTTTGCCCTTCCCATGGATTATTCCCATCAGTTCACTAACATTATCCAATATCAATTTTCTTTTAAAAGAACTTGTGTTGCACCATGTCTTTCTTCAGGTTTGACCCTCCGCATCCATTCCACTCAGGGGAAAACTTCTCAAGAGAAACAATCTATACAAGTGTCCATTTCTTTTCCAACCCACCCACCCACTATCTGGACTGCAGTTATGAGTATCATGACTTTTTGTTATCAAGACCCAGAGCCAACAATCGATTCTGTGTTTCATCTTACTTATTCTCTTAAGGGTGCCCTTAAAATAATTCTTTAGGTTTTTCTGACATCTCACTTTCCATTTTCCTCTTACTTCCCCAGATACACTTTTCCAGGCTCATTTGCTGGCTTTCTCTCAGCTCTGCAAGACCACTAATGGAGTGGTACCCAGGGCTCTGTCCTCTGCCCTCTTCTTGTCCATGTTCTGTGACCTCACAGTTCTGTCACCTCATGTATATGCTGATGACTTTCCAATTCGTATCTCCAGCTGGCCCTGACCTTGACCTTGTATATCTACAAGCCTATTCAACACCATCACTTGAATGTTTAATAGGCATCTCAAGGAGGACAAAAACAACCAATGATTATACATTCAATTCCCTAATCCAACTCTCCTTCAAAACTTGTCTCTCGGGAATATGGTACAGCCTCATTCTTAGTTGCCAAGGGGAGGGAGAGGAGCCTAGAAGTCACTCTTGATTTCTCACTTTCCCTTATATTCCACATCCAATCTGTTAGTAATTTCTACAGGTTTTACTTGTGAAATATATTCTTACTTGGCCCTTTTCACCAGGATAGGACGGTCGGTCCATGCAATTGAAGTTGAAGTTCTGACTCTCTTATGATTATGTGACTTTGGGCAAGGTATCCAATCTTTTTGGGGCTCAATTTCCTCATTTGTAAAATGAGAATTTGTAATAATCATAACTATACTCCACAGGGTTGTTATAAAGTTTAGAATAGTATTTATAAATATATGTGATAACTGGAGCAGCACTGAAGACATAGTAAGTCCTATATAAGGTATACCAATATGGTCAGTATTATCTTCTATGAGTCCTCTTGTCCAATGATGTTATTAACATTGCTATTATTCCCTATTCTTTATAGGTACCCAGCCTATCACAGTTTACAAAAACCTTTTGGTTGGAATCTAAACAAAAAACCTTCGTGCATGGTCTCATTCCCTCTCCTCTGTCCCACTATGATCCCACAAAGAACAAAGAACTGTTTTTTTTTTTTTATCACAAATCATATAATGCTGCTTTGATTATTTTCAGTACCTTTATTGTGACCATGGCTTTATGGGGTCTCGCCCTGGTCTACCTCTCTGAACTTATCCTTTTCCACTTTTCTAATCTAATTCCTAATATTACAGTTCTTATACCTGCTCCTCAAACTCTCCAGTCTTTCTATCTTATCCAGTAGGCCTCACACTTGCAGTAGCCTCATCCTGTAATGTTGCTTGTTACACTCTTCACGCAGCCACCTACTTTATATAACTTTTATTGAATCCAAATGTCCTGAAATCAGAGGGCTTTTTAGATAGGCAAATGCCTCTTTCACTGCATCTCATATGCTTTCTACTATGACATCATCTAATTTTTATTATTAAGAATCATTTATTTATTTACTTGGATATGATTTTTTAAATTGTGTATGCCTATTCCTACCCTCTGTGATAAGGACCATAAAAATGACTTAATCTAGTACCTTGAACAGTGTTGGACCCATAGAAGGTATTAAATATATTTCTATTGACCATAAGTTCTACAGATAATTTCAATGTGCAGCTGGGTTCAACTATTTCCAACTACCTAAACTTAAACAAGAATTATTGGATTAACAAAAGGCTTCCAGTGAGCACTTTAATTGTCATACTTTCATGGAAAGGTACAATTGAGTATAAAAAACTGTTATTCACCTTAATGTATTTAATAACCACATTTCTGTGCACAAAATAAATTATTCCCATGAGAGGCTCAGTTCTTCTGCCTTGAAGCTATATTTAAGACATCAGTACATAAGACTTAAAGGCTCAGGAATCTCAAGTAATCTCAGGCACATTCTGCCCCAGTAGAGCCTGTGAGTCAGAGATGCTACATGAATTGGGAATAAAAGAAAGGGAATGTCCAGCTCAATTTGAGGTCAGGCGTGAAATCGCTCCATGAGTGGAGGAGAAGGCTGCTGGGGCTGATGAGAGGGGCCTGGAAACAGGCAAGTAGTGTTGTACAGGGAACATGTCATGAACAAACCCAGGGCCAGAGGAAAATGCCCAGGAGTAGAGAATAGGCAAGACTCAAGACTGAGTTAGTGGATCCTAGAAGGGAAGGTCTGGGAAGATCCCTGGGATTGATGGCACAGGGTGAGCAATGCAGGAGGAGAAATCCTTTTTAGAAAATAATCATGGTGAAGCAGTGCTGTTGAAAATGGTGATGAGCTTTTTTCTAAGTCGATTAAGAAGTCCCTGGTTTGGTAGCTTTGATAACCCAAACTAAAAAAGATCACATCTAGGCACCTAAATGTTAAGGAGAACATGCAAGTTTTATCCAAGTCACCCGTGTGGTTTTGGGGCACAAATATACAATTCACAAAATGGTTTCTTCACCAGACAGTGGAGTCCAAAACAATTTAGAATTAAGTCCAGAGGAAGTGGTTTGTATCAAAAGGGAAAGAAAGGATATGTGTATTATTATTACTATCATATTTTATTATTATTATTATTATTATTATTATTATTAGTAGTAGTAGTAGTAGTGTAGTAGTTGTTGTTGTTGCTGCTCTAGGGATTGAACCCAGAGATGTTCTACTTCTAAGATATACCCCAGAAATCATCATCATCTTCATCATCATCATCATCATCATCATCATCATCATCATCATCAGTATTAATTTTGAAACAAGGTCTCACTAAGTTTCTGAGGCTGGTCTAGAACCAGCAATCTCCCTGTTTCAGCCACCCTAGTATTGGGATTACAGGCATGTGCCACTGCATCCAGCTTGTGTATGTATTATTTTGATTGCTGGGCCCTGGAGCTTTATTTAGGAAAGTCAATGTCTGACTTAGAAAAATCCCTGGACGAGCCTGAGAATTGTCTGGAACAACCCCAGGAAGTAGAGAGCAAAGACAAGAACCTGGGCAATATGTACTTAATATTAGAATTAGAATTAGACTCCATGTTTCCTTTTTAAAACAATGTTTGGGGTACTGGGGGTATCTAAGAGCTATACTTTTAGCCCTTTTTGTTTGTTTTAACAGTGTCTCACTAGGTTGTTGAAAGTCTTGCTAGTTACCGTGGCTGGTCTTGAACCTATGATCCTCCTGTTGTTGTATTTTTTTTTGTTGTTGTTCTACTGGGGTTCCTGGAAACCCTTCTACTTCTGTGCTACACTCCCAGACCTATTTTTTAATACTTTTTTTTATTTGGAAACTGAGTCTCTTAAGCCAGCAAGGCTGGCTTCAAACCTGCGCGATCCTCCTGTCTCCACCTCCCAATCGCGGGGATTACAAGCATGGGCCACCACACTCAGCTCTATACATGACTTTTAAAAAGTGTTTCTACACACACACACACACACACACACACACACACACATATATCAAATACACACACACATACATACATTTTTGGTGGTACTGGGGTTAGAACACAGCTCTGTTCTACCTCTGAGTTCCACCCCCAGACCTATTTTATTTCTTATTTTGAAACAGGGTCTCCTTAGGTTGCTGAGGCTGGCCTGGATCCTTCAATTCTTCTGTCTCAGCCTCTAAATTACTGGGACTACAAATGTGTACAGCTGACATACATACATATACATATGCACATAATCATCTGATAAAATCATCTGATTTTTTTTTGTGTGGTACTGTGGTTCCTGGAAGCCCTTCTACCTCTGGGCTACACTCCCAGACCTATTTTTACATTTTTTTTTTATTTTGAAACAGGGTCTCCTAAGCCAGCGTGCATGGCTGGCTTCAAACCTGCATGATCCTCCTGTCTCTGCCTCCCAAGTGCGGGAATTACAAGCGTGTGCCACCATACCCAGCTTAAAATCATCTGATTTTAAAAATGTGCATTTCAAAATGATTTTAAAAATCACCTGATCCTCCTGTTTTAACCTCTCAAATACTAGGATTACAGGCATGTGCCACCACACCAGGCTGACGTTGTGTCTCCTTTTCCATATCTCTTGGACCTATTTGGGGAGCAAGAATAAAAGAAGACTGCCCTTTCTCACCTTGAAAATCATTCCTCTCCACTTCCCACAAAACCAGGGACCAAGATTAATATATACACATGTGACTGTTTCAAATATATGCTCGTGGAAAATATTCTTTGTTTTTCTAAGATCTTAATGTACAATATCAAATCTTGCAAAATGATTTTGATTCATTATGGCTAATTTCCCTGAAATCTTTCAGAGGAGCATTTTGTTGAAGTCTATGAATCCATATGGGGGTTTGTGACCATCTCTTATCATAGTCTGTCAAAATGAGCTCTATTTTCACACAACAATTGTGTGTGTGTGTGTGTGTGTGTGTGTGTGTGTGTGTGTCACTGGCAGTGGAACCCAGGGGCTTTTTCTACCTCCGGGCTATACATTCAGACCTATTTTATACTTTATTTGGAAACAGGGTCTCACTAAGTTGCTGAGGCTGGCTTCGAACCTATGTGGTCCTCCTGTCTCAGCCTCCCAAGCACGGGGATTACAAGCATGTGCCACCATGCCTGGCCCTCCCACAACAAATTTTAACTCATGCAAGGGCTCCTATACACTGATCATATATGGTAATGATTTTAAGAACTAAATTAAGTAGTATATAAATTCATTTGAAAATTGGATTACATATAATAAAAAGATATTTAGATTTTATATAATAAAAAGACAACAGAATCCTTAAAGAGGATAGTGAGATACAGGGGCAAAAACAGAGTTAGCTTAATATTGAACAAAAATTTTAGAAAACAAGCTATGATATTTTGACTAGAGGAAATCAATTTTGGAAATAAAGTATTTTGTCAATTAAAATTATGGGGTTTTGTGGCACTTAAAGATATCATTTATTGCATACAACTAATGCTGGATGAAAGAGTTGTTGCTCAAAGTGTAAAGATCTCTGTGCAAGAGACCAAAATAAATATAACTTTCTTTTCCACTCTGAAGTTTTTACAACATTTTCTGCCAAAGATATTTTTTAAATGCCTCTTAGCTTGATTAAATTAAATACCCTTCACAAAACTGTCTCTGACAATGAGATGAACTGAGGACAGTTTTGACTGTAATCATAAATAAGAACTAACAATTTACATACATGCAGTATCAACTCGTTCCTCTTACAGAACTCAGTTAACTTAGGCTGAAGACAAAGCTGGGAGTTTTCTTAGCAGTTTTCAAACAGAAACCTCAGTCCCCCTCGAGAAGGCTTTCCTACCTTTTACAATGACGACCTTGTAAAATGACCTAAGTGTGAGAACCTTTGCAGAAACAAGAGATTCCTGGCCCTCTGCCCAGGGAAGCTGCCAGAGGTTCCCATAGTTGATTTCTCTTCTGCCCTGTGTCTGACATCAGTTGCTCGTCTGTCTGCCTTCAGCAATAATGGTGTGGAATAGCTGACTTTTTTAAATTCATAGTTCTCATATTAATCATCATGTTCAGATACATAGAGAAAATGACTTAGAGATAGCAGCCTAGGAGTTAATTAACAAAAGAGACCAAGTGTAAGGCAATGCTTATATGAATAACGAACTAATTTATTCTTCATCACTTCTGTATAGTTATTTACTATTATTTCTCCCACTTTTTGCAACTGAGGAAACATGCAGAGAGATCAGATAACTTGGAGGGTTTTAACACAAGAGAGTAGTAGAGCAGAGATTCCAACAAAACCCTGGGGGTATGGCCGGTGCTGGGGCCTCCAAGGCCGGATTGGAGCCTGCCGAGGGGTGAGGTTCAGAGGTACCAGGCCAGGTTCAGAGCCTGCCGTGAGGCAAGGCTGCTACTGTGGCCTCCGAGGTAGGGATTGATGCCAGCCGAGGGGTTAGGCCGGTGCCGGGGCCAGCAAGGTCGAGATTGGAGCCTACCGTGAGGCAAGACTGGTGCTAGGACCTCCAAGGCTGGGATTGGGCTCTGCCGAGGGGTAAGGCCGGTGCAAGAGCCAGCGAGGCTGAGATTGGAAACTGCCATGAGGCAAGGATGGAGCTGGGACATGTGAGACCAGGATAGGAGCCTGTCAAGCAGTTAGGCTGTTGCCAGGGTCAGTGAGGCTGGGATTGGAGCCTGTCGTGAGGCTAGGCCAGTGCTGGGGCCTCTGAGGTGGGGAGTGGAGCCAGCCGAGGGGTCAGTTCTGTGTGGGGGCCAGTGAGGCCAGGATCGGGGCCTCCCATGAGGCAAAGCCGGTGCTGGAGCCAGCGAGGTAGGGATAAGAGTACCCTTGGTGGCCAGACCACTACTGGGGCCGTCAAGTGGGATCGGAACTTGCAATGAGGCATGCACATAGAAATAGCACAGAAAATAAAATCCAGATGCTTCCCCTAATTAGCAAGAACTAGGAGGAGAGGGGTAACAGGAGGAGGTCGAGTAGTAAAAAAGGCCCTATTGAGAAGCAATTAAGGTGGCCAATCAGAAGGGAGGGGATCGGGGAGGATGGAATCTCTTTAAAACTTATGAGGTGCATAAACAAATATATCAAAGATAATTACCAATTAAGCATGGGATCGACAGAGGGGGAGGGAATGGAATGGGGATTGGATGAGGGCTTATTGGATGATATGTGCTTGTATATTCTCTCAAGTCTTGTATTCCAAAGTGATGTATGATTACAAAAAATAATAATAAATAAAAAACCCTGGGGGTCTGGCTCCAAAGTCCATAACCTTAGACATTTTGCTGTATATTTGTTGAGAAAATTGGAATAAAAAGGACAGGTTCACTATAGACAATATGGCGGATAGAAATGAGATTGCAGCCAAGCATAAGCAACAAGACCTCCCTCCTGGTCCTATTTCTTCACATTGTGAAAGTTTTCAAGATTCAGCAGACCCCATGGTAGAACTGTTTTTCACCATGGGTCAAGGCCCCTTATAAGTAGAGGGAAGAGAGATAAACAAACTATTAGGAAAAAAAAATCTTCAATGAGTTTTTTAGCAAATGATATTTCAATCAACAACCAATAATTACAGCAGGGAAAGGTAGCATAGACCTATATTTCCACCACATGCCTATAATTCTAGTATAATTCCAATGTTAATCATTCATTGGAGTCTGAGACAGGAGAATTGCATGCTCAAGGCCAGCCTAAATAATATAGCAAGGCTCTCAGAAACTTAGCAAGACCCTGTTTCAAAATAAAAATATAATATAAAACCAGGCATGGTGGCGCATGCTTGTAGTCTCAACATTCAGGAGGCTGAGACAGGAGGATCATGGTTCATGGACAGCCTCAGCTACTACTTAGTGAGGTACTTGGCAACTCAGTGAGACCCTGTTTCAAAATAAAGAATATAAAACAGGACTGGGGATGTAGCTTGCAGGTAGAATGCCCCTGAGTTTCACACCCAGTACTGAAAAATAATAAAATAAAATAAAATAAAATAAAATAAAATAAAATAAAATAAAATAAAATAAAATAAAATAGGACTGGGAGTATAGGTTGGAGGTAGAATGCTTCTGGGTTCATCTTCCAGTACAAACCACTGACAACTAATCAAACCAACCAACCAACCAACAAAAAACAGCCCCTGTAGCTACAATATTCTGTGATAGCTGCTATGAAAATTCAGTAATTAATACTTGAAGAAATGTCAGTGGCTACTAAGTAAGAGACCAGTGTTTTTCAAATTTTGTTTTGGAGGAGTGCAATCTCCAAAAATATCCTTTATGGACACTTTAGCCTAGATCCAATTCTACTCTTATTTGTTTTTTACATATTGAACTTCTATACATGATTTTTTTTTTTTTGGTGGTACTGGGGTTCCTTGGAAGCCCTTCTACCTCTGGGCTACACTTCCAGACCTATTTATATATTTTTATATATTTATATATAAAGTTAATATATGAAATTTTATATATTTATGTATAAAATTTATATATAAAAATTATATATAAAATTTATATATAAAATTATATATATATATATATATTTTTTTTTAAATTTGGAAACAGAGTCTCTTAAGCCAGCAAGGCTGGCTTCGAAGCTGTGCAATCCTCTTGTCTCCGTCTCCCAAGAGCAGGGATTATAAGCGTGCACCACCACGTCCGGCTCTATACATGATTTTTAAAAAGTGTTTCTACATATATCTATATCTATATCTATGTCTATGTCTATGTCTATATCTATATATAAAACATATACACACACATACATACTTTTTGGTGGTACTGGGGTTAGAACACAGCTCTGTTCTACCTCTGAGTTCTACCCCCAGACCTATTTTATTATTTTATTTTGATACAGGGTCTCCTTAGGTTGCTGAGGCTGGCCGGGATCCTTCAATTCTTCTGTCTCAGCCTCTAAAGTGCTGGGACTACAAACGTGTACAGCTGACATACATACATATACATATGCATATATATGCACATTTTTAAAATCATCTTTGCATACTACTGCATATTTTGCTTATTCATTCACTCATTCACTCATTATATTCAATAAAAGGAAAATGAAGCTTCACACAGCCATGTGCAGCAAGAAGCATGTAATTTTAGCCTGCAGTTTGAGGTCTGAAATGAATTTAAAGTGAATTATTGTCCTACATCCTCTTCTTATGGCAATATAAACACCGTCACTGGGTTAAGACCCTTTCAGTGCTCCAAATTTTTAAATTTTGTTCATCATTGATGAAAGAATCTCAGTGGTAGACACTCAATTGTATCAGTCTGAGAGAATCGAGAAAGGAAGATTTATACTCACTTAAAACCAGTGCCAATAAAAGCAGGGCATTGTTATTTTTTGTTGAGCGTATAAACGCAGCTCCATTTCTTACCTCTAAAGCTTTCAATTTTTCCAGCAGCACTTTGGTCTTTTCTTTTTCCTCATCGGTACTGCTGCTTTCGCTCCTTGAGTCCTCATCTACCACCATGTGAAGATCATCCAAAGCCTCCTTGTGTTTCCTCTCTTCCTCTGACAGTTTTTCCTGCAAGAAAGAATGATTGTTTTCAATAATCTTCAGTTGGAAAATAAGCAGTGGTCTAAGGCTCAGAAGCTTGGAATCCTTCTACTGCGTTTTCATTTTTTTTCCAGGGATAGGGGAGAGAAGATTTTGCTTAAAAAAAATCTAGGTGTTACTTATATTAATAAACACAGTAAATGTTTTTATTGAACTCTGGGAGGGCAAAACCACTGAGTCACCACCTCTGAGGGCAGATGTCCCCTGCCCAGCTGGAGAAGCAGCCGAGCCAGCAAAGCCCAAGGTGGTTTCACACAATCAATCCACTTTTATTTGCACAATGGACTTCAGCTGTGCTTTAAAATGGGGAGAAAAGACATCAACCTTGATGCCCTGATTTGTGAAAGGCTGAGCTCCTCAAATAGAGGAAATTTAAGGTCACTGGACATGCAGCCATTTAATAAAGGAAAAGGAAACTATCATAAAATATGGAAATTGTGATTTCAGGATTCTAAGCTGAAACCTCTGTTCCTTCGGCCTAACAATGACAAAGCTGTTAATGCCTGCCCATCTCTTCTCCAGCAGTTCTGGGTTTGTAGCCCAGCCTCGAGGCAACATAGATGCTGCCATCTTGCCTCACCTCCCCGTTGGAAGCTCTTCACCCCACCTAGGGTATGGCAGCTTTTTGGAAGTTCAGTGGTGTTAGTTTGAGACTCGTATGTGACTCTGACTTTCAAGCAAAAAAAAGGAGTGTTGAGAGATTATGATAGGCATGAAATCCTGTCTATTGCATGTGTATGTCAAGACCTTGCTCCATAAAGCCAAGCAAAATCATTCCATCACTTGATTTCTAAAAATACTAGAGAAATCTTTAATATAGCTGGTTGCCAACCATCTGGGATACACTGGATTATCAATGGTGAGAGACTTCTTATATTTAGTACTCAGCTAAGATCATTCACAAATACAGAAGTAAAATAAGATTGGATTCTCACCCCCATGGCACTCATGCCATCTATTAAAAAGAAGCAGCCTAAGAAACAGAAGAAAAAAGGAATGGGGAAAAGTGTTAATATTCATGTAGGAATATATAACATATATATATATATATATATATATATATATATATATATGTGTGTGTGTGTGTGTGTGTGTGTGTGTGTACCTGTGTTTGTATCACTGCAGACCACAAAAACCCGTAATTTGATCTATATGTATCTGTTTTGTACAGATTTCAGAATATCATTTTTCCAATTATCTTTATATGTAAATAAATGCCCAATTAAGAAGTCCTGGTGCTTTATATTTTTATTTGAAAACAGCAAAGCTGGCTTCGAACCTGCGTGACCCTCCTGTCTCAGCCTCCCAAGTGCAGGGATTATAAGTGTGCACCACCACGCCCAGCAAGACCCTATTTCAAAACAAAAAATAAAATAGGGCTAGGGAGTATAGTTCAGAGTTAGAATGCCCCCATGATTGCCACAATATCAAAATAAATACAGTAGTTAATTAAATAAAATAAAAAAGTAAAATGGGTTGGGGGTATAAGTTAGATGTAGAATTCCCCTGTGTCTAATCCCTAGCACAAATAAATAAATAAATAAATAAATAGTATTGGTTTGTTATGAAATCAAGCCTGTGTTTTTCTGACCATGTACAATCTGCAGGTATGTTCACTTCTATAGTAGGTGTGAGTATCTCAGATCCATGCTAGGCATATATATGGTGTATGTATAAAAGGCAAGGGGCATCCAAGTCACGGCAGTATTTTTATAGCTCTATTTGTTAAGATTTGACTAGTGATCAGACTTGTACTTTGATGATAAAGAATATGAAATGTGTATGTATTGGTAACTGAGCTTTGAAACAAGTCCTTTCATTTTTTTTTAATAGTTGGGATCACTGTAAGTAATCACTAAAATGGAATTACGAAGCAAACAGATTTTTAAGCACATTTCATCTTCTGTTTGTATATTATAATTTCCCTTGCCTTTTCAGCAAATTCCACTTGTACTTTGTATATTTATGTAAACACACATATGTAGACACACACACACTACAACAATTGTGATTCTGTAGTTAATTGAAACAAACACACAAAAAATACTATTATAACAAATGGAACACAAATGACTTTGGGATTTCAAAGCTAGATTCTAGATCAGCCATTTTGCAGCTTGGCAAATGATCTTGGGCAGGTAGTCTCAGTAACTATTTATTTCTTTCTCTTCTCTAGAAGACTGACATCAACAAGGAACTAGCAAATACTGAATCATTGTTCCTAGAGGAAATATAAGGTTAAATTCCTATGAGTCACAGCAGTTCCACCAACCAATCCATACAGAACCTCATTTCCTGTGTATTTTAGTTAAAGGGTTTTTATATTGTTGCCTCATTACCATTGGAACAGCCAACCAGAGCATCACTTATTTCTGAATAAAGCTTATCTACTTTTTCTCCCAATCAGGAATCATCACTACCTTCTTGTGCACAGGAACACTGTGCACTGCTCACCACTATGTTCAGGGCAATTTTCAACAGTAAAATCACCAACAAAAAGTCTAAATCACAAAACACGGCACTAAACAAGCTGCAAATAGAGCATATGCTTATTGTATGATTGCCGGAACAAGAAGGCAGAGTGTCATCTTGTTTGACTTCAGCTCCAAATATGCCTGTCGATGACTCCAATTCCTGGCATATCCATGAATGACCATGAAAGGACCACAAGTATTAATTTGGGGATTGAAAATACATTTTAGTCACAAGACAAATTTCCTAACACAGAACCCACAAATAATGAAGACTTCCTACACAGGACACACATATTTAAAGTACCTGCACACTATGATTAATATTATGTGAAACAAGTAGAAATAATTCAAGTAAATGTAGATTATAAATGAATATTGAGATTACATAAAATACTAGGGTCATTTGAAGAACAATGAGGGCTATGAGATATGATTTCATAAAAATGGAATCTGAATTAAACTTTGATATAATGATACAATTTGAGTAATAAGAGAGGCATAGGGTGGGAGCTGACACTGAGAATAATGAAAAAGACTCCTAGTCAGGACCAAGTTTTTCACCTGTTGGCATATGAGGCAACAAGTTTGAATATAGTAGAGAAAAAATGAGCGAGTAGTAGAGTAATAGGAATAAGGAGTAAAGGAGGACAAAGGTTCTTGGATGTAAGACAGGAGAATCCAGATACCAATTCTTCATTCATTTGTTCATTCTTTTATCCAATGAAGGTTTATTGAACATGACTATTGCACATTTACTGACATAGGTGAAAGAGAACTAAAAAATTCAAAAGTTCCTCTATTTCATCAAATTATATTCTACCTTTTTATTTATTTTTATTTTATTTTTATTTTTTATTTTTTATTTTTTGGTGGTACTGGGGTCCCTGGAAGCCCCTTGATCTCCGGGCTATACTCCCAGACCTATTTATATATTTATTTTAATTTGGAAACAGGGTCTCTTAAGCCAGCATGGCTGGCTTTGAACCTGCACGATCCTCCTGTTCCGCCTCCCAAGTGCGGGGATTATAAGCGTGCGCCACCACGCCCGGCATCAAATTATATTCTAATGTTGGGAAGCGGGACAAACTCTAAACCATAAGTAAGCAATATAACTATAACTATAATATAACTGTAACTATAAAATGATGGACAGTGGTGTGGTTGTGGACAAAGATAGATATGGTGATATCAGAACAGGGCTATCTGAGAAAGTATCCCTTGAAGCTGACACCAAGTGATGAGTGTAGGGCAGTGGTCTGGTGGAAGAACAATGCCACCAGAATAGCAGCCAGGGAAATGCCCTGTGGAGGAGCTGCACTCACCTCGCTGGCAAGCTGAGGGAGGGTCTGTTCTGCAGGAGAAAGACTAAAAGAGGAAGAGGAGCAGGAAATAAGATCAGAAAGGGAACTAGACTGGTGAGGGAGGGAATCCTTAAAAAACATTGAGAAGAGTTTGGATTTATTCCAAGTGCAGTAAAAAGGAACTCCAGGGAAGCAATAGCCTCTGATGTGTATTTCAGAAATATCACCCTAACTGCTGTGATGGGGAAAGATCATGGTGAGAGGGAGCAGGAGACCCTCTGTGAGGCCCGTATATAGTAAGGACTAAAAATTAGGAATATTTTAAAGGTTTTGAATCAGGACTAACTCAAAACAGTTTGCATGGTAGATCAGAATCTCCCATGAAGGATACATAAAAAGCCCTGGGTTAATGATCAGCTTTTAAATTTTTTAACTTTGTTAGGCAAATCATTTGAACATTTTAGGTCTCAGTTTCTCCCATATGTAAAGAGCCAGGGTAGACTAAGTTTTCTTTCCATGTTAAAATTCTAAGAACTCAAAACTATCTTCAGGAAGAAAATGCCATCAATACACTTCAAAGTAACAGATAAGACAAGGGAATAAAACAGGACCTCCATGTTTGATAATAAGAAGATGGTTAGTGGGAGATTAAGAACTGTTCTAAAGTGTGACAATGGTGCCAAATTTGTCCAGGGGTAAGCAAAAAGTATAAAGAGAGCAAACAATAAAGGCCATTTTCTCAGATGCTCATTGAGAGTTTGGTAGAGAAGAGAAAGAAATGTAGAGAACTGCCGCTGAAGGGCTTCACAGAGGCACACAGAGACCTTTTACAAGAGAAATGGAGCCACGTGAAGAATTCTAGAGGATAGCTTTCACTGGCGAGACAGCAAAAGTGGGACCATATGAAGAGAACTCTTTGGAGAGAGAAGCAGGGCAACTGGTGAAAGAATTGAGGCTTTTTTTCCTCTGCAAAATATCCCTTTATCTCAACTTCTCTGCTAGCGTTTCAAAATCATTAGTGAGTGCCTAGATTGAGTCTACAAAAACAAGAATTTGACTGCAAATAGTTTATTTGAGAAATGCTTAGTAAATGCCAGTAGGGAGATAAAGAAGAGACTCAAGAAAGATAAGAAAGCCATCCTAGTGGCATATTACTAAGTGACTGAAGCCAAACTCCCTGGGAGAATAAGAGAAATGGTACAAAGTACAGATCTCAGAATTATGTCTTCTCAGTCAGAAGAAAATTTGGGGTGTTTATGCACCAACCCCATAGGATTCACTTATAGTGTTCACTTATAGTACTTTCAGGCTGATCCAGGCTTGCAAATCTCTCATAAAACATGCCCTCCATCACAGATACTGGCAATACAGAGTCAAGGAAATGATCTCAATGGTTGTAGGGTGCAGCAGATGCATTGTGAATGTGCTGATGACAGGAAGGAGGGCCACAAATCTGTTGTGCTGTGACACCACCCATGGCTGAAAGCCATATTCTTGCACTACTCAGACTAGTCTTTAAATGTGCTTTTTCGTGAAAGTCCCTTTTATCACTCTTCTCCTTAATCATGTACCAAATAAGAAGGTCAGAATGAGTGAGTAAAAAAGAGAAAGATATGTTGGAAGTGAATGCACAAACGAGACAAATAAGTGGACAGAAAGAGGTAAGAGAGAAAGATCTGAAAGAAATATGGGCATCTCCCACTGGCAGACCACAACTGGCCAATTTCAGACAGGATGGCTGTTAACTTTATCTCTCACTCATAAAAGCATGACAAGATTCTTAAAAAAAATCAAGTACCCATATTTAATCTAAATTTCAACAACCTGTCCCCCCATCAAACACCATGTCAGAAACTAGTTCCTTTGCCAGCTAAGCACCTGAGATAAATATGGTAAAACAAGAGAAGTGAAGACAAAGGTCAGAAACACATAGTTTTAAATAAAACGCTTCTTCTTAAGAATGTCCCAGATAGAAACAAGGAAAAAAAGCCAAGTCAACTCATGAGAATGCCAAGCTGTGCAGAGAACAAGGTGGTTCTAGGGGTGATCTGCTTTCATTTTTATGGAGTTTAATCAGCACTGAATTCTATAAAACTGAGGCTACTACACAGACAACTTCCACTCCCTAAATATTTCATACATGGTTGAAACCCTAAGCTTGTTTTCCTCAACAAATTCTAGCCAGTACTCAGGAAGCTAAAGATTTAGGAGCTCAGTTAACACTGAAGGGTTTAAATCAAAATTTGCCTTGTCGGTACATAAAGCAATCCTTTGAGCTATAAGTTTCTCTAAGTGGCAACCGAGGTAATGATTCACGTTTGGGGGAGTGCACATCTTTTGTTCTCAAGCAGTCAGCATCACCAGGCCTATGTAAAATAAAACCCATCAACACAAAGCTCTGGGTTGCATCGGTTCCACGCAGACAGATGGTAGTCCAGGGAGCTTGGTTAATCCAAGGAGCAGGTGGCACAGCTCTGCTCTGACTGTCTCTTTCCATAAGTCAGTAGGCTTTAAGAATTATGATAGAAAATGGCCACAGTACTGCTGTTCCCTAAAATGTATAACTATGTCTTCCTTACCTTAACTTCGCCAGTTTCCTCCAGCCCAACATGTAATAGGACTCAATGAATGTTCACGAGGTCACCTTGCTTCAGTGAGTTTATCAATTTAACAAGTGCTTGCTGAGCAGCTGCTATGTGCCAGGCCCTGGAGAAGATGCCATGGCCACAGGGTATTAAAACACATCTTGGGGTTTATAGTCTTATGGAAGGAAAAAGTCACAACATGTGGAAGATCATATTGTAAGGTGTGCTTCAGGCCATTTGAGAAATGGTAATAGTGGGGTATGAAAGAGAGATTAGCCACCAGGGAGATCCAAATCAAAACTAAACTGAGATTCCATCTAATCCCAATCAGAGTAGCAAGCATAAACAAGTCAAATAACAACAAATGCTGGTGAGGATGTGGGGAAAGAGGAACTCTTTTACACTGTTGGTGGGAGTACAAACTAGTTCAGTCGCTATGGAGATCAATGTGGAGATTCCTTAGAAAACTGGGAATGGATCCACCATATGATCTGGCTATACCACTCCTGGGTATCTTTCCAAATAGGTTGAAATCAGAGAACTATAGTAACATATGCATACCCATGTTCACAGAAGCACAATTCATAATAGCCAAAATACGGAACCAACCTACGTCTCCATTAACAGATGAATGGATTGCAAAATTATGGGAAATACACACAATGAAATTCTACTCGGCAATAAAGAAGAACAAAATCGTGTCACTCGCAAGAAGATGGGAAAGACCTAGAGAACATTATGTTAAGTGAGACCAGCCAAGCAAGAAGGGAAATATGTTTTCTCTAATATGTGCAAACTAGGGAGTATTAGGAATAACAGAGAGACTCAAGATAATGGAGGGGAAACCTCAGCAAAGCTAGAATAGAAGGGTAGGAGTGGAAGATGGCTAAAGTTGATTAATGGAGGAGCTACATCCGACTATGTGTAAAATTATGAATGTAACATGGTTAACCTGGACACTCATTGTTGGGAGGGGGGAAAGGGAAGTGGGAGGGAGGGGGCACCAAATACAGTCTAAATGTATGCCATTTTCAATATGATCTACATAAAAATAAAAAAAAGGAAAGATTAGAAAAGGTTTCAAGACAGAGCTGAGGTCTGAATGCACAGTGAGGATTATGTAATTAGGAATTGACCACATGGTGGGTAGAAGGGATTCAGCTGAGGAAGTCTGAAAGGTCAAGCAATGGAGCCAGGGAAGTAGATGAGGCTGGGTGGGCAGGTGGGACCAGGCCACAAGTGGAGGAATTTTGTCTTTACCCTAAAAAAAGGGAAGCTACTGACCAAGAAGTCACTGACTGGTTTCAAGTGTATGTGTGTATGGTGGCAACAGAAATGTTTTGCCACATTTGTGTTTGTAACAGCTCCCTGCATGGTGTGGAGGATGGCTTTGAGGGGAGTTAACATAGATATGGGGAAAAGGAGATGCTTCTCCAAAAGTCTAAGTAGAAGTCAAGTGAACTGTAATCAAAATGGCATTCTCACAAAATGAGACCTCACAGTTTGTGAGTCGTCCTGTAATTCTGATTCTTTAGTATACAGCTACTTTAACAATGACAAACAACATATCATCAGTTCAATGTTACTCAGGGTGGGCCAACAGCCTCTGGCATCGGGCTCAGTGGACTGAGGCAGGCAGAGAAAAAGTGCTGCTGGCTTCAAATGCAGATTCCCTGGCAAACTTTGGCCCAAGTGAGTCACAGGATCTGGGAGTGGGGCCAGGAGTTTTTAATTTTAGAGAACACCCTAGGTAATACATGTTGAAGTTTAAAATCCTCTATACAAAGATGCCCTAGCAGAGAACATAAATCACTTTCACTTTAGATAAAATTTTAAGTTACACATTTGATTTTATTTCTATTATTAATCAGTAAAATGAACAGATAATGAATCATCCAAACCAATATTCACTGGATAGTAAAAAACAGGGGTGGTTATTAATAGTACAGCGGGACAGAAGGTGTAAATTAAACAGACAGACATATTTACCCACAGCTTGCTGAATACTACTTAGTTATGGATGGCGGGTGTTGACCTATTACAACAGAAACTACTACATATTAGTGTGATGAGACACCCCAGGGAAATATTTGTTTGAGTACAGAGACTCCAGAGCCCCCTATGTTATGACTGTTTTTTTTTTTCATGGAAGCATATGACATTAATCGCCTGTAAGTACTTTCAGTGGCTTCTAAAGCAAGCAATGCTAAGATAGGTTCTATGTCTACAGTAAGGAAGGGAATATGTCTACAAGTCCCTTGCTAGGAAGGTTTTTCCAATGTACAAAGGCACCTTATTGTTCCTCATTTGGTTTAATAAAAATAGGGAGAAATATGCTCATCAGGGTCCCAAAAGAGACAGCAAAAATGGCAATTGGGGGCCACCATGTTCTTGCAATTTCTATCTCAAGAAAAGTAATGAGAGAAGCTTGAACAGCTTTGCCTTCACTAACGACAGGCTCAGCACCATGGTGGCGGGTGTTACCCAGTTCTGTATATGAAAGGCTTTACCTCAACATGAGGGCCCTTCTATCTTCTACCTCATCACTGGGACTTTGACACTAGCTCTGTAGGAGCCAAGGACTGTGAGGATAATTGAAGGAGCCCAAATTAAGACAGAGGGAAAAGTGGTATGTCACATTAAGACAACACTTGGCCTATGTTCTGAAGGGATAAAAGTATAGTTGGCCTTCTTAAAGCCTACCAAGGGCCATCTCACTGTTACCTAAGAGTCTGTCCTCCAGGATGCAGATAGAACCATATTTATATAAATCTTAGAGCAAATGGAGAAAAAAAACCATCTACATTCTCTCTTAGCTCTTCCACTAACTCACTGTGTAGACTTTAGTCTTCACATAGCTTTTTTGTCCCTCATTTCTTCAGCTGTAAAATGTACATAGAATCACTCCAAGGTCTCTTGTGGATTTAAATTTCTAGTATTTTGATCATCTTTAAAACTCAACTTGGGAGAATAAATATTTCAGATGTTAATAAAGATTGAATATTTTTTATATATAATGCCATTAAGCTTAAAAATGCCTAGAAAATTCCCTGTATAATAAACGTTTTGTACTTATGATTTTTTTCTAGAAGTACATTTTTCTCTTTTTAAAAGAATGTTCTTATCAGGGCATGGTGGTACACACCTATAATTCCATTATTTGGGAGGCTGAGACAGGAGGATCACAGTTTTGAGGCTAGTTTTAGCAATTGAGTCAGACTCTCAGCAATCTACAAAGATCTTTCTTAAAATTAAAAAGAGCTGAAGGTAGCTCAGAGGTAGAATGTCCCTGGTTCAATCTTTGGTTCTCAATACCACAAAAACAAAAACAAACAAACACATTATTTTTGCTGTTCACTTTTCTTCTTAGTCCCCCAAAGTAAAGTCACATAGCCCAAACTTTGCATTTAACACATTCCATCCTCTGCATGTATGACACAAACAGCCTGAGAAGCAACATTCAGTACTGAGAGTTTAGTGGAGGATATGACTAATGCTCTGAGGAAATCATGCTCAACATGAGCCCTCTCTGAGGACAGTTATTTGTGGGAGGAATAATTACAAATATCTCTTGGTTGCAAGGCTTTAGAAAAATAAGGGGAATTCACTCAACTTTCTATTTTTATTATTTTTATTAACTCTGCTGGTGGGCACAAAGCCTATGCATGTACCTGACAGCAATAATAGTTCTCCTCTGTTCCAGCTCATTTGTTGTTTTTTTTTTTTCTGATGGGGACCATCCTTATCTTTTAGTACTATAGGGGGAAGAAACCCAAATATCCGTAAGTACTTGAATTTTTTTTAACTTGAAGGTGGTAAAATGAAATTATGGGGTATGAAGAAACATCCATTTTGAGGATACTGTAGGAGTCAGAACAGAATTTTTTTTCATTTTGAAAATCTGACCATGTGTTAAATCCACTTACAAATTCATAGTAAAAATATATAAAGCTATAATTTAGGACTTATCACATAAGGCAGAGACTGAGATTGTGTTAGCATGAAGTGCTCTTTCTGAAACACAAAAAATAATAAATAGCACCTAATATTCATATTATATGTCAGAGTTAAGCCATGTGAGCTGACATGTACCACTTTACACACTTGTAACAGCATGAATCTAAGCTAAAATTTCTGATTTCTGATGTTAGGCTCTATTCACAGACTTGGTGATCGCTACTAGCCTTTCTCAGACATGTGGAGATTTATCCTCAATGATAATTCTATCTGAGAATCTGACTCTTTCTCTATTTGTGAGCCATGCTACCAGTAGGCAGGATCTCTCCCAGGCTCCCATCATCATGGAGTTGATGATTTTATCAGAAATGTCAGGTGGACTAACCATAGAATAGGTTTAAAAAAACACTCCCACTTCCATGGTTAATGATGGTCCAATTAGTTAAAAACATAAACACACACCATACCACAATTAAATGAAGATGTAGAGAAGCCAGCGGCTGGCTGACAGTCACTCTGGTGCCCTGGTTACTTCAGCTTCTGTGATTTATTTACTCATTTGTTTTCTGATGGTGAGGAGGGTGTACAGAATATATTTTCACTTTAGATAGCACTTCAGCAAATGCCATAACAACTTTCCTGTTCCCTGGGATCGCTAACAGCTTTTGTTCAGCACTAGCATACTAAATTTTAAAAGGGGGGAAATAGCGTCAGATAAATCACAGGATTTTAAAAGAACATCCCAATTTGTTCACAGTTTAACATTACTACTGTCAGGCAAAACATATAAAACTCTCCTTTTTCATTTCTGGATTTGACTTACAAAGAGAATAAGCACACGGTGAAATCTCCATGATTAAATGTGTATGATGGATAAGAGAACAAAGCATTTTCTTTATGTCTCTGATATGAACCCACAGCCACTGCCATATCAATCCAGATCCACTCCACATCACTCATCACTCAAAACACTCCTCAGTATTACCAACTATCTTCCATATTGAACAGATCCGTGGTGTTACATTAATAAATTTTCAGATGATGCTTTTATTGCCTGTTCCATCTATCAGTAACATTTATTTCCTTACAAAAAGGTTCAATTCTAAAGGCACTTTACATAAAAAGAAACTCTGCTGTGGAATAGGATGGTGAGAAAAAAATCAGCTTATCATTCTCATGATAGGTATCCTGCACGTGGACAGATATCTAAGATTACCCAAAGAAATTAGGTCCTTGTAATCCATGCATGGTCTGAGTATAACATGGGCAAAAATAAAAACAAAAACAAATAGTAAGAATTTTATGTATATGAGAAATTACTTAGAGGTGGTTAATAGTTATTCTTAAATGTTTGGAAGGTGTTAAAAAAATAACTCAAAACTTAAGGTCAAAATTTGCAATTCAAATTCAATTTCTCCCCCAAGTCAGTTTTCTGAAATAATTCACAGGGCACTGAAGCCAAAGAGCTTCCAGATTGAAGCTGAGCTTATGGGCAGAGCACTAGCCATCCCAAAATGAACTGGTAATTCAGTCATTGGCTTGTTAATGGCAGGTGGGTGGCTATAGTACTGCTGTCTTTTGGACACACCACCAATAGCCATATGTCTGAGAATCCTGGGCAGAATTTTAATTAAAAAAATTTATTTTATTTATTTATTGAAGGCTTTTTCTTTTTCTTTTTTTCTTTTTAATACATTTTTATTGGTGAATTGTAGTCATACATCTTAATGGGTTAAAAAAAAACTTGTGGAGATATTCATGCACATATCACCCAATCGGCCCCTGCCCAATCCATAACCCTTCCCTCCCCCTCCCTCCTTCCCCTGCTTAGTTTCCTGATTAACTTTGATATGTTTGTTTTTGTTTTCTTCCACATATGGTCAAGTTATTTTTGAAATGGTTTCCAAGAACATTTGGTGAAGGAAATAATAATCTTTTCACTAAATATTGTTGAAAAATAATAACTACATGAAAAAGAATAAAATTGGGCCCTTACCTAACAACATATACAAATGTTAACGCAAAATAGATAAAAGATCTAAATGTAAATCTTAAGACGATAAACTTTTAGAAGAAAACCAGGGTCATAAAACTTCACAACATTGAAATTGGCAGTGATTTCTTGGATATGATTCCAAAGGCAGAGGCAACAAAGAATAAACAAACTTCATAAAAATAGAAAAATATTGTACATCCAAAGATAATGCAAACAGAATTAAAAGTTACTGATAGAACAGGATAATATATTTCCAAATGCATATCTGAAGGTAAATTAATATTACAAATAGAAATCCTAAAAATGAGCAACAATAAAAGCAAACAATACAATTTAGAAATAGGTAAAAGACTAAAATAGGTAATGAATCTCCAAAGATTTTTATATGACCAATAAACACGTGAATATCACTCATCATTATCATAACATAACTAATCATTAAGGGAATACAAATAAAAACTATAGTGTAATACTACTTCACATTTGTTAGGATGACTACTTAACATGAATTAGCTTGCTCTAGCCTTTTACCTTGAATTTGTTACTATCTTTATTTGTAGTGTGTTTCTTGTAAGCTGCAGATGGATGGATTCTGGTTTTTAATCCATTTTGCCACTTTATGTCTTTTTATTAGGGAATTGAGGCCATTTACATTCAGTGTGATTATTGAGAGATAACTTTTAATTCATAACATGTTAAGATTTTATTTCTGTATGAAATACTGTTTATTCTTCTTTGCTTAGTTATCTGCTGGATGGAAAATCTTGTTTCTCTGGTTCTGGCATGTATTACCCATTTCTTCTTTGCAGTTAATCTCCTTGAGTATTTTCTCTAGCACTGGTTTTGAAGACATAAATTCCTTCAGTTTCTGTTTGTCATGGAAGCTTCTTATTTCCCCATCTAATTTGAGAGATAGTTTTGCTGGGTAGGACATTTTTGGCTGGAAGTTGTTTTCTTTCAGAGTTTGGAATATGTTCCACACCCTTCTGGCTTTCATGATTTTGTTTGGGAAGTCTGAAGTGATTTTAATTCATTTGCTTCTGAATGTCACTTGGCCTTTTGTTTTTGTTGCCTTTAAGATTCTCTGCTTGGCTTCCACATTGGTCATTTTGACTATTATGTGGCATGGGAATCCTCTTCTCCGATCCTATCTAAAGGGAGTCTATACATTTCCTGGACCTGTGTATCAACCTCTTGCTCTATGTTTGGAAAATTTTCTGCTATTATTGCTTTGAAGAGATTATTGATCCCTTTGATTCAACTTCTTTTCCCTCGTCTATTCCAATTATTCTTAGATTAGCTCTCTTAAAATGGGCTCATATTTCTTCAATGTCAGATTTCTGCTGTCTGATTTTTTTTCTAAGTTATAAATTATGTGTTCATTTTTGTAGTGATCATCTTCTAGAAGTGATATTCTATTCTCCATGTGGTCTATTCGATTGTTTATAGTTTGAATTGATGCCTTTACTTTAATGATTGCATCTTTTATTTCTTTTAGACTCTCTCGAAATTCTTTTCGAAAGTTCTGTATTATTTCTACAGTTATATTCCTGATTTGATCTTCTGGAGATTTCTGAATTTCTATGTTATCAGGTTCTGATATTATGAGGTTGGGGGCATTCTTTGCTCTATTGTTGTTCCTCTTTCCCATGATTTCAGAAGTTTGTGCCTTCTCTGGGTTCTTCCCCGGGTCACCACAACTTCACTTAGGGTGCTCTGAATCTGGAGTTTGTGGTAATCTCATCTGCCACTACTCCTTTACTGGGTTTTATTGTAAAGTCTCAGTCCCAGGGATTTAGTCGAGGCTGCCTGAGACCGTGGGGGTGCCGAGCTGGGTGTTTTCCCACAGGGAGCTATGAGTAGGGTGTGATATCTTTGCCACCACTACTCCTTCACTGGGTTGGACTGCAAAATCTCAGACCCAGGGAGATTATCCTAGCTGCGCAAGTCCCTGGGGGTGCAGTGCTGGGATTTCTCCTTTAGGGGCGGCAATTTCACTTACAGTTATTGTGCGCACTGATCTAGAGCTGTCCTGGGTGTGGTGAACTCACTGCTGCTGCTGGCAATATGGCACTGCTGCCACACTCTCAGCGGTGAGGCTGGTGTATTTCCTTTCTAGTTTTGAGCTCCGTTCTGAGTCCCTGGAAGGTGTGATGAGCTTGGCCACTGGGAGTTTTAGACATTCTTTGTGCTGAAAGAACTGCTGAACTACACCCAAATGATCCACAGCTGCTTACTTCAGCTTCTTGTTTACCTTTCCTCTCTGGAGCCTGGTGCTGTGAGGCATGATGGTGTGGCTCCACAATGCAGGCTGGTTTCTTTTCTGGTCTCTGGTTTTTCTTCTAGTCTTCTTTTTCTCTGTCCCTTGTGTTTATATTTTTTATTTCTCTGTTGATAGTGTTTTCTGGCTATGAAAAGTGCTGATTTTGTGGTGATAGAGATCGAGTGTTAGCAGGGCTCTTAAATGCTGCTTTTCTCAGTCGCCATCTTTCCGGAGGTCGATTTAAAAAGTTTAAATAATTTAAATTTTTATATTTATTTTGTTGTAAATAGATGAGCCTGGAGGACATTATACTAACTTACATAAGCCAACTACAGACAAAGACTACATGATCTCACCTATATATGGAGTCGAAGACAGAAATCAGAGAATCAGAGTAGAATTGCGGATATCTGAGCTGGTGGGAGTTTTAGGGGTTGGGAAGATGTTGAATAAGGAATACAAAATTTCAGTGAGATAAGAGGAGTAAGTATAAGAGATCTGTTGTACAATATGACAATTAAAGTTAATAAAAATGTAATATATACCTGAAAATTGCTAAGGTATAGATTTTAAATATTCTTACCACAAGCCAAAAAATATAAATATGTGAGGTAATACATATTAACTAGCCTGACTTAGCTATTCTACAAATTTTACACAGATAAAAACATCACATCATATACCATAAATATAAACAATTTTAATTTATCAATTATATTTTTAAAAAATTAAAAGAAGATTCTATTTCATCATCCTCATAAATGCATGTTGTCAGATAATCAATGCATCCTAATTTTAGTTTCAGAATGAAGGGTCAATACTAAATCTTTTCTGTAGGTGCAGCAATTGCTGGCAAAGTAATATTTATGGATATCCAGAGTTTGTTAAATTGAATTAATTGAGAGGCAATTTCCTATACTGAGAAAGAATTCTTTAAGCATTCAAAGGCCATGATAATGATAATAATCCTACAGACATACACTCCTCAATTTAGGATGGTGAGAGTTAAGGAGCAATTTCTTTTTTGACTTTATCACAGAGCAAAAGCAATATGCATTTAGTAGAAATTGTACTTTGAATTTCAATCTTTCTTTGGGCTAGTGTCATGTGGCATGACCCTCTCCTATAACGTTGGGCAGCAACAGTAAGTGACAGCTTCGAGGCAGACACTGAGAGTCAACAGCTGATACACTCAGTATATTGGTTTGCCAACATGTTCTGGATACAGCTACTCAATGAATTACATGGGAGAGTCAACACTTGATTATAAAATAGGCTTTGTGATGGATGTTTTCACCCAACAGTAGGCTAATCTAAGTATTCTGAGCACACTTCAAGCAGTCTAGGCTATATATTGTGTTCAGTAGGTTAGGTGTATTAATTACATTTTCAGCCGGGCGTGGTGGCACACACTTGTAATCCCCGCACTTGGGAGGCAGAGACAGCAGGATCGCGCAGGTTCTAAGCCAGCCGTGCTGGAGTAAGAGACCCTGTTTCAAAAAAATATATAAAAAATAGGTCTGGGAGTGTGGCCCGGAGGTAAAAGGGCTTCCAGGAACCCCAGTACCACCACTACCAAAAAAAAAAATACATTTTCAACTTATCCCCATTGTAAGTCAAGGAACATCTGTAATAACAAATTTCATAAGAGGAAAAGAACTAGTCAGACTGATTGCAGTAAACAGACATTACATGTAATTCACCAGTCACAATTATAATGTAAGAATCTTAGGTCTCCGGGACATAAATAATGTTTTATATATCAAACCCTTGTCATCATATATGCATAACACAGAAGGCATTTAATAAATATACAATGTTGATTAATATGTCCACACTGACTAAGGAGTACTGACACCTGTCTCTGTCTCTGATTGTACTGTAAGTGTTAATACTGAGCTATTGAAATACTACTAAGTACATTCAATAGAATACTTTAAAAAAGTATTTTGCTATCCTAAACATAAAGCAAAATGCAATTAGAATATCTTCACAAAAGATAAAAGCACATTTTGCTGATTTCCTCTCTTAGAAGGAGCTTT
The DNA here is from genome assembly GCF_963383645.1 of Muscardinus avellanarius. Lineage (NCBI taxonomy): Eukaryota > Metazoa > Chordata > Mammalia > Rodentia > Gliridae > Muscardinus > Muscardinus avellanarius. The sequence continues at coordinate 102,111,883 of NC_137787.1, read as the reverse complement.
TGTATGCTTATTCTTTAACTGACATCCCCCACCAAATGCATCTAACAGAGGAACACACCAACTTTTATGCCATGAAGTTGTCTATCTTAAGACACCCAGGAAATTTCTGGAGACTCAGAGACCCTGTTTCTCCTACCTTCTTCTTTCCTGGGGTTACTGAAAAAAAAACACAAAAAACAGTTCTGGTGAGGTATATCAGTTGCATTCTGAAAGTCAGAGGTGGATTATCTAGTTAATTCTCTGGGGGATTCATGTCAGAAAGGAGAAAAGCCTCACCTATTTGTACCTAAATGGACCTTAAAACAAGAATACAATTACAATGCATCAAATAAAAAAAAATATTACATTTCTGCTAGTATGATTTATAAAACACCTGCTCTTTTCTAATCAGACAAAACTCCAGGAAGAGGGAAGGACTCAACTGTTTGAGAAATTTTACTGGAGATATTTTGTCAGTAATACTGTCCTGGTGTGCTTTTTGATGTTAAAACTATTATTTTTATCACTAACCCCTGGAAATGGCAGGAAACTATTATGTGAGGTACTTCTTTGTCATGGAGTGGGATGTACATTCTGACAAGCCACTCAGCCTCAGTGGGAGGAGACAGGCAAAGACGGTTTGGTGAAGATAGTTATAAACCTGCCAGATGATTCACCTTTGTGAGAGAGAAAGAAACTAAGGCAAAATAGCAGGAAATAAGTATGATTCTAAAAACTGACTACACAAGTCAGAATATGTATGTGAAAGAATAATATAAAAGTGCACTGGAAACTTGTACAACCATTTTCTTCACTCAAAATATCTGTGCATTTAAAGAATAAGGAGTGGGGCTGGCTGGTATTCCCAAGACAGACGTTTCTCTCAGAGTTCTTCCAACTCACTCCCACAAACAGCCTTCCATATTTTCACCAATAGCTGCCTCAGGGCCAAGCAACCAGGTATGCAGATCTTGTCTACCAACCTTACACTGTATGTCCAAGGCCTTTCAATGTGCCTAGGGAAACATTAGTTTGGTAACTCTGTAACACTTGATAATCATTTGAATTTCAAAAAAGAAACAGACCTCAAGTCGGTGAGCAGACAATCCAACTGACATGAATTTAGAATTAATTCTCTCTCTTTCTCTCCTCTCTCATCAGGGTTTTCCTTAATGTTTTTGCTTCCTCAGATTATCTCCAATGGTTGCCACATACTCAGTCTGGGGTCTCTGAATTAAGCCCAAGCCATGCTCTAGTCACTTTCTCCAGCGATTTCCTGCTCCCCTCAGTGTACTTTCCCCATGTTCACTACCTCTTTAGCAATAAGTTCACTACCAATCTATGCACTCAGTAGGGCTGGAAGTGAGGTCCCTAGAGCCCTGAGAAGTTAGTTAATTCCCCAACATCAGTTAGCTTGTGAGTTGATCAGGCAGAATGTCAACCCAGGCTGGGGCCTCTGAAAGCTTTAAATTTACCCATATTTCTCTACTTCCTCTTTCCAGAGTTACCATAATCCTATTCTGTCTTTTACTAAAGTACCCATAATCTTTTGATGTCTCTCATTAGTGTGCACATAATCTTATACTATTTCTCAGAATATACATAATCCTCTGCCACTAGTGTACCTATAGGACCAAAGGAACTTACAATTTATCTGAATTTTACTGTATTTCAAGAACTTAACTGTCATCTTCTCTAGAAGCTCAGCATACCCCCTGTACAGAATGCATAATGCTGGCTACTCTAGGGGAAATGAAAGTAAAATCTGGCCTCAGAAAGCTTTAGCATGGTGAGCAAGAAAATAAAGTATGCAGCTAAGTCTAATATTTTGTAGTGCATTGGTTCTCTGCCCAGGCTGCCCACTAGAATGGGCCAGTTAAAATTCTAAAAATGCTCATGCCTAGGCCAAGGTCCACTCCAGAGGATTGAAAGTTTAAGGTTTCCCAGGACAGCTTAGTGAGACCCTATATCAAAATAGAATAAGGAGCTACGCGGCCCTGGATTCAATCTCCAGTACCAAAATAAAAAATTAAAATGAAATAAAAAGAAACCAAGTCACTACAGCTAGATAGTGTATGGCACATTGTATGATACTCAGAAAGTCAACTGCCTGGGTGAAAGTCAGTTTCTTTACCTGTAAGATGAACCTGAACTTACTACTCTCCCTCTTTAAAAAGGTTAATGGGGAGATTAAATGAAACAATGCTGTGAAAGCACCTTGTAAAGTATAAAGCATACATCAATTATTTCTGTGTCAATTTTCACTATTGATTCCCCTGGGGTAATGTTTAAATGCTCAGAAGAAAAGAAATAATAAAAATTCATAAAGAAAAAATGCAATAATAGTAGGGTTAGAAAAATTAAATATAGCGACCCATGAGAAATGTAACCTAATTTATATATTAAGGATATGTCTACAACATATTTGTATATGCAATAAAAAAGACTGTATATAGCTCATCATGGATTTGTTTTCAGGTTTTTACTTATAATTACAGCAGAAGCTTATCAGTTCACAGTAAGTGATAAACTTGGCCTTACTGGGGAGAAATGGGTTTATTGTGCTGATGTGTTAATTCATTATGCAACACACTTTATTAAGGGGTATTTGGTGGCAAACCTACCAAACATAAACATTTGGAAAAACATATATTATTATCTATTTACAAAGCAGTAGAATCAACTTTTTGGTTAACTGAGGAGGGGAGAATATAAGTCATTGCAAGACTCAGTTCAAGAGGCTTGGTCCTGAAATCACTTTGAGCTTGGTTTGACACTTGGTGCACCCCACACAAGGAATGTAGTAAATGACACTGAGATAGATCTTCCACATTTGTTTATGGTAGAATCATCCTCAAGCCTAAGGGTGAGAGTATCCTGAGTCCTGAGAGTATGAGGAAAGATTAATTTTTCTCTGTATAAATGTACATTAGTTCTTACATAGGGAAAATACTGAGCATTATTTGTAGCCATCTTTGAATGAATGGCTGTGCAACTGACATGTGGAGTGAGGGTTCAAGTTCAAGAGAATTCTCTACTATATTCACCCTTTCAGGGCCTAAAATGGTAAAGCCAAGTGCATGATGAGAGTGGAAAAAATCTTCTATCATTGGATAGTAGACCAGTTGGCAAAGGTCTTAAATAGTTTAGGATTAAACTTTCCCCTCCTGTTAAACAGCAGCACTCCAACCTACAGGCACAGGTAGAAACTTTCTCAATAAGGTCTCCAAAGCTCAGAAAATTAAAATAAGAATCAATAAATGGTACAGCACTAAACTGAAAAATTTCTGCTTATCAAAGAAAACCATCCTGAGTCTAAAGACAGCCTACAGAATAGGTGGGAGAAAATCTTTGCCAGCCATTCTGACAAAGGACAAATATAAAGAATATAAAAATTAGTTAAAAGACTTAACATTGAAAAAACTAATAACTGAATCAAGAAATGGGTAATTGAACTAAATAGACACTTCACAAAAGAAAAAATTGCAAATGGCTGAGAGACATATACAAAAAAAGTTCAACATTATTAACAATCAGGAAAAATGCAAATTAAAACAAGACTGAGATTCCATCTAACCCCATTTGAAATGGTAATAATCAAGAAGTCAAACAAAAATAAATGCTCATGAGGACGTGGGGAATTAGAAACTCTTCTACACTATATGTGGGATTGCAAATTAGTGCGGGGTCTATGGAGACGCGTTATAGGTGTTCCTCAGAAAACTGGAAATGAATCCACAATAATCTATGCTACTCCTGGGTATCTTTCCAAAGGGACTTATAGTAATACAAGCATGTCCATGTTTATAGCATCAAAATTCATAATTGCCAACACATGGAACCAAACCGTTTCCACCAACAAATGAATGGATTACAAAATTATGGGATATATACACAATGAAATTCTACTCAGGAATAAAGAAGAACAAAATTATGGCACTTGCGGAAAATGGGTGGACCTGGATAATGGTAAGTGAGATTAGCCGGTCACAGAAAGTGAAGGGGCATATGTTTTCTCTCACATGCAGAAGCTGGGGAGTGACTGGGATAAAAGAGGGTGTTTAAGTAATGGAAGAATGAGGAAGGTAGTCTTTGGGAGATTGGAGAGGTAGAGGGAGAACTAATGAAGGAAAAATTTCTATTGACCGGTACATGTGTGAGAATATGAATGCCTATCTCAATATTTTCAAGGAAAAGAGGGAATGGGGGGAGTGAGGAGAGAGGAAGGAGCAGAGGACACACCAAGTGCTGTGTGCATTTATGTCACTATCACTACGAATCACATTATAATAATGTGAGATTCTAATACACCAATAAAAGTATAAAATACTTTTAATATGTTCAAAAAAGAAAAAAAAACAATAATTCAATTCCCATTGACTACCTAAATTCCTCCATACCTTATTAAATAAAACTTCTTCATTACAAATATTCTCCCTAGCTCCTCCTCATAGAGCAGAGCTGCCCAGAAAAGATCTTCCAGGTCATGGAGGTGACTGATTCTGAATCACAGCCACATATGCAAATCACCAGGGGGAGTTTTTCAACATGTCAAGGCCCAGGTTCAGACTGGAAACTCTGTGGAGTTCTTCTGGGTTGGAGTCCAGGAGGGTTGGAAACCCTATCACACCCAAACCCTTGACTTATGGTTGGATCCTGAGATGACATTTTCTGGGCAGATGGTCATTATCTATAAGACCAGAATCTAAGCTGTTGAGGCCTGGACACCTGCTTCTATACCTCCAAGGCCTGTGGTGCTGCTCCTCAGATGGACCCATCAGACCAATTAGCACTGAATCCAGCCATGGCTCACATGCAGGCAGCAGACCCCTGGCCTGGCCACGGTCTTATCTCCCCACACTTGGCTATTTCTCTTTACTGCCACACTGCCCTGGCTATGTAGACAAAATCAAGAAAGCAATAGAGCTGAGAGGTTTCTGTATGGAGGAGAGTTCAGCAATAAAATCATTGCTATTTTTTCCTCCATAAAGTAGTTTCCACTTCTTTCTGAACCATTTCCTCATTTCTAAGAGTGTACACTTTCTCCCAGATTATTTTACTGCCATTTTACAAAGCATTAATAGGCCAAGTCCTATTATTATTTTTTTTACAAAAGTATAAGTTTTTCAGCCTCCAATGAATTGAGAAAGTAAGGTTAAAGTTCAAGGATGGATATCGTGATTTTGCTCTGTTCAATTTCATTTGTTTCCTAAAAGGAGAAAATAACTGATATGCTTGTTTATTTGGCTGAAATGCCCAAAGTATTTACCCAAGCTACCTAGTTACTAAAGGGCAACAACTTTTGGATTCTACTCCCTGAACCTTCTGACCTGCAAGATATATACTTGGTATTCAAAATATGGCCCAACCTTCTGCCAATATGAGCTGGGAAGCAGAGTGTCCCTGGGGCAATTGCCAGCTCACCCGTAAGAAGAGAAGGTACTTTTCCAGGGCACCATTTTCTTCATAGGTTATATTTGCTTTAACAGAGAGACTATATTCTACATTTGCTTGAGAATAATTTGGTTCAGTGCAAAATATCTAGTAGAAAAAATATTCATGCCTGAACATAGAATTTAGGCATAAATTGTGAACAAGAAAATAGAGTCAGAATCTTTGTTTGTTCCTGTAATACTAAGGATTAAACCCAGGGGCATTCTTCCTCTGAGCTACACCTCATGCCCTATTTTTATTTTTTATTTTGAAATAGGTTCTTACTAAGTTGTGTAGCACCTCACTAAATTACTGAGGCTAAACTTGAATTTGTAATACTTTTGTCTTAGCCTCCAAAATACTAGGATAACAGGCATGCATCCCTATACTTGGCTGAGTCAGAACCTTTTAACCTGGCATGCTAAATTTCTGAGAAGCATGTTGGCAATTATTTAAACTCTCAGTTACATTATTTAAAACTTTTCTATTTCAGTGTGTGTGTGTGTGTGTGTGTGTGTGTGTGTGTGTGTGTGTGTATTACTGGGGATAGAACCCTAAGAGTGTATACTACCTCTGGGCTATACCTCCAGGCCTATTTTATTTTTTTTTATTTTGAGACAAGATCTTCCTAAATTGCTGAAGCTGGCTGTGAGCTTATCTTCTTCCTGTCTCAGCCTCAGATGTACTGGGATTACAGGTGTGTGCTGCCATCCCCAGTGGCATCTACTTTTTAAAATATATATAGCACAACTGTGTTATTTAGAGGCAATTTCTTTATTGAACCAAGTAGGTGCTCCCAAATGAGAATGTTTTTGGAAAGTTTTATAATTTAGGGAAGTATTTCTAGTATAAAAAGTCATAAAAGACCTCTTGTAGAATACTTTCAAAAAGAAAAGAAATCTCATCTGTTATGAAAGTCAATACTTTTGGTTGTCCTATATCTAATATATTTTTTTAAAAATCCTGTCTTTTTCATCTGAATTTATTGAATGAACAGAAGATGTTGATTAAAACAAAACAATATATAAAGAAAGAAAATCGCTTCCTTAAGAAATGACCCAGGGCATTCTACCTCTGAGTTACACCCTCAGCCCTATTTTATTTTTTATTTGAAAACAGGGTCTCTCTAAGTCACTGACAGCTCTACCAATTTGCCAAGGCTAGCCTTCCTGTGATCCTCCTGTCTCACCCTCTTCAGTACTGGAATGACAAGCATGTACGACCAGGTTTATGTGGTTGTATCCATTTAAAACTAGAAAGACAATAAGAATACTATTTATCAGCCAGGCACAGTGACCCATGCCTGTAAACCCAGTAATGGGAGGCGGAGACAGGAGGATCCCAGAATCAAGGCCAGCCTAAGAAACTTTGAGAGATTGTGTTTCAAAATAAAAAAAAAATAAAAAGGGCTGGAGATCTAGTTCAGAGGTAGAATGCCACTGGGTTCAATCCCCAGTACCATAAGAATAAACAAAACACTCCTTATCTCTATCACCACCCACTTCTGCAATGACTCAACATTCATAACAATTCAAAGTAGAGAAGGGGAATTTTCCTAAAGTAGAATCAAAAGCACTTGAAACTTCTTGAACACAAACAATAACACTAAAATATTTTATGTTCAAACTGTGTATTATAATTTTATAAACTGTGCCAACACTTAGTCACTCTATCAATAAGCAGCAAAACCCTAGATCATTTTTTTCTATCTGGTATGCACACACTCAGTACTCACTGTGAATCTATGTATTTAGATTTGTTTATCATATTTTGTGTAGGTTACAAAAAGAAAATGCTTCCTAAATAACTTCTATGAATTACAGTCAAATTCTTTAAAGAGTTCATTTCTCCTGGCTAATTAACTGTCATGGTACTTGTTAAAAACAAGTACTGTAAAAGAATCAGTATGGATGAGCATTGCATGTGCTAGAATGGGAACAGGGCTCTGAACTTCACCTCCATTTTATCTTTTTCAAAATGAAGGATAAGGCCATGGTGGAAAGAATGGGTGTTGAAGTATCTCACTGGTTCTTGGAACAGGCCTACGGACCACAAGAACAAAAAAGATCAAACTTTAAACAAGAACAAGCAGAGACCCAACCCTCATCCTTTTAACTCAGCAGATTCAAGGAAGTGTCCAATTAGCTGATTCTGTTATGAGTCCCTCAAGTTATTTTGAGACTCATTCAAGTTTGGGAAGAACTGGAAATAAGTCAGGCACATTCTAGCCATTGAAAATCATAAACATTTCAATTTTGCCTAGTGCTTATGTGTATTTGTGGGGAAAAAAGCCATTAAGTTAGAAGTTTGGGATATCTTAGAAAAGCTTTCTTTTTTAGTTCACTGTTTAATAATGTGATTTGTCAGTGTGGTACTGGGGATGAAACTTAGGGGCATTCTACCTTCAAGCTACACCCCCAGCCATATTTTTTATTCTTTATTTTGAAACAGGATCTCACTGATTTGCAAAAGGCCTCACTAAGTAGCTGAGGCTGGCTGTGAACAGCAATTCTCCTGTCTCAGCCTCCCAAATGCTGGGATTACACGCATGCATCACCATATCCAGCTTAGTGTATTTAAATTTTTGAACAGGGAAAGAGAAAGTTGAAGTTAAAAGTAAAAACATTTCCTACTTTTTTAGATAAAAATTATAATTTGTGACAAATTAACATTTCTTCCAGGCTGGTTTACGTTTCGATGAAGAAGGTCTCAGATCATGTGATGTGCTTTCTGTGACCACAAAAGAAAAGAAATACATATATATTTGATAACATAGTTTTTATGATAAGTAGAAAATATTCCGTACCATATGCTTAATCATACCTAATAATCTTCTTAAAAAATATTTAAGAAAAAGCAATTTTAATGCTCAATTAGGTTATAGAAAGTGAGAATAGCTTGGTAAAATACTATACTGTTTTAAATACAGACTGAGGCATCAATGACTTAGTATAGATCATCTTTGGAAATATTAAAGATGGGTACTGGAAACAAGGGCTCAGGCTCTGCAAGAAGATAGAATAATATGGTGAAGTGGACAAGCATGGGCACTATTATAATTTTCCTGATCATATTGTCTGCTTCTTTGAGCTTTTCACTGTGAAAACCACTCAACAGGGTTTCTGCACTCCATTTTTATGACAGCCTACTCTGCCAATTAAGAGCTCAAGTAACCTAATACTGATAATGTGTAACCTCGGGCAAGCTATTTAACTTTTCTGTGCACCTCAATTTTCTTTTGTATAGAAACCGTAACTCTTTTGTGTCTTCTTATGGAAATTCAAGGAACCTATCCTTGTAAAATGATCAGAATAGCCGGTGTGGTGGTGCACACTTGTAATCCCCATGCTTGAGAGGTGGAGACGGGAGGATCGTGCTGGTTCAAAGCCAGCCTCACTGGCTTAAGAGACCCTGTTTCCAAATAAAAATATAAAATAGGTCTGGGAGTGAAGCCTGGAGGTAGAAGGGTTTCCAGGAACCCCAGTACCACACACACTCACACACACAAAATGATCAGAATAGTGGCTGGCACATAGTAGGTGCTTAGGGAAGTGCTGGCTGACAGTGAGTCAGACAGATAGAGGTGCTCTTTGCTACACTTTCTGTTGTTTAAGCATGACAAGATTGGGAAGAGAGTCATCCAAATATTAAAGTTCTAAGAGAAAAAAAAAATCCTAGAAAGAATTATCTAAGGGCTGCCCTTGGCTTAGCACACATTTCAGTTATTCTCCATTCTATATAAGATTTTTTAAAAAGCCATAATTTAAGGCTTAGATATCTCTCATACAAGCTCTTGAATATTAATTTTCATATTATTTTGAAACACATGGCCATCACCCTTCACTAGTTTTTTTTTTTTTTGAAGATTTAAAGAAGTTTATTAGAAAGATAGAAATACAGAAAATAGAAATACAGCCCCATGCCAAAATGGCATGGGGGGGTGAGTCGAAATGAATACACCCAACCCTTCACTAGTTTGTATTTCTGGGTCACTGGAATCTGTGAGAGCTGAGCTATGGGTGTCCTCTGTACAGAAGACAGAGGCACTCCAGGGTGCCCTAGTCACCACTACTCCCTACTGTTCCTTTGCCATTAAGTCACCTGTGACTGTTATGAAATGGTTTTCAAAAGCAAAGCTTTCGCTTGTTAAGTCAGTCACAAAAATTCAAAAATCAAATGTTCTCCCTAATATGTGGAAGCTAGGGAGAGCATAGCTCTCCTAGAAGGAACTCTAGACAAAGAAGGATAAACCTTAGGTGAAGAAATAAGGTGATCTGACTGAGCGGGGATGGGAGGGTAAAGAAGGAAACTCCCCAATGCACATGATGTTCATTCTCAAATATATCAGGGTCAGTCACTAAGCTGAACATGAGAAGGAGAAAGGGGGAAGAAATGGCTGGGGAAGTGAGGCAGGGCTAAATGAGTGATGTGCACTTGTATGCCTCTACCCTTCTATCCCATTAAGACGTATGAGTACAATGCATCAATAAATAATATGAAAACTCTGGCTTCTATTTATTCTTTTATCAAAAGTGGACAAGTAGAACATGGCCGCTATGGAGCAGGTGCTTTTCTCATACCAGGCTCACTTCAACTTGAGTATTCATGACTGAAAACATTTATAATTATGAGCCCTAACTTAGTCCCAAATCTCAGTTTAATTCTTGCTAGTGGCAAAAGCTATGTACACATGTGGGTCTTTTACACCCCAGTTACTATTTCTACTTGCTAATGTGCAATTTTTTCCTAAATACATTGGTTAGTATGATTCAATTTACATTCCACAGAAAAGTAGAAACAAGAGGAAGTAAAAGGGCTACAATGAAGAAGTGCAGAAGAAGCCTGCAAAGTGGCCAATCCACTCTCACTGCTACAATTAAGGACATTTCACCCAGGCTTCTCATGTGCATGCATGTTGACAGATGAAGGGAAAAGCCTCCCTCTCCAACTAGTTGCTCTATTTCCTCAACTGCTTTCTAAGTTTTTTTTTTTAAGTGTGTTTCTTAACTTAATGAAATGACAAAAATATATAGAATGACACATAAGAAACCCCCAAACACCTAGAGAGAAGGCTGGAAAACCAAACAAAACAGGAGAAAGCAATTTTTTCACTTGGCTTCTCTATAGACAATCTTTTCAGGTCTTGTAGAAGCTTTCCTGAACATAATGGCAATGTCTCTATCACTCACACATGTCTCTTGCACAGGAGAAATGGAAGTCAGATATTTTATGGCTTACTAATGTATCTCAGTTTAGTATATATGTATATATAATATGTACATATGTAAAGTAATACACATCATATATATGGTATATGTGTGTGCATGCATGTTCATGTGTGTACTACTGAGGATTTAATCAGGGACATTCTACCTCTGAGCTGCACTCCAGCCCTTTTTAATTATTTATTTTAAACAGAGACTTGCTAAGTTGCTGAGGACCTCACTAAAATGTTGTGGCTGGTCTTGAACTGTGATCCTCCTGCCTCAACCTCTCAAGTACTGAGATTATGATAGGCATGCAAAACACCACACCGAGCTTTTTTTTCTATGATTTCAAAACTGTGATATTGCAATCTCAGATTTTTAAACTGTGCTCACATTTCACCCCACCATAAAGTATTCCACAGATAATTTGTTCAGTTTAATTCTATGTGTCTCATCTAAAAAAAATTTGTGACTTATTTCAAATTCTAGCACTTAGTCTCTGCCAAAGTTCAAGCAGACCTCTATGAGCCTCATCTGTCTTAAGAGGAACATGAAAATATCCATTTTTGAGGATGTTGGCAAAAAAATGAGATCTATTTTGTATAAATGATTTGTAAACTAATATAAACCCACCATATGTGACTTGACAATCAGAGTTGGTCTAGAAACACTAGGGACATAAAATTTTCTGAGAAATAAAGGCCCTGGGACTCAGAAGGATGCTGATGACTCTCATGTCCATTATAGGAGATGAGGGAAAGGAAAATGAAATATCAAGAGTAAGCCCTCCAAGCAGTAGGGTTCCAGGGAGAACAGTGCAGGGAGCCTGACAGCATACTCCTTTCTGTTCTAGAACCTGTGCAAGCTTCTATTCTGGCTTTCAGCACACCACTGAATGTATGTGACTATGTGCCTTCCCTCTTTATCCTATAGCAAGGAACCTATTTCAGGCACTCCTGCAACTTAGTCCTGTGTCTGCTGATTACTGCCAAGCCAGTGTGTATTCAAATGTGATAGTTGGACTAATGCCCTTATCTCTAAAGATGTCCACATTTTATTACCTGAAACCTGCAAAATTTTGCCTTTTATAACAAAAGGAATTTTATAGATTTGATCAAGTCAAGAATTATTTTGTGGGGGACATAAAGTACCAGAGATTGAACCATGGACCTTGTCCAAACTACATCCCCAATCCTTCCTTTTAATTTGTTTGGAAACAGAGTCTCACTAAGTTGCTAAGGCTACCTTAAACTTTTAATCCTTCTGCCTCAGTCTCTCAAGTAGCTGGAATTAGAGGTATGCACCACCATGTCCAGCTTAAGGTAAGGATCTTAGAATAAGGAAAATTATTGGATTCTCCAGTTGGGCCCAATGTAAACACATGATACTTATAAGAGGGAAGCAAGAGAGAGAAATAAAATATGATGACAAAATTAGAGACTGGAATTATTTGCTTTGAAGATGAGTGAAAGAGATGCAAGGCAATGAATGCTGGATTCTGAGAAAGCACAAAAACAAATCTACCCTGAAACCTCCAGAAAGAAGATATCCATGACAACACTTCAAGACTTTTCATTTATAAAGTTAATAATGGAATGGATCTTTGTTGTGTTAAGTCAATAACTTTGTTACAGCATCAAGAGATAATAAACTGTCTAAGAAAGTAAATAACTACTATTTGAATGAATTAGTGAATGAATAGATGATGGAGGGGTGAAAAAACCTCTAAATAAAAACTAAGAAGGCCCAGTTTCAAGTCCCAACTTGGATATTAAGGAGCTGGGGAACTTGGGTCCCATCATTTATCCCTCCATAATGCCTTAACCTAAGAGGTGGGGCTCTGGAGTTGGACCAGCCAGGGTTCCAATCCTTTATAGGCTACCTGGCTGTGCATCCCCAGGCAAGTTCTCACTGCTCTGAGCACTTATGTCCATATTGGTACAGTGAAGATAGCTGTGAGGACAAAGTTGTGTAGACTGAAGGAGCTATAGTGGAATCACATTTGATAGGACTCTGAACTAGGCTAACTAGAAATTATGGTCACAAAAAGTTACTCATATTACTTCATGCACAAAAATTGGAATCATGTAAATTCTCTAATTTAAAAATAAAAAGTCAAGAACTGTACAATGGTAAGGCTGGAATACTGCAACCACTGATTTCCACATGGTGGGAAATCTCCTGAAGAGAAACATCTATTGTCTTTCGAGAGAATCCATGTTGAATCAGGCAAGTTATAAATTGTACAAGAAACATTTGTGAGATCCTCAGGGAAAATCTCCTTGAACAAAGCACGACCCCCTACAATGCATGTAAAGCAATTAGGATGGACCTAAAACAGGAAGCTATTATTCTGCTATTATGTTAACAGCTCAATGATAAAAGATCCAGGACACACTCTTCTACCCTAGTAGAAAATGAAAGCAATTCCATATTTCCTAGAGGCCAAGTTCTACATAGAAAAGTTCTAAAACTATCTATAAAGAACACCTGTGCTGAACTTCCCTTCACAATCTGTAAGAAGGTCCTGACCAATTCCAGCCACATTCAGATTAGATGTCCTGCTTGTAGCCTGGTACCTTGCTATTGTCAGAGAAGCATGGGATAAGGGCCATCAATTCATATGACTCTTTTAAGCTTCTTTGCCTAGAAACTATGCAAATTGGAAAATCTGAGTTAGATATGTTAATGATACAGTAGTAAAGTTCACAGCAATTGCCCAAAACACAGTATTCAGCTTCAGGAAGGTAAAAGCTTTGAATCTATATTGCTACTATGAGGCATCCATCCATCCATCTATCTATCTATCTATCTATCTATCTATCTATCTATCATCTAATCTACCTACCTGTCTGTCTATCTATCTATATCTAGCTATCTATCCTTTTTTTTGTGATGCTGAGAGTTGAACCGAGGACCTCATGCATTCTATGCAGTAAACCATATTTTGAATACTACTACTGCCTGGGACTCAGTGTCACCAAGCTCATTGTCCCTTCTTCGTATTCTGGTTTCTTGAATTCCCACAACACAAGGTTATGCCTCAAAAGATGAGCCAGGTGTGATTTGGCACACATTTGTAATCCTAGTACTTGGGAGGCTGATCATGGGTTTTCAGTTGGCCTCAGATACTTAGTGAGGCCCTCTGAAACTTAGTGAGACCATGTTTCAAAATAAAGAATTAAAAATAGGTCTGGAGGTATAACTCAGAGGGAAAATGCCCCTGGCTTCCACCCCAATACATCAAAGGGAAAAAAAAAACCTCAAAAGAGATTTATTCAATGTTTAAATGGCCTTTATAGGCCATGTAACCCCAATTATTCTCCCATTTAACAGATAAAGGGCCTAAGGCCAATTTAACAATGACTGAAACATCCTTCCTGTATAGATTTATTCAAATTTTCTTCTCTCTAGAGGAAAGAGTTGATTTCCTAAGACCAATAGAGTAGGTTATGGAAGGGAAATATTTTTAAAAGATATTTTTATCAGTGTGTCTGTTTTCAAAATAGCTTCTAGTTTAACAAATTGAATTCTGATGATGGTTAAGTATCTGTACTATACATTTAAGTAATAACTGGTGAAGAGATTGGGGGGGAATGGATCCAAAGAAAATAAGAATCGGGATGAGAAATCTACAGTGAGGGGACTGGAGAAAGCCCACTTGCAATGTTGTATTTAGTTCTAATGGAGCCTGGTGTTACTTGTGAGGGGGAACAAATGACCAATGTTTCAAATTCATATGACTCCTTTAAGTTTCAAAAAAACCATTGAACTTGTACCCCAAATTTCTACCAAAGCAAATATACTAAAAAATGGGAATTAGGAGAACTTCAATCTTTATCCTAATTTTAAATGATCACATGTGGGAGGAGCTGAGCATGCATTCTCTTTATAAAAACAACCACTCAAGAAAGAAACTAAGCCCTCTCCCGAGGGATGGATTTTAGCAACCTTTCTGCCACCTATATGAAGCTAACTTCAATTTAGTCTACGGGAGTTCGAGCCAGTTCCTAGGGCTTTACTCACAGGTGATGAAGAATGATCATCCTCATCTTCATAAAGCTGCCCACACATGTTTCAAGAATAAACTATTTGGGACAAAGCCTTCTTCATGCTAATGGTTCCAAGATCTCAAAACTATGTATGGTAAGTTGACTTTAATTACCAGATTCCTTCCAGTCATCCTCAAAACACATTAGACTGTAGAACCTTGGATTCATAAATTCAAGTAAACTGATGCAAAATTATTTTCACAGCTGGGTTCCTATGCTTGTGTCCCCAAACCCACTTACATTTTAGACATCAAAAGCCTAGGGCTACCCAGTATCTCAAATTTCTATTTACTTGCCTTTGTTTTTTTTAATCTTACCATGTAGAGATATATAGTGAATTTTGGGACTTTACTTGTGATTCTGAGTCATTTTTTTAAAATAAAGATCCTAAAACTATCTATAAAGAATACCTGTGTTAAACTTCCCTTCCCAATCTATAAGAAGGTCCTGACCAATTCTGACCATATTCAGATTAGATGTCCTGCTTGCTAGCCTGGCACCTTGCTACTTTCAGAGAATCATGAGATAAGGGCCAACAGGAGAGGATAATAACTTGCTATAACAATGGCTACTTACTCACTAGCCTCTTCAGACTCCACACTGTCAGGTGGAAGACCAAATTCTTGAGCATAGCATACAGCTCCTCTGTGTTCCCCTGGTGTCTTCATTAAACTCTGTATCTCATCAGACCATTACTCAGAGAATGCTGTGAACACCTCTCCTGTAGCCCCCCACTGTAGGGAACTGTAATGACTTTAGATTTAAGTTTCACTATTTTTTGGGTTTTTTTGCATCTTACTACAATCAAATCTGTGATCTGTTTCAAAGTAGAAGTTCAATAAATGAAAGACTCAAATAAACAGCATATAATTCTTCAAACCGGAGTGGCTGGAGGGTTCGCAACAAGAAAAGCAAGGTCCTAGTACCCAGCCCAAAGTTAGAAACAGGGTGTACCTGATAAACCATTACGTTAACAGTCTCTTCTCCTGGAGGTCCTTGACTCTGCAATAGGTTTCGTACTGTTTCTTCCATCCTAAAAAACAAAACATGAAGAATTTCTTAAAGAACTTTTTCTATTCACATGGGTCTGTTCCCGTGGGTAGAAATCACATTTCAGGTGTATTTCCCAAGCTTAGACTAGGAAAAATCTGTTCTCTCTTCTTATTCCATTTTAAAAGTCTGCCAGGAAGTCATTATAATCATCCCTCAGCATTTCTGTCTCTGGTTCTCTTTCTCTTTACCACTCAGGTCTTCACCGTGGCCTTGGGCATCTGAACTCCTGTGCATGTCTCCCAACATCCCTCTTCACTTCCAATCACTGTCTTTTCAATTCAGTACAATGTCATCACATTCATCTTCCTGAAGCACTACTTTGATTTTTTAAAATCAATTTTAAAAGTTAACAGATATTACATAAATGTATCCTCTCCATTAATACACGGTCAGGTCTTTTCACTGTGGTCTTTCTATGTCAGCACACAAAGATTTACTTCATTCTTTTCAATTTCTTCCTAGTATATTTCATGATATCAATGCACCATAAGTTATTTAACCATTCCCCTACTGATGGATTTTAAATTGCTTCACAACTTTTGCTTATTCAGGCCATCAATATCTCTCTGTATATATCTTTGTATGTATTTTTGGATAGTTTTATAGGTCATATTGTAACATATTATGTTCTATAACTCTGTTTTGTTTTAGATACCTCCCAGAATTTTCCATTACCCAAAAGAAAGCCTATTTACATTTTAGATGCTATTCATTGAAATGCCCACTCCCTTCATCTTGCCATAGCCCATCCATCTTTCCAAATCTACTTCAAGTTCCACTTCCTAGGATACCTCTTTATTGATCTCCAACTGCTTTGAAGTCTTATAGCCCTAGACTTGAAATAATTTATTCTAGCCCTTAAAAAATCTCACTTCAATGCTCAAATATTTCATGTATGCATGTTTTGTCTTCTGGAGTAAATGACAATATTTGGTATGAGACTATGTCATATATTTCCATATATCTCCCTCAACTGAGGACAAAGTAGGTACTCAGTAGACAGTTCACATTCATCAATTTATTTTAAAAAGGACAAAGTGCTTACTCTGCCAGGCATTAACCACATAATATTCAGGCTATGTTTGAACAGCCTTGTCCTTGGGCCCATCCAAGAAGATTCAAAGGCCAGAACCCTGAGAGCAGGTACCAGATCTCAATGCACTGAGCAGAGTCTCTCTTACCCAAAACCGGAGGAGGTTTCTTTCATACTCCCATCCTCAAGTGTATAATTTAGTGACTCATTATACTAGTGTAAGGCACTTGTGGGGGAAGCAGACTGACCCAGCTTCTCCCTCAGCCACAGGGCTTCGAGTGTGACACACTAAGGACTCCTGAAGGCCTCCGAGCCCCTGCTGGCCAGGTCATGACAGGAGCCAGGGTAGCATGGTTAAAAATGTCAGCTCTTCTACTATAGCATGTAACTACTTAACAGAAGAATGAAGAGACTGCAAATAACCTGGGCCGCCCAAGCCTGGATTATCATTATTATTTTGGGTACTGGGGATTAAACACAGGGGGTCCTATCTTTAAGCTATACCCCTCAGCATTTTTTTAATATTTTACTTTTAAAACAGGGTCTCACTGAATTTCTGAGGCTGGCCTTGACTCTGCAAAGCTCATATCTCAGCCTTTCACATATTGCAAGTCTGTGCCTGTAATCCCTATGAGAGCAAAACCTAGATTTTTAAAATAATTTTTATTGGTGCACTGTATTCATACATCTTAGTGGGATGCAAGATGGTGGAGACATACACGCACACATCACCCAGTGAGCCCGTACTCGATTCCCTTACTCAACTGTAGATATGGGGGTGGGCAGTGCTTATGGTTATGAGGGCTCAAAGAATGATTTGCAACCACATGTTTATCCAGGACACCTCTCCACACAGCCAGCTGGGTAAGCAGAGTTATCTCTGTATTTTCACATGTCTTACATTATTAATAACAATTTGAAATTGAATACTATTTTTAACTTGTCAGAGAATTCTCTCATCTATTAATCATCATAATGTATTTTTAAAACATCATTGTATCTATTTGGTAGATAAGAAACCAGAGGCACAGAAAGGTTAGGTGGCTAATATAAGGGGTCATGGTTAGCTGGGATAGGGAATTAGGATTGAATAGTTCATACTGGCTTTAATACAGCAGCCTCTTTCTATTTGATCCTACTGACATTCAGGTAAACTATTTTAAATGAGCCAGAGTTTGAACTCCTAATTAGGAATTATCTTAGTCAATACCTTTAGGATACAGAACCCAAGATGGCAATACTATTTATTTCTGACCTGGGGAGAGTCAAAGATCTGATAAAAAAAAATCAAAATTAAATATATATGGGGAGAGGGAAGTGTGAAGAAGTCACAAAATCTTAAATAAGTAATATAAGCCAATTTCTAATACTTTATTTCATATTATGGTCACAATCTTTTGAGTGGTAGTAGATTTTTCCATGATGTTTTCCAAATCTATCAGTAAAAAGGATACTAATGATAATGGTTCTAGTACTTGTCTGGGCTGCTTGCTTGTGCAGGTAAGGGACTAGTTTACTGTATTTACCAAAATGTTTTACAGCCATGTAGTGTGTCAGGAAATTTTAGTGAAAATTGGACTACATATATGATAGTGATAAGATTAGAGCCTAGTGACACTGTAGCTAGCTTCCTTTGCATAAGTACACTCTGTGATGTCTGCACAATGATGAAATCATATTCAGACACACACCACAGAATATACCCCCATCACCAGGTCACATGAGTCATGACAATAGTCAACTTTCTCCTACTTTAACACGGAAGCTGGGTGTCTTGTTTTAGTCCAGAGTTTGTTCACTTATGAACATCTGGACTAAATGCAGCCCAGTGGCTAGAAGTTCATTAGAACAAAATTACACCATTTTATTCATTAAAAATATATAATCTTGAGCCAGGTGTAGTGGTGCACACTTGTAATCCCAGTGCTTGGGATGCTGAGACAGGAGGATCGCAGGCTCGAAGACAGCCTTAGTAAGTAGTGAGACTGTTTCCATATAAAAATAAAATCAACCCAACAGAACTCTGTTTCCAAATAAAAACAAAATAGGGCTGGGGTTGTAGTTAGGAGTTAGAATGCCTCTGGGTTCAATATCCAGTGCCACAAAACAAAACAAAATCTACTATTCACTTTTTTCTCTTTCTTCATGATATTATACTTGAAAAAAAAAAGAAAAAAGTGAGAGTGAATAGAAAATTGTTAGGCCAATATTAAGTAGTCCAGAACCCTCAGCAATAGTGTGCACACTTTTCTGGCACTAGTCTATGATTTAAAAAAAAAAAAACAAAATTCCATCTCAACCTGCATCTTAGAATAAAGGTACAGGCACCCAACCCAACTCTTGGAAAAAAAAAATCGCCATTATCTTTTTATAAACTTTATGAATCTGGCCACAGACAATGTTTTGAACCTGTTAAGAATATGGCAAAGCTGGGCATGGTGGCACATGCTTGTAATCCCAGTATTCTGGAGGCTTAAACCAGAGGATCGTGGTTCACAAACAGCCTCAGCTATTTAGTGAGGCCCTCCGCGACTTAGTTAGACCCTGTTTCAAAATAAAATTTAAAATAGGGCAGGGGATGTGACTCGGAGGTCAAATGCCCCTGGATTCTATCCCCAGACCCGCAAAAAACAAAAACAAAACAAAACAAAAAAGAACATGGCATTACTTGTTCCCTGATGACATAGTCATCTTTTATTTCTTATTTAGACAACCTCTATTTACTTGAAAATCAAAGACTGAAGAATTGTCCATTGTCATTCAAAGATCAGTGAAATTTTGCTTCATTTTAGCATTTTGAGAGCTGATGTATCAGAGTTAACATTACCAATCAGCACACAGTGCAGTTTCAGCATCCATTTCCCAAATGTGACAAAAAATTAGCCAAGTCCTTTCAGCAGCTAAGCTTGGGCAGAGTTTGGGGGTTTTGATTGCTTCTAAATGGCTGGCAGGTACAATTTTGTACTTAAATACTGACCTCAACTGATGTCTTCAGGCTTTCCCCAACTGAGACTAAATCCTTTTTCCATAAATATTGGTCAAATTGCTGTCATAGTTAAAATATACAGAACAAATTTATATTAAGTGAGATGTGATGATTTCTAATATTCATTAAGTGAACTGCTTGTTTTAAGTTAAGGCCCAGATAAGTCATAGAAAATAAGCCCGATGCTTATGTAAACAGAAACATTAAAAAATAAAATAAAAATTGAGGAATTTTTATTAAAATATACTTCATTTCTTAAGATATGTATTACTTAATAAATTTTGCTGTGGTATTGTGTTTAGGATATACTCTAGTTTTGCATAGTTAAGAAAATCCTTCACTTTAAACGCAGGATAGCCAGGTATGGTGGCACATGCCTTTATAGTGCCTTAGGAAGCTGAGATAGGAGGATCTAAGATTTGAAGCCAGTCTCATCAACTTAGCAAGATCCTGTTTCAAAATAAAAAAATAAAATAAATAAAATAGGACTGGGGTTGTAACTCAGAGGTAGAATGCCCAGATAAAAATGCAGGAAGCAGGATGCTAGGTAACATTGCTTAAGAAAAGGAACAACTTAAAACTATACAAGAGCACTCATGAGCCACTGCAACTCAATCCTCCTTGTTCCCAGGGATCAACCTTTTCCAGGGGAGCCCCAATCTCAATCGCATATGATGAGGTACTTGTCATTGGGTCTACACGCAATGTTTCAGAGATGGGGCCTCTCTACACACCAAAGGAAGGTACTTCTGGAAAGAAATGTTCAAATATAGTAATTTCTCAAACCCCAAGAAAACACCCAATCATATAGGACCTTGACAACATCAGAGGCATTATTTACAATCACAGAATATGATTTGGGCCTTGAAAATCTTGACTTAGGAATGATAGGGGTATTAGAAAACATGACTCTAAGACACCTCAGGAGCTGTCTATTATAACATAGAAATGACTGCGAGTCTTTCCTCCAGGACTAGGGCCTCTATTCTGCCTATCAGCACTTTTAGGAACTGGTAAGAATATTAGACTTAAATGCTCTTTTTTATTCCTGTTGTCAAAATTCAGTTGAACATTTCATTTTTTGACAAAAATAGAACAAAATAAACAGAACAAGAAGCCACTCTTGTCAATTCAAAACTGATAAGTGATTGGGCCCTTTCAACTGAAAGCTGAACCAAGTCAAGTTTTATTTCTGTTTTTAAGAGATAATGTAAGGTGTACTTGCTGACTAACCAAATAGCAATTTAAAAGTAAAGTTAACTGTGTACTAAATATTCCCTCATGTTCTTTCAGGTACGTGAGAAGCTGCAAGACCATCACCCATCCACTTTGTAAAAGTACATGCTACATCCTCTTCTATTCCTGCACACCATGGCGTTTGTCAGGAGTTGCTGCTGTGACTTGCAAATTGCTTTTCCTTGTATTTCACTGTATCTGACTCCCCATGTTCTCACTTTGAGAAAAGTGTGCCAATTTAAACAAAAGTCCCATCATGATTGAACTCCATTTTAATAACAAGAAGAGGCTGAGGTTACATTAGAAAGAAGGGACAAGAGTATTGAAACCACAGTGCCTCTGCTTTCTTCTGAGGCTGCTCCCCATGCTACAGAGGTTGGTCTCAAATCCAAGGTCCTCCTGTATCAGCCTCCTGAGTTTGGGGATTGCGGTCTTGCACCACCGTGCCTGGAAGTCCATTCCTATGAAATCCTGCCATGACATGACCCCACATGGAGGAGAGCTCTTGCCCTCCAAGGTGGAAGGCCACAATGATAACTAGTTCCCTTGCCATAGGTGCCAGAGAAAAAGAAGTTCTCATGATAAAAATACTAGTACTCTTGCTGGGCGTGGTGGCACATACTTGTAATCCCCGTGCTTGGGAGGCAGAGACAGGACGAACATGCAGCATCTTCGCTGGCTTGAGAGATCCTGTTTCCAAATAAAAATTTAAAAAAATAGGTGTCTGGGAGTGTAGCCCGGAGTTAGAAGGGTTTCCAGAAATCCCAGTACCACAAAAAAAAAAAAAAATGTACTAGTACTCTCTCATCGGCAGCCTATGTAACAGTCAGAAGATTTAAGTACAACATAGGTTATATGATGTTCTAGAAGAAATGAAATTCATTTATTTAATATATAATCAAACTGGTCTTTTTCTTGAGTCTTTGCATACTCACTAACATTACCTTTTGTCCCAAGTACTAGATTAAATTATAACCCTAGTCTAGACTAACATGGTAGATTTGTAAGAACAATTTTAAAACCTATTAAGAATAATTCATGACTGATTTTTCTAGGTCTATGAAGAATGAGAGACCTGGAAAACATTATATTAAGTGAGATTAGCAAAAAAAGAGCAAAAAAGAGAAGGGACATATGTTTTTTTCTAATATGCCCAAGCTATGGAGTATTAGGAATACCAGAGGGACTCCAGATAATGGAGGGGAAACCTCAGCAAAGCCAGAAAGGAAAGGTAGGAGAGGAAGAAGGCTGAGGTTAATTAATGGAAAAGCTATATTCAAATGTGTATATATGTGAATATAACTGTTAACCTGGACACTCAGTATTGGGATGGAGGAAAAGGGGGAAGTGTGGAAGGAGGGAACCAAGTACTGTGTGAATATATGCCATTGTCAACATGATCTACATTATGATGTGAGACAATAGTACATCAATAAGATAAAAACCCATTCAGAAATAAGTATCTGTCAACATATAAGTGTGTTATCTCCTACACTGGGGTACTACTCACTAATCGACAGAAGTAATGGATTCATGGATCTCAATAATATGCTGAGTAAAACTATAAAAAGACTAAATGCAATATGATTCCATTTATATAAAAAATGAAGACAAAATTAATCTATGGGGGCAAGTGTAAAAGTGATTTGATTACCTTGAGTGGGCAGAGACTGACTGGGGAGAAACATAAAGATAGCAAACATTCTGTATTTAGAGATTTAGACCACAGAGGTGTATGCATTTGTTCTAATTCATCCAATGTTACATTTAAGATTGATGTGTTCCATTGTATATAATTTTATCTTAGAAGGATAAAAGGAGCTGCAAACAAATATGTAACTCTAGTTAAGGATATATATGTTCAATTATTTGGGACGAAATTACCTATAACTCACTTTGAAATGTATCAAAAATAAGATAGAATGATGAATAGAAAAAAAGATGAATAAATGGATAGACATGTGATCAATCAACTCTATTAAAATGTGAGTCATGGAATCTATTATTAAAATGTGAGTCATGGAATCTATTTAGTGTGTGTGGGGGGGCATTGTAAAGTTTTTTCAACTTTCTTTATTCTTAAAATTAAAAAAAAAATACTGACAGTGCATGTATAAAGACAGAGTTTCTCCCCTCCCCTGTCCTCAACCTGCCAAACTGAATCCAAAGGCATTCTACCCCAAGTCCCCCAGAAATTTTTTTTTCCGGGGATTGGACCTACGGGCATTTTACCTCTGAGCTATACTCCCAGTCATATTTTATTTATTTATTTTTTATTTAGAAACAGCGTCTCGCTAAATTGCTGACAGTCTCATTAAATTGCTGAGATTAGCTTCAAACCTGTAATCCTCCTATCTCAGCCTCCCAAGTACTGGAATTAGGGGAATGTACAATCACAGCAGGTTACTCCAGCCCTTTTTATTTTTATTTTTGAAACAGAGTCTCTCCTATAGATTGTTGCTATACTCAGGAGTACCTATATTCCTGCACTCAGGTATACCTGAGTGGGCTGCTGTCTTTGAGTGGTCTTGTTCAGATATTTGATGCTGGCCTTGCAACTGAAGGTTCCAAGCCTGGGACAGTGCTTTGTCTTCCCCTTCTGCTTGGTCAGAGCCTTGTGTCATGACTCTGAGTGATCTTCACCTTGGCTTCTGCTTATTCTGATGCCCTAAATCTTGGCAATCACCTCTACTCAGTCTACTAACCAAGCACCCTGTCCGTGAACACTGCTGTGGGGTACATTTTACCTGCCATGCTCACTCCAAAACAGGTTCATTCTATAGGCCTCTAAACCACACAGAAACCAAGACAACCTAGAAATGGCCTCTTTTCTCTATGAACCTCCGCGGGCCACTAAATGGATGTGGTCATGTCCTAGTTCATGCAGGGCAGACACAGTCATGGTCCTTTTCCAAAATCCTCAATGGGAAATAATGATGTAAGCACCCCTCACCTCCAGGTTATTAATCACCTAAAACACCAACCTCACCCTTTTGTTTCTCTCTCCTGGTGTGTCCTTCTCATAGCTCTCTCTAGCACTGGAAGAGGGGCACCTTCTCTTGACTTCTTGGATACCATGTCTGCTTGATTCCAAACTCCAATATTTTGTTGATGAGAATGAAGTATTTTAAATATGCAAAAGAAAAGCTCTTTGATTTCATTCTTATAGACTTGGACCTTATTACTTGTTCCTATCTTTTACTTGTTCCTATCTTATAGAAGCTGAATATTTATTTCTTTATTTCTTTGAATTCATAGAGATAAACAGTATTCAGAATGACAACATAAAAAATTACATGGAATATATATATATATATATATATATATATATATATATATATATACATACACCTGTGTTGTGGATACTGCCTGCAGGCAGAGCAATGTAATCATGATCTAATCAAGGGCAGGTATACTATCTCTATTTATGCTTTTATGCATTTATATATGTTTTCATTCACTTATTTATTAAGAAGCACATAACTTGAAGTTGTATGATAGTAGAAAACTTATTTAAGCATATTCCCACTAATAGTGGAGTTGGTATTGGAACCAGTGACTGACTCAAAACTTTTAATCTTTTTCTACCGTGCCACATCAGCATTTAAGCAAACATTTAAAATATTTTGGTGTTTACTTGACTACGTATCAACATCCTCTTGCAAAACATTATCAGGTGCTGACATCTGAATCAATGGACTGTTGTTACTTGAAAATGCTATACTTGCACTGGTTGATCTTCTCACTTAGATTAAAATTCTTCTAGATCCAGGGCGATGCACAGTGGTAGTTTCTAACATGTTATTTTTAGTATAACTTTTATTATAACCTGGAATCCAAATAAATGTCTATTGAAGCATTTAAAACCATCCATCCTTAGAAATATGTCCTGCCATAGGCACTTTCAGTTTTATCCAACTGCAATCACATACACATTGCCAAGCTTTGACCTCTTCTTTCTTTCCCTAAGGTCAGCTCTCTCTTCGTGCTTTCTTAACACCTTGTCTCTCTTTCAACGTATGATAGCCCTTTACTAATGATTTCTGGCTTTCTAGAAGTCGTTGCCTCTGACTTGTTTATCTTGTCTCTAGACCCTAAGCATAGCTGCCATTACTGAGTGGATACTCAATAAGTCCTTTTTGGGTGAGTGACTGACTGAATGAATGCAGTATTTTTCCCATTCATTCATTTTCCGATTCCTTATATTTTCGCTTCTCACAAACCTACACTGAATATCAAAGTAAATAGAGTGAAATAGAGACAAATTAGAAATACCAGCAAGATTAGTGGTGCTAAATATTTAGCTGTGACTCTGGGGTGAGGTGTGGGGCCCCTGATCCTTGGTAAAACCAACCAAATTCTAATCTTTTTCTTTTTGTCATAATTAGTTACTGTATGCTTCAACTCCGCTAATTAGCATTGATAGTAAGAACATTGCTTTAATAAGGCCAGGGGTTTTGGTTTAGTCACTAACCTGGACACCCCTTACCACAGATAGACTCCTGGTAGGCTGATCTCTGCCAAGACAACCCATTGTTCTGCTGCCTGTGGGAGGGAACAGGAGGATTAACCTCATGAAGAATCTACTCTGCATTGCCTCCGTATCCCTTGCTTTGAAGTATCATTTTCTCCTTTCTTCTTCCATGGCCTTCCTCTACAACCCATCCTTGCTCCCATCTGAATTGCAGTGCAAAACATTCCGAGAGAGAGAGAGAGAGAGAGAGAGAGAGAGAGAGAGAGAGAGAGAGAAGTAAAAACAAAAGCTGACTAATTTTCAGTTCCAAGAGGAAACTGCTCATGTGGAAACTGCTGGTTTCAAACTTAAACTTAGTTCTGCCCAACTGCACCAACTTGCCATAGAAAATGAGAGTTCCCACCCTTGGAAGCTGGCACATCTAAGCACATACAGTGGAGCCATCCCCAGGTCAGCTGTGACTTGTGTATTCTTAACACAATCTCTGCTTATCCCTGCTGCAATAGTTAGGAACAGTAAATCTGCAGCAAGAATAACTTAAAACTGCATTGAAACTGAAACTTACTCTGGATAAATGTAGGAGGGCCGGAGTTTCTTATTTCTTTCCTAGATGATATATATTTTTAATTCAGCACAAATTTTGCAAGAATAATACCGCTGCCCAGAAACTGTGGTGCTCTAATTCACTCATGGGGACGCAACACCATTCATAAACAGATCGAAAGGTGCTAGTCCAATTTGAATTACTGCATCATATTCACTCTAGGGCCAGCTGTATGTGAGCAGAAAGCGACATAAATTTTCTCCAAGGCAGACCTGTGCTGATGGTGTATGGGGCCTTCACTGAGGGAAGAAGCGCTGATGGAGAGAGGGCAAGGAAGTAGAGATATGCATTCAGAGGGCAAGTCCCATTTTCCACGTGGAGTGTGAAATGGAATCCCTTGAATGTTAACAAGCAAATCCCAAAGTGTTTCTGCTCAACAGTGACAGAATACAAAATTATGTTTATGGATTCATGTGTTTGCAGAGCTGCTTTTAAAAACACAAAGAGGTCTTAAAAAATGGACTATCACTGTAAATACTACCTGCTTGTTAATTAGTATACTAATTATTAACATAATTTCATTAATTCAAAACAGTTAACATGAGATCATCTACCTGTCCAGCCTTAGGAACTCATTTATTCAACCTCAAAATCTACCCTCACAAATGTGTCAAATAGGATTCTTCAAAAATAATGAAATTCCATAAATCAACCAGCTTGAGTTCTGTTTATTTTATTTTTGAGTAGTCTAAAGCACAAATATTCTGAGTATGATACTCTTCAGAATTGACTTTGAATTGCAAAAGGGTTACTTTTAATATAAATGTATTATTTGGGTGATAGATCTTTATAGCTCAGTCTTGAAAAGTTGGAAAGACTTCGTAGATAACACAAAATCAATTTATTACTGGTCCTCTATGTTTATTTTTATTGGCCACTGTTAGAATAAAAATATTTCAATATATCATCAGGATTTACATTAAACTTTAATTAAAGGTTGTTCTGTTCTAGAAAATGAATGTAACAACTTATATCCTTATTTTCCCTATTTTTGAAAACTGAAGTTCAAGTTAATCATTTTACCTCTCCCAAGGAAAAATAAAATGTGGACTAGACAATCAAGATTTCCTCTTTTAATACACACCATGCTTTTGAAAGTTTGAGTTCAGACATGTAATTTAAGGACTCAAAATGAGGTTCACTTTATGTTTCTCCTAATTTTTGTCTTCCTCCACAGGTGAATCTGGCTCCTCGTCAGGTGGTTACAGCCCCAAGAATATGCCAGCAGCCCTCCCTCTGTTCTGTCATGCTTCAAGATCTGTTTGGGGTTTTGACCTTGAGAAAATTAAAATTTGAATGACAGGACTGGATTTGATTCTCACTGGCAAACTTAATTTGAATTTTATTTTTATTTTATATATCTTAAGACTTTCCCCCCTTTTCTCTTTTTGCACACTGACAAGTGTTTAGTCTTTCACGTACAGAGGTCAAACCAGTGGTCATGTTGGATGTGAGGAGTGTCCAAAGCAACACACGAAGTGGCTGCTTTTAATCTGCTGTTAATTTTCTTGATGGAAGTATGGGAGAAGGGCAGGACAATCTAATTAAACACATTTGGGATCAAACTATAATGTTGAATTTTCAGTACATGAAGGTTAAATAATGGCACAAGTGCTTTAAAAATCCACAATAGCCAGGCGTGGTGGCGCATGTTTGTAATCCCAGCATTTGGGAGACTGAGACCGGAGGATCGCGGTTCGCAGACAGCCTCAGCTACTTAGCGAGGCTCTCCGCAACTTAGTGAGACCCTGTTTCAAAATAAATAATAAAAAATAGGGCAGGGGGTGTAGCTCAGAGGTCAAATGCCCCTGGGTTCCATCCCTAGACCCGAAAAAAAAAAAAAAAATCCACAAAATTGGCCTCTGTAACCTCCGGGATGCCAGTAGAGCATTCTTCACAGGCTTGATGTCTGACTCTTACAGCCACAGTACAATAACCATGATCTCAGTCTTCTGGATTCCCTAATGTTGTACAGTTATAGGATCTGAGTGGAAATATTTTTATCAGCTTTGTAACTCATTTTCTGAACCTCAGTTACATTATCTGTAAAATGGTTTTATCATACTGGTCCCACTTATCCGAGAAGAAAATTATAAATATGCAATGGAACAAAATATTAAATGCTGACAAGGTTGGCACATGGTCTTATTATTGCTTAAAATAGTTTTTTCAGAAGTATAAGGCCATCTGAATTATAGATCTCTTAGTTCTTAGGAGAGAAGGACAGGAAATTGGCTCCTTGGGAGCAGACTCCAAACACCCCCAGCCCTACTTTATATTCTTTATTTTTGAAAATGGGTCTCACTAAGTTACAGAGGGCCCCACTAAGTAGCTTAGACTGGTTGCATACCTGTGATCTTCCTGTCTCAGCTTCCCAAGTACTGGGATTACTAGACCACCACACCTGGCTAATGTTGACTTTTTTTAAAAATTAGGAGGGCAAGGCACCCCTCTCCAAGTTTCAAGCAATCATTGGTTTTGAGATTAACCTACTATGTTAGGCTAGGCTAGGTAATGCTGGAGTAATAAACAACCCCAACATCTCAGAGACTTGGGAAATACTTGAATTTCTTTCTTTCTCTCTTCCTTCCTTCCTTTCTTTCTTTCTTTCTTTCTTTCTTTCTTTCTTTCTTTCTTTCTTTCTTCTTTCTTTCTTTGTAGTACTGGGGATCGAACCCAGGGGCATTCTACCTCTGAGTTATACTGTCAGCCCTATTTTTCATTCTTTATTTTGAAACAAGGTCTCACTGAGCTGCAAAAGGGCTTACTAAATAGCTCAGGCTGTCCCCAAACTGCAATCCTTCTGTCTCAGCCTTCCAAATGCTGAGATTACAAGCATGTACCACCACACCAGGTTTCGGAAATACCTGAACTTTTTACTGACACAAAGTCTTGGCACCCAGGTAAGCAATTCATCAGTTAGTTGTCTCCCATAGGGCAGTAGGGCAGTTCTGTGTAAAAACAGCTGCCCTAGACATTTGAGTTCATGTCTATATTTCTAGCACAATTACTAAGAGCATAACTCTTATCCTGGAATTCATCCTGGTTTGGAAGACAAATATAATCTTCTAGTCAATGAAGTAACTCAAATATTTCACCTGCCCCATCCACATAGCATGAAGCTTTCACCATGCCTGGGAAAAAAAGACTGAAGAATATTGTTGGCTCTTCACTTAGCCAACAGAAAATGTACCAAAGCCACCACTTCAGTTTAAGGGCATTTGTACTGAATTGGTCACATGGACCAACTAACTGCTAGGATAGCTGGTAAGTTTATTTTCCTGAATAACCTGAAAGAAAAAGCAAAGCAGATATCGGTTCTAATACAATAACCTTTCATGTCTGCATGTTCAAGATTGAAGGCAGCATGGAACTAGTACTCAGTGATTTCTTACCCAGTCTTTCTGGCCTCTCTGATTTTACATAGGTACCTCTAGGAGAAGGAGGTTCAAATCTCAGGTCAGGAAATGATTGTTCTTGTTTTCCCTTTCCCACTGAGTGTTACTCATTCTCTCTGGGTGAACCTAGGCCGTCAGTACTGAAGCTCTTCTCTCACCTTCCTGCTAGGTATTGATTATCATCCTTCCTTCATGCACAACGAATTGATCATCCACCTATACAATTAGTAACCACGAGCTGTCTGAATTTTCCACAAATCTGTTCACTCTGATTAGGCAATCTTCAAACACACACCTTTAAAATCTGCTCTGCTTTTAAGAACACACTGTCAAGATTTCCACACGACAGTTGATAGACGTGTTTTTTTTAACAATTTTTTTTATTGAACATAAATAGTATACATTTAAACTATATTTGGTGCCCTCTTCCCCCCCGTCCCCGTTTTCCCTTCCCCCCTCCCACCAATGGTTGTCCAGGTTAAACATGTCTTATTCATAATTTTACACATGTTCAGGTGTAGACCATCATTAATCAAGATCAGCCTTCCTCCTCTCCTATCTTACCATTCAAACTTAGCTAGTATTTCCCCTCCAATATCTGGAGTCCCACTGGTATCCTTTGTGTTTCCTAGTTTGGGCATATTAGAGGAAACATATGTATCTTCTCCTTCTGTGCTTGGCTGATTTCACTTAACATAATATTCTCCAGGGCTTTCCATCTTCTTGCAAATGATATAATTTTGTTCTTCTTTATGACTGAATAGAATTCCATTGTGTGTATTTCCCACAGTTTTGCTATCCATTCACCTGTTGATGGTGATCTGGGTTGGTTCCATATTTTGGCTATTACAAATTGTGCTGCTATGAACATAGGTATGCATATGTTGCTGTATTTCTCTGAATTCAGCCCCTTTGGAAAGATACCCAGGAGTGGTATAGCTGGATAAAATGGTGGATCTATTCCCACCTTTCTTAGGAATCTCCACACAAATCTCCATAGTGGTTGAACTAGTTTGCATTCCCACCAACAGTGTAAAAGAGTTCCTCTTTCCCCACATCCTCTCCAGCATTTGTTGTTATTTGATTTCTTTATGCTTGCCACTCTGACTGGGGTTAGATGGAATCTCAGTGTAGTTTTGATTTGCATCTCCCTGATGGCCAGTGATGAAGAACATCTTTTCATGTATCTATTGGCCCTTTGTATCTCTTCTTTTGTGAAGTGTCTATTTAGTTCATTTGCCCATTTCTTGATTGGGTTGTTTGTTTTGCTAGTGTAGAGTCTTTTGAGCTCTTTGTATATTCTGGAGATAGACGTGTTTTTGATGCCATCTATTTCATAGAAAATATATATGTAAACATGGAAAAGCAAAAATAACCTTTTATAATCCTTTAAGTTTTATTGGCAAAAATAATAGATGACGCCATTTCTAGACAGTGTGGGTAGAGGTATGCTTCTTACAGCTTCACTATTTTTATCCAATAATGATTGTTTAAAATATCATGGCACAAGATTTGGCACTACTGGCATGCTTGATCCTTGGAAACTCCAAAGTGTTAAGATTTATCAGGTTAAAGAGAAATCTTGGGGAAAAGAAGTCAGTTTAAAAAAAATTCCTCTATGTTAAATAAAAAAACAAAAAAGGGAGCCATTGAAGTAATATGCTTTACACGGGGATGTCATGAAAAGTGTATTTTGCCAATCATCATGTAAAAAACCATGGAGATTTCTTTTGCCAGTTACTATGCAAAATATGGGATTCCCCCTATTCCATCCTTTCTTATTCAAACACTCTGTATCCTTAGGTGTATGTTTTCCTAATAACTATGGCCCATAGGATTCTCTCCTTGGCCTACTGAAAAGTATCTTCCTGCAACTCCTGAAGATAATTCACTGAGTGTTCCTCATAGGAGCTCAAATTCCTAATTCTGCCTGAGACCCATGCCAATCCCTGGGAAGGGAGGGCAGGAATCTACATTTTTAATAAGCATACTTTCCCTCACAATCTCTGTGCCATTCGTAAGTACCCCTACATCACTTACTTGTTTGGTACAAGACACACTTCAATATTAACAAAACAATTTCATGTGTAGGTATCTTTGTTCTATAATTATTCTGTAATCTCAGATTCCTCTAGTCTTTGGACTATGTCCTTCTTGATCTTAGATAGCTATAAAGAAATTAAGAACAACCACATCAGAATATCTGTTGCTAAGAACAAATTGTGTTGATAAAATTAGTACCACTAACTGCAGAATTCCCCATCCATGAGGTTCACATTAAATAAAAGTCAATTGTCTTCAAGTATTTTTTTAACTGTGGAACAAAAGCTTTTATACAGAACTTTTATTGTACATTTCTGTCCAATAAAAGATATATAAAATGAAATACAGTGACTTTAGGCCAAAACAGTGCCATTTATTCTTAAATTGTCAATGGCACAAAAAAGAAAGCAGTGAGGATACTTGGGGGGAAAGGGCAGAGAACCTATCTACCAAAACTATCTTGGAAAAAGAAATTTTCTTTGATATTTAAAGCAGGAAAGAGGCACAATTCTCAGATAATTGTATAAAAGAAAAATTACTGGTAAACAGTGTTACCAAGAATTAGGACTTCTAAAACATAAACAGCGAGTGATAATATACTATGTTGATCATAATGCTAAAAATCACATCACACAAAAAATATACATTAACTATTTTTAATCCTATAGCAGGGCTGCCCTGGGCTTTCCAGGTCCTGGGTCAGAAGATATTTCCCTCTCTCTCTTCATGAGTATGAGAAACTGTAGGATTTCACTTTATTTTTATCCAGGGGATTCTTTATTGCAGAGTTGGTGAAGGCAATAGTCTCTATGCTACATGGAAGTTAAAAATCCAAGTAATAAGCAATACATCTGATTTGCTTCCGGTTGCCCTTGGCTTCCCGAATGAAGGACTGTGCTGGAAGAAGAACAAATTTACCTGTAAAGTGCAAAGACTTTGCTCAGACTGGAAATCAGAAGGAGAGTGCCCATTCTTCACTAACCAACTAGAACATGGGTCCCCTAGGACTTAATTATCTGTATCTTGTTAGGCTATGATAGGGCCTCTGCGATGATATTGCAGTTTTTCTACAAACAAAAAATTGATTAGTGAAGTTGATTAAATCAAATGTCATTGTCCTTCTTGTTGGTGAACACAGACAGCAACCACAGTCTGCAATGGAGAGCTGTCATTACCACGTAGCAGCTAATAAGTGTGGCTCTTAGGGTAGGAATTCCATCGGTATAGAAGAGGGAATTGGTACCCACAATGACTGGCAGTGTTTTTTGGTGGTGTTCATTCCTAGATTTTCAATCTGAACAAAATGCTTGATTTTCACTCTGTATGAAACATGGTTGCTCTTGCATTTATGCCAAACTCTCTAGGGGAATTCAGTATGCTCATGATCAACTTGATGCTAATTAGAAGGTGTGGAGGCCCCGGAGCCCTCTGCTCTATGGCTACTGCCAGACCCACTTGGTTCCATCCCTTCCTCTCTCCTCTGAACCTATCTCTCCTCCTGCCCCTTTTGCTGCTCTTATCTCTGTCTTCACCTGCTCCTATATTTTTCTAGTAATAAGCAACTAAACATCAACCTTCTAGTGGAGTCTTTCTTTGTGTCTACTTTCCCATTGCAGTACATCCCTCTTTTCTCTCTTCTTCTTAACACTTGTTCTAAAAAATAGTTTATGCCCACTGCTCTCAGGATTTCCCCCACCAAATTAACTTCAGCAACTAATTTCAATCTGATTTTCACCTTCATCACTGTGCTCAGCCTGGTTTATTGTCACCCACAGACAGGAAGTCAGGGCATTCAAAGAGCTTTTCTGTACCTTGTTGATTAAGCATTTGCCTACACTAGCTGTTTCTTTCTCCCCAAAGTTTTGTTTTCTCTTACTTTCATAATTTCCTCCTCCAGTTTTTCTTTCTTCTCTCTGATGCCTCTCTGTCCCCTACTGAGATCTTCTTCTCACCTCACCGAAAGAATGTCCTTCTCATGTTCAGGGCCTCAGACATATGTTCTCACTCTGATCATGACCTCTGTCTTTGCCTCTCATCTCATTGACTATCTCCTTTGCTTCACATTTCCCAGCCTTAATCTCTAAGCCCACATCTGACATTCCAATTACCTTCTGGACATGCTCAATTCTTGCCCTGCCAAAGACTAACTCTTGGCTTCTCTAGAGTCAGTAGTTACTACATCTTGCCTGGACCTTACTCTGCCTTCTCCTGTCTTGTCTATTGGGTCTGGTGCTGGGCAGCAACTGCCATCAGCCTCTCTTAAACATGTGGCTCAAAGGCAGAATTCCTAAGCATCCACTCTCCAAGATTCCATTGCCAACTTCCAGGTTCTGCTAATGAGTTGCACTTCCAATATTTTAAAAGTGTTTAAAGACACATGTGCTGTTCTTCTCATGCCAACAGAGATAGGGAACAAATGCACCTTAGCAATATCAGGATGTGACACAGTTGGCTGGATGAACTCTGAGCCCTCCTGAGTATCAGCAGGATTGGGAAGGGTGTGTCTTCAAAGAAGTTTCTGCCTGCAGTGTCTCTAACTCTGAAAGCTTCAATAGCCTCTTAACTCAAGAGCCACAGCTCAACTTGACAGCCACATAAGGCCTACTGATTTTCTTCTTTAATCTTCTTTTGCAGTCCCTTGTGTCCTGTTAAGTAATTTTATTGGAAACATATTAGTTGGTCTGTATTTCCTGGACTGATAGCACCTTCCCTAGGATAAAAGATCTGAGTATCATTTCAACTGCTTCCTCTTCCCCACTCAATCCCAACATCTGTCAAGTCCTTGATCAATGCTCCTACCTAGATCAACCTATATTTTCTGTCATCTAAAATTCTTTCAACTAGTTCTAAGTTGTGAGTCATTTCACCATCCTCACCTAACAGCAGATCGATTATCATTAAGCAATAATTATTACATACAAACATACACTTCAAGAACGTGGTTAAAAACTATACCCGAACCCATCCTTACTACTCACAAGACAAGACTGGACTAGGTAGCAAGACATTTGAAATACAGTATTTTCCTGACTCATGCTTGGCTTTCTATGGTTTCACTTACTAGCAGCACAAAAATAATAAAATGCAACACTCATAACACTTGGGAGGTTGAGACACAGGCTTGAGGCCAAGCTTGGCAACTTAACAAGACCCTGTTTGAAAATAAAAAATAATAATAAAATGGGGCTGGAGGTGTACCTCAGAGGTAGCATGCCCCTGAGTTTAATACCCAGTACTACATACACCAATGCAAAACTCATGCCACCCTATCTGTGATATTACTCATCCTTTTATCCAGAATATCCACACTGTATTTAGTCCATTAATCACTTAATAGATATTACCTTTGTCATCAGTCCAACTGTCACAGGATCACAGTGCTCTTGTTCAAATAACTCTCTTTGTTTAAAATAGTAAATAAAAATTATATTTTTTTTATCTTTTTAAAATTGTTGCCTTATAGTCATACATTTTAGTGCAGTACAAGATGTTAGAGGCATACATGCACACATCACTCAATTAGCACTTACCCAATTCCTGCCCCATTCCTTCCCCCTCCCTCCTTTTCATGTTTGGCTCAGTGATTGACTTTAATATGTTTGTTAATGTACATCATGCACATTAGGGAATTTCTCTCTTCTGCATCCTATCCCCCTCAGTTAGGTCACCTTATTTGCTCATCTATAGTATCTCCTTCTTCATCTAGAGTTTCTCCTATGACCCATTTTTTTCTCTAGATTCCACATATTAGGGAGAGCATCCTATTTCTTATTTTTTGTGACTGACTAATCTCACTTAGCATAATGTTCTCCAGTTCCATCCATTTCCCTGTAAGTGACATAGTTGTGTTTTTCTTTATGGCTGAGTAAAATTCCATTATGTACATATCTCATAGTTTTGCAATCTATTCATCTATCGATGGACATCTTGGCTGGTTCCATAGTTTGGCAATTGTGATTGTGCATCTATGAACACAGATATGCAGGCATTAGTTGGGTAGTTTGGTTTCCATTCTTTTGGGTAGTTACCCAAGAAAGTGATATTGCTGGATCATATGGTAAATTCATTCCCATTCTTCTGAGGATCCTCCATGCTGTTTTCCAAAGTGGTCGCACTAATTTGCAATCCTACCAAGAGTTCCCACTTCTCCACATCCTTGACAGCATTTGTTGTTGTTTGTATTTTGAATGATTGCCATTCCAGTTAGTTAGGTGAAATCTCAGGGTATTTTGATTTGCATCTCTTTTAGGCATCCATTAGGGTCTATTTGTCCCTTTCATCCTTATATACCATATGTGTGGTCACCCGTGGCTATATATGTCCTTTGTTTTCTTCCCTCCAGACTTATTTCTCATTATTTTCTTTCTTAGATTGTGTCCTTTCATGTTTTTAGTGATTATTCAAATTCTTTAAGAAGTCATTCAAATGTCACTAAAAATCCTGATATCTTAAATGATTCCTACAGCATTTTGGATCTAATCTATATGCTCTAAAAAATGTACACTTTTTCTTGTTGTACCTCAACAGATATATTGTCCCTATTGCATAGCGCAGATAACACCTTGCTTTTTACTTGAGCTATAATGTATATGCTGTATTAAATATTTGGTTTAGTAATTATGAGAATCAGAAACAATGGATTTAAATCACTTACCATATTTGTGATCCAAACTAGAACCAAACCTTTCTGACATGCGGGTGCTATTGTTGTAACACAACTTAAGCCTCACATATTTAACATTCAATGATGTACTGCATCATACTGTCCAAATATCTTTGCCAAATGGCAGTTTTATAGAGACTATTGCTTGAAATTATTGATTCATGAGATCATAAACTTTCTCATGTATAATTTTTCTACTTCAAGACTTTCTGATTTATAGGCAAGATCTAAAATTCTAAAAGGATAAATACATACAGGTTGAGCATCCCTAATTTGAAAATCTAAGATCCAAAATAATCTAAAATTAGATGCTACAAATGTGGATTTTTGAGCTTTCAAACGTTCATATTTTGGATTAGGAATGTCCAACCAGTAAATCTTATGCACATATTCACAAATCAGAAAAAATTCAAATCTCAAACTCTTCTCATCCCAAATGTTGCAAATGAGGGATACTAAACCTGTATTGAGTTGAATCATATGAGATTGCTTATATTTGATCACTTTTAACCTATGAAAATGACAGTTTCATATGGTTCAACTCAATAAATACATTAAAATAGATTTTTGTTGCATACTAGTAATTTACATCACAGTTTGATTTATAAGATACAATAAACAAAGTTACTTAAAAACAGATAGTTTTCATAGTAAAGGGCTTTCAGAATGACTTTAAACAGGAGTACTAATGGCTAATATTTATTGAACATTTACTGTATATAATCATCACAGTAAATTTAACGTGTGTTGTGTGTGTGTGTGTGTGTGTGTGTGTGTGTGTGCTGGTTATTAAAACCTGAGCCTCATACATCATACTAAGCAAATCCAGCCTCTATCTTTTTCTTACTTGTTTTTATTTGGAAACAGGGTCTCTTTTTTCGAACCTGAGCAATCCTCCTGTCTCCGCCTCCCAAGCGTGAGGATTACAAGCATGCCACCATGCCTGGCCACCACGTAATATTTTTAAATGTGGTTTAAAGTAGCAAAGTAACCTGCCTAAGGTCACATAGATACTATTTCATAGAAAAATTATAAATAAGGAAAACTTATTAAAACATTGCCATTTTTGGCCACAGAAAAGGACAGAACTCTTTTTTCTTCCAAGGACTTTTGGATTCTTCATTTCTTTGACTCTTCTGGTACCAGTGGAAAATGAGATGAATAAATAGCAGACCTTAAAGAATAGCTCAGGTGCCACCTTCTTCCACAAGATTTTCTTGCTCACAAAGCTTTGTTCTGTTTACCATACTACAGTATAGTCTAGAAATATTTTTGTTTTGTGTAGCACTTAGCACATTTTACCTCCTCTCATAGCTATGCACAAATGTTGAATCTTATAATTACATTGTAAAACTCCACCAAGACAGTGAGCTCATCTCTGATGCTTCATTTTCCAGGTCAAGTGGCAGACACTTTGCTATAACCATCATCCATCAATGCATCCAATAATTATTGGGTTTTAACACTACTGGATGCCAATAACACTGAAATAGAAGACCCAGCCTTAACCAGCACTGGTGTCATACACCTGTAATCCCAATACTTGGGAGGCAGCAACAGGAGGATCATAGATTTGAGACCAGCCTCAGCAGCTTAGTAAGACCCTCAGCAACTTGGAAAGACCGTCCTTCAAAATAAAAGTATAAAAGAGGACTGAGGTTATAGCTCAGATGTAGAATAATTCTGGGTTTAATCTCTAGTGCATAAAAAGAAAGATCCAGTCTCTACTCAAAAGGAACTTACTACTGCTTAATGAAAGCAGTAATAAGTGTGTCAACACAAACAACCACACACAGCAAACTGTGTGAAAGATGTGAGCCAGAATGTGTGGAAAGATTTTCCAGAACTCAAGCAGTTGGGTTGAAATCTAAAGAGGCAAGTGAAGATTAGCTGGTCAACGACATTGAGAAAAGGATGCTTATCTGAGCAGCAGGTACAAAGGCACAGACATGCCTGAAAGTCTGTGTCTATTACCATCTGGTATAGCTTGAGGACATCAAAAGAAAGACAGGAAATAGGAAGGCAGACAAAAGGAAAAAGAAAGGAAGAAAAGTTTGCTCTTCAATTTAGGATAATTCAGATAGAAGTAAAAGCAGGAACCTCAATATAACCAAATATATTCAGGGCTACTGTCCAGTGGCCAAGTCAAGGTTGAAGAACCCAAGTTCCCTTGGTGTGTGAGGGATAAAGAGTCATGATCACAGCAAGTCTCAAGAGTTGTAATAGATTTAATTCACACAAGCACAAAAGCTGATGGAAATCAGTTTTCTACCTGTTTTGGTAACAAAAGTTTTTCACCTGAAAAAAGGCACATTTTGCCAAAATCTGGTGGAAACACATCTTTATAGGCCTTCTGTATAAAAAATATTAGTCTCCCCCACCAAGAGATTCAGCATATTAATTTTTAAATATAAAATAATACAACAAATGTCTTTTTGGAATCTTTAAATAGTATTAAGGATAGAGAAAAAATTGTGGTCTAACTTCTATACAAAATGAATTATATGGAGACAAGGCCAGGTTTCCCAAGTCTGGACACATTGCTAATAACATTATGTGCAAGGAAGTACTTTATATTTCTTTTAAAAATCTGCCAAGAATGTCAGGGAGGCCAGCTGAGACTGGCCAACAGAACAGAGCTAATGGCCCCAGCAAAGACGATCAACTTCCCAGGGTAAATGTCTGCTTGCCTAACTAGGAAAATGTATTTTGACAGGAAACTAGAAGATATGGCAATGCAATATTTATGGATTGCCACTCAAATGAAAACACCTTTTAATGTGTAATTGAAAGACATAACAAATTTATAATGCCTTCTACACTTCAAAATTTGCATTGAATAATGGTAAAGGGCAAGGAAAGTACCCCATTGTTAACTGATTGATATGCATTGTGAAACGTGTTCAATATTTATAGCCTTTCTTTACCAATCTTCTATTTTTATTTATATGATCGTTTCCTGATCAACATAATATGAACAGTGTGTACAGAATTTTTATTAACAAAGTGCAAAGACAATACTGCCATGCCAGTATATAACTATCTGCTAATGTCTCCTGTCAAAACCTATTCATGTTATTTTATTTTCTCTTTCCTATGCTTTTGGAAGGCAACCATTTCTCATGAAATGGATACTGGTCACCTCTGAGGTACTTGTGCATTCTTCTGGCATCCCACATTCTCTGGGAAGCCTGTGGGTATGCAGATTACGATATGGAAATTCCTAAAAACAAAACAGGGTCTAAGTTTGGAATCATAATACACTTTACCTTTCCATTCCTAATGTAGAACCAGAGGGCTATGTACAAATACAGTATTTCATTTTGCAATTAAGTTCAGGTGAATTATTCAAACTTCAAAATGAGAAATATGCCATGATTACCATTATTCAAACCACTGTAATTCTCCTTCGTTTATGAATAGAAACATAGCTGAAGGTGCCTGATTAGTATGAACAAAGAAAGGTATTCTTGCATGAAAATTCTGAAGAAAAAATATTTTCCCATTCTTTACATTTACCTCCTTTAATGAGACTATAGACTCTTTCCACTGAAAAATCTTTCTTTATGTCCCAGAACTTTTTGTTAGGTAAGTTCTTCCCCTCCCCACTGCTTTCCTCTCTTCTTGATTCCCTCCACATGCATGAGACCTGTAACACAAGAAAGACCTCCACAGACTGAAGTGGAGGCCCGAGAACACAGCTTTACATTAAGACTATGCTTTACAACAGGTGACAGATCCTGGAAGCCTTAGTATCTACTACTCAAGTTTCCTAATTCTATGCTCATGGCCCTCATCCCTTACCATATGTCAGAGGCAGTATGATATGACATCAGTTTAAAGGATTAAAATCACATAGGACTGTACACAGCAAGTGTTCTTGTTATTTAAGTGTACAATAGATGTATTTATCACTTGCTCTGGGTCCATTTTAGAAAGATCCCTTAAAAGAAAGGCCCTTAAAGGTTCTTTATTCAGTTTGTCCTCATGGGTGTCCAGAGTCCAAAAGAGCACACATATTTGGATAAAATAACTCCAAGGAAACTTTACCATATAAAGAACCAGGTCATTGCCAGTATGACAAAGCAGTGCCATAATGTATCACATTCTACAAATGTGCCTATCAAAATAGCTACTCAGTAAATGATGCACCTTAACTGACTACCACTGGAACAGTGCCCGAGACATTGGGACCCCAAAAAAACATTGTCTGAGTAAGTCTTTATTCACCTAAAGGCAGGAAGGCTGCTCAGAACCTCACATGGAGAGCAGTCACTGGTAAAATAGAGTATGGATACTGTCTTCTGAAAAGCTGAGAAACAAGAGTTTTAGATAAGACAACTGCTTAACAAGAGCATGCTTGTGGAAGTTGAGTTCTTGGTGGCTGGCTGGAGACAAGAACCACTTTGTTCAGATGAGAGTGGACTGGAAAGAGACTGAAGCAGGAAATGGGTCAGGAAAAGTAAAGAGATGTCTAAAGAGACATTTTCAGGAGTTACAGGACTCAGAGGGATCTATGTGGGTGGGTGAAGGTAAAGGAGAGGCAGGAGGGACTCTGACACTGGGAGAAAGAATTTCACAGTACCATACAAAGGGAACTTATTAAAGAAATGCTGCCAGGCGTGGTGGCACACGCTTGTAATTCCCACACTTGGGAGGCGGAGACAAGACGATCACGCAGGTTCGAAGCCAGCCTCACTAGCTTAGGAGACCCTGTTTCCAAACTTAAAAAAGTATAAAATAGGTCTGGGAGTATAGCTCGGAGGCAGAAGGTTTTAGAGGAACCCCAGTACAACCACCAAAAAAAAAAAAAAAAAAAAAAAAAGAAAATAAAAGAAAAGTGCTGACTGGGGCCTAGAAGACTATCATTTTTGTTTATTTCATCCTATTTAAAGCATCCTATCAATTAAGAGCTGTTATAGTTTCGATTTAATTTGTCCCCCAAACCCTCAGGCATTAGACACAGCAGACATGTTGGGAGGCAGGACATGATTAGAAATAAGAGATTCCTGGTGTTGTAGCTGGGACAGAGGATTTTCCAGCCAGCCGCTGCATTTTTTTTTCTTTTTTATTCTTTCATTGTTCCTCATTGCCAAGAGTAGAGGGTTCCTGGCCCTACTCTACCATACTTTGAGCTATACAGCTGTGACCCAGCCTAACATGGCCTGAAATCTCCAGAACTGTGATCAAGTAAAGTCCTCCCAGCCAGGCGTGGTAGTGCACGCTTGTAATCCCCGTGCTTGGGAGGCTGAGACAGGAGGATCGCACAGGTTTGAAGCCAGCCTAAACTACTTAGTGAGGCTCTCAGCAACTTAGTGAGACCCTGTGTCCAAATAAAGTGTAAAATAGGTCTTGGAGTATAGCCTGGAGGTATAAAGCACCTGGGTTCCACCCCCAGTACCACCAAAAAAAAAAAAAAAAACAAAACAAAACCACAAAAAACAAATAAAGTCCTCTCTTCTCTAAGTGGTGCATGTCATATGTTTGGGTCACAGCAGTGACAATGCTGACTTAAACAGGGACTAAAAGCTTGGGAGGGCAGAACTTATTCAAAATAAACACTATGTAGCAAGCTGCATAAGGTACAGGAATGGGACTAATTCTGCACAAAGTGGGCAGTGACCTCCTGAGAGCAAAAGGCAAAATCAGAGAGAGGTCATGTAAGGTGGAGAGATCTCCATCAAACCAATAAGGGAAGGAAGACTAGTCACATGATAGGGAGGAGCACATGAAAGGATGAGAGGGTGGGAAAGTGTGGGTGGAGCCTGTGGAGTGGATGATGTCAGAGAACTGACCCAGCTGCAGCAGGGTGGACAACGTCAACAGCTTCCTACCTGAGGTGATGACAGAAAATGCACAGTCCCCATCCAGGTCAGAATACACACTAAATCCCATTTAGCACACTCAGTGTGGATCCTAGTAAAAGGGACACCACTGTGTAGCACTCTGTTATTTGTAATAGGGGAAAAAGGTTAGTTAGCTGTGACTGGAGCTAATAGTTTTGACATATTGTACATTTTAACATTTTAGAAGCACTTCTCTTAGAGAAAGAATGGGTAACTGCCTGCAGAGATTCTACTAGACAGAGGCATGGGCCTATTCAATACTTAGAAAGCTTATTTCCCAGAAAGGACTGAATCCAAGGATCAGCCAGAGGAAATTGAATACAGTAGGCCTGGTGTCCAAGGGTCCCCAAAAGGGGGTTGTGGAAAGGGAGGAAAATATTCTTTCATTTACATCACACTTTTCCTGGAGCTGAATGTATATCAGAGTTTTTATACTTAAAATCTTAAAGAATTTTTCCAATATGTATCTACTTATGAATATGTGACTATATGCACATATGTGCATAGATGTCTATACACATAAAAGTGTAAATGCATGTACTCATGTACATGATACTTAATTCAGGTATATATGTACCTTGGGGAAAATTCTAGTTCTTAATTAAATGAAGGTCCAATAGTATAAATACTGCAGAGATGATCCCCAATGATCACTGTTCTTTAAATTCATATGAGCATGAGTTATAGTCCCCATAACAGAGGCCAGCTGACTGTTGTCCTTCTGACTAGTATATAGGAAACTTGATGGGCTGACACTTCTATGATGACATTTAGAACACAGTGTGGCTTCTCTCTTACAAGAAAACTCTCTGAATCGCCTAAGCTGCTGGCTGGTCTTGATGAACCAAATTCCATGCTGGAGAGGTCCAGAGAGCAAGGGACTGAGAACTGCTGCTGGCCCTTGTCCAGCAAAGAAGTGACCCTGTGAAGAGCAACTGACCTTGGAAGCTCATCCTTTCTAGTGGAGCTTGCAGGTGAGTCTAGCCTCAGCCCAGACATTCACCGAAGCCTGTGAGAAGTCCTGCAGCAGAGGGTACAGCTACGCTAAGCCCAGATTTCAGACACGACTGAGAACAGTAACTGTTTGTGTTGTTTTAAGGTAAGGTTTGGGGTGTAACAGTTCTCCCTTATCCACAGGGACATGTTTTAAGATGTTCTAAGAATGCCTCAAACTGTGCATAATACCAAATCCTACAGAGGATATACATACCTACATATGATTTCCTAGACATACACACCTATGACAAAACATAATTTATAAATGAGGCACGCTAAATATAACATTCAAATAGGATTATAACATAATAACAGTTATTTAAAATTTATAAATTATTTATTTCTGAAGTTTTCCATTTAATATTTTCATACTGCAGTTGACCTCAGGTAACTGAAGCCATGGGAAGCAAAACCTTGCATAAAGAGGAATGGCTGTAGTCTGTTACTGAGCAACAGAAAAAGCACAGACTCCAGGTGTTGAAAGAGGTCCTGTGTTCTCCATTTAAAGTTCATAGTTTTCACCTTTTGATTCTTTTGGGGGATCTGGAGATTGATCCCAGAGGTATTCTACCTCTGAGCAACACACCCAAACCTATTCTATTTTTTATTTTGAAACAGAGTCTAACTAAGTTGAAGAGGGATCTGCTACGTTTCTGAGGCTGGCTACAAATTTCTGATTCTCCTTTCTCAGTTTCCCAAGTACTGGGATAACAAGCATGTATCATCACACATGGCTTCCCATTTGGATTCTTGTGACTATTTTTTTTTCATACTGTCTTCTAGACCCAAAAATATTTTCTCAATAATTTTTAAATATATATGCCTATATGCCAGGTGGTGTGGTGGTGCACGCTTGTAATCCCCGCACTTGGGAGGCTGAGACAGGAGGATCATGCAG
Organism: Muscardinus avellanarius; assembly: GCF_963383645.1. Taxonomy (NCBI): domain Eukaryota; kingdom Metazoa; phylum Chordata; class Mammalia; order Rodentia; family Gliridae; genus Muscardinus; species Muscardinus avellanarius. The sequence continues at coordinate 102,067,982 of NC_137787.1, read as the reverse complement.
GTTCGAAGCCAGCCTCAGCTGGCTTAAGAGACCCTGTTTGCCGGGCGTGGTGGCGCACGCTTGTAATCCCCGTGCTTGGGAGGCGGAGACAGGAGGATCGCGCAGGTTCGAAGCCAGCCGCGCGCGCTGGCTTAGGAGACCCTGTTTCTAAATAAAAATATAAAAATAGGTCTGGGAGTGTAGCCCAGAGGTAGAAGGGCTTCCAGGAACCCCAGTACCACCAAAAAAAAAAAAAAAAAAAAAGAGACCCTGTTTCCAGATAAAATATAAAAAATAGGTCTGAGACTGTAGCCCGGAGGTAGAAGGACCCTGAGTTCTATCCCCAGTTGTTTACATTTCTTCATACTCTTCCCTTCTATGTTTTCCTTTTAAGTATGATTAGAAACCACCTTATTTATAATGAAAAGGAATTCCTTATCCATATGGCCCATTCAGAAATGGCTATGTTTATGTATTCAATATAGAATCTTAATATTTGAGGTACATATACATGTCCTAACTGCTCCTCATTTACATCACTATAAACTATGTTAGGATATGAAGGATAACTAATCACAGGATATAAACATCTAAAAGGAATTGTTTCCCATAATTTTGCAATCCATTAATTTGTTGATGGAGATCTAGGTTGGTTCCATATTTTGGCTATTACGAATTGTGCTTCTGTGAACATGGGTATGGATATGTTACTGTAGTTCTCTGATTTCAAGCCCTTTGGAAAGATACCCAAGAGTGGTATAGCCGGATCATATGGTGGAGCCATTCCCAGTTTTGTAAGGAATCTCCACACTGATCTCCATAGCAGCTGAACTAGTATGCACTCTCACCAACAGTATAAAAAGTTCCTCTTTCCCACATCCTCTCCAGCATTTGTTGTTATTTGAGTTCTTTATGCTTGCCACTCTGATTGGGGCTAGATGGAATCTCAGTGTAGTTTTGATTTGCATCTCCCTGATGGCTAGTGATGTTGAACATCTTTTCATGTATCTATTGGTCATTAGTATCTCTTCTTTTGTGAAATGTCTATTCAGTTCAGTTGCCCATTTCTTGATTGGGTTATTTGTTTTGCTAGTGTGGAGTCTTTTGAACTCTTTGTATATTCTGGATATTAATATAATGGAATTCTATTCAGCTATAAAGAAGAATAAAATTATAGCATTCACAAGAAGACGGAAAGACCTGGAGAACATTGTGTTAAGTGAGATCAGTCAAGCACAGAAAGAGAAGGGACATATGTTTTCTCTAATATGACCAACCTAGGAAGTAGTGGTAATACCAGAGGGACTCCAGATAATGTAGGGTAGTTCTCAGCAAAGCTAGTATGGAAGGATAGAAGAGGAAGAAGGCTGAGGTTGATCAATGAAAGGGCTACATATGAACATGTGTAAAAGTATGAATATAGCATGGTTAACCTGGACACTCATTGTTGGGAGGGGGGAAGGGAAAATGGGGGGGGGCACTAAGCACAATCTAAATGTACACCACTTTCAATATGTTCCACATATAAATAAAATAAAATATGAAAAAAGAATTGTTTCTATCTTATAAATCTTTAATGTTTATTTAAGGCTAATTTTGCATATAGAGTAAAATTTTTTCATTGAAAGTCCAAATGACACTTAAAATTATTTCATAAAAAAGATAAATTAATGAATGTCTTTATTCTATACATATTTGAAATGAGTCATATAAAACAACTGCATACAAATGTGCACACACATTTTAGGATGACGCCAGCTTTAAAACTTCACAAGGCATCAAAATAGAATATTTCAAGCTGGGCGTGGTGGTGCACACTTGTAATCCCCACACTTGGGAGGCGGAGACAGGAGGATCGCGCAGGTTCAAAGCTAGCCACGCTGGCTTAAGAGACCCTGTTTCCAAATAAAAATTAAAAAAAAATAGGTCTGGGAGTGTAGCCCAGAGGTAGAAGGGCTTCTAGGAACCACAGTCCAACCAAAAAAAAAAAAAAAATAGAATAACTCAAAAGAAATTTGTACTCATAGCTCACATAATAGTACTAAAATGTAGCGGTTATCATGCAATAGACTAATAAACTTTAGTAAACTATGACATTTCATTTAATTCTGAAAATTCAGAGTTAACTTGTCTTTTACTAAGGATAAGCAAAACATGTTTAAAAGACTGAAAATCTCATTTACTTGTATTTAGTACACTAAATGTAGAAAAAGTTACACACTTATTTGAAAACATTATAATTTCCCCATATTGAAAACAACAGCTGTGAAAGAAAGTACTTAACATGATTTACTATATAATCAGTCTATCATTACATGCTATTTGGAAATATAGTAGAAGAACGGAGTGACTTTCTTGCTTGCACTCACAAAGAAATCTGTCTTCTCAATCTTCTCCTCTTATGTATCTATTTTACATGAAAATCAGTTTTGTTAGTTTCTAAGAGGACATCTTATGACAGGTTTCTTTGGATTTTGGAGCTCATTCCCGCTGCATGGCACAGCTATTTAGTGTGTGCCGAGCCCCCAGCCTGTCACAGAGACACTCAATGCACATTGTCCTGGACTGACAATGCACTTGACTAAATGGCCCAGAAAACAGGATGATGAGTCTGAAAAGATTCCCAAGTCTCACACTTGTCTAACATGTCTGACTCTACTTGTAGGTGTTTTGCAAAGAAGAATACCTGGTGAACTAGTCAAATTACCACCTAAAGAAAGGTACAACAAAAATTAGTTTCCTCTTTTTACTTAACCATCTTTATTACCATCCAACTTTCTCCAAGTTACTCCTCTCACTGCCTTTTGAAGTTGAAGTATGATGTAGCAATATGGCTTTTTTTTTTCTAATCTCACATAACAGTTTCATTTGTCTGATACCAAGCTTTTGATGACTTAAAGATAACATTTCAATATTTCTTTTACTTTCTTTCTTACCAGAGAATATTTTTTTCTATTTTTTAGGTGAAACTATCATATATTTATATATATATTTTTCAGAAAAAAACTCTATCCTAATATGGAATATGGACTCTAGATACCCAAAACGATCTTGAAAAAGAACAAAGCTAGAAGATATATATTTTCTGATTTCAAACCATATAAAGCTACAATAATTGAAACAGTGTAGTACTGTTCTAAAGGCAGATATATAGACCATTGGAGTTAAATACAAGCCTAGAGCTAAATTCTTCCCTATATTGTCAAGTTATTTTTGACAAGGTTTCCACGAACATTTGGTGGTAGAAATAATAATATTTTAACTAAATATTGTTGAAACACAATAATTACATGGAAAAGAATAAAGTTGGACCATTACCTAATCCCATATACAAATATTAACTCAAAATAGATAAAAGACCTAAATATAAATCTTAAGACTATAAACTTTTAGGAGAAAATCTGGGTCATAAAACCTCACAACATTGAAATTGGCAGTGATTTCTTGGATATGATTTCAATGGCACAGGCAACAGAAGAGTATACAAACTCTCTAAAAAATAAAAAAAAAATATTGTATACCCAAAGACAACGTAAACAGAGTTAACAGTTACTAATAGAATGGGATAAAATATTTCCAAATGCTATATCTGAAGGTATATTAATATTCCAACTAGAAATCCTAAAAATTAATAACAATAAAGGCAAACAATACCATTTAGAGATAGGTAAAAGACTAACATAAGTAATGAATCTCCACAGATAACCAATCTTAGTTGACTGTTGGATGGAAACTCTTGTTTCTCTGGTTCTGATGTGTGTTACCTATTTCTTCTCTGTAGTTAATCTCTGAGTATTTTCTCGAGTGCTGGTTTTGAAGACAAAAATTTCTTCAGTTTCTGTTTGTCATGGAAGCTTCTTATTTCTCCATCTAATTTGATAGAAAGTTTTGCTGGGTAGGAAATTTTTGGCTGGAAGTTGTTTTCTTTCAGAGTTTGGAATATGTTACTCCAAGCCCTTCTGGCTCTCATGACTTGGTTTGGGAAGTCTGGAGTGATTCTAATTGGCTTGCCTCTGAATGTCACTTGGCCCTTTGTTTTTGTTGCCTCTAAGATTCTCTGCTTGGCTTCCACATTGGTCATTTTGACAATTATGTGGCGTGGGGATCCTCTTCTCCGATCCTGTCTAAAGGGAGTTCTATAAGTTTCCTGGACCTGTGTATCAACCTCTTGCTCTATGTTTGGAAAATTTTCTGCTATTACTTCCTTGAAGAGATTGTTGATCCCTTTGGTTTCACTTTCTTTTCCCTCCTCTATTCCAATTATTCTTAGGTTAGCTCTCTTAAAATGGGCCCATATTTCTTCAATGTCAGATTCCTGCTGTTGGATATTTTTTCCTAGATTAGAAACTATGCATTCATTTTTGGAATGATCATCTTCTAAGAGCGAGATTCTGTTCTCCATGTGGTCTAATCGGTTGTTTGTGCTTTGAATTGAGGCCTTTACTTCATTAATTGCATCCTTTATCTCTTTTTGGCTCTCTCTGAGTTCTTTTCGAAGCACCTCTATTATTTCTACAGTTATTTTTCTGATTTGATCTTCTAGAAATCTTTGATTTTCTGTTTTATCGGGTTCTGATGTTGTGGGGTTGTGGGCATTCATTGCTCCAGTATTATTCCTCTTTCCCATGATTTCGGAAGTTTGTGCCTTCTCTGGGTTCTTCCCTTGGGTCACTATGACTTCACTTAAGGTGTTCTGGATCTCAAGTCAGTAGTATCTCAGACCCCACTACTCCTTTACTGGGTTGTATCACAGAGTCTCCGACCCAGAGAGTTGAGAGAGGCTGCTTTAGGCTGTGGGGGGTGCCAGGTTGCACGTTCTCCTATGGTGTGATATCTCTGCTACCGCCCCTCCCCCTCTGGGTCAAGTCCCAGGGAGTACAGTACTGGGATTTCTCCTCTGTGACTCGCAATTTGACTAACTGTTCTTGAGTACGCAGATGTAGCTGTACTGGATTCGGTGAATTCTCTGCTGCTGCCGCCGGTGGCAATATGGCGCCGCTGCCACGCCCTCGGCCATGAGGGTGGCATATTTCTTCTTGGTTTTGATTTCCACTCTGAATCCCTGCAGCGTGTGCTGAGCTCAGCCACTGGGAGCTTTAGATATTACCTGCGGCGAGAAATCCCGCCTGGCTGTTCCGCAGCGGCTCACCTCGGCTTGCTGTAGCCGTCCGGTGAATTTGCCGCTGCTGCCGGCAGTCTGGCGCTGCTGCCGCGTCCTCGAGCGTGAGGCCGGTTATCTCCTCTGTGGCTCTGAGCTCTGTTCTCAGTCCGCTTTCTCTCTGGAGCCTGGTGATTTTTTTGTTTCTCTGGTGATGGTGTTTTCTGGCTATGAAAGGCGCTGATTTTGTGGTAATGGAGATTGGTTGTTAGCGGGGCTCTTAAGCCCTGCTTTTCTTGGTCGCCATCTTCCCGGAAGTAAGCAGGCAACTATTCAAATCTTTTTCCTACATTGAGGAGAATTGTTCTCCTTGCCTTTTATCTTTAACCTAATGGTGACTAAATGCTACCTCTTACGTAGAATGCAGAGCTCTTCATCAGCCAGGATATGATTCATGTGTATTTGCTCTTTTTTGGAAGGAGGGGATGAGCTTCCAAGGATAATTATTATTTTCTTTTAATGTTTTCCTGATGCTGGGGGTTAAACTCAGAGGCATTCTACTTCCAAGATACAACCCCAGTCTTATTTTATTCTTTATTTAAAAACAGGTTTCACTAAGTTGCTGAGAGGCTAAGTCACCGAGGCTGGCTTTAAACCTACAATCCTCCTGTTTCAGTTTCCCAAGTACTAGAATTGCAGGCGCACTGCCACAGCTGTTTTCTTTTCATTTTTTAAGATAGCAATGAATTCTATGCTGCATGCTTCCACAACTAGAAAACTAAAATGATGTTATTTAATGGAACACAGTTCTATAGTATAAAGAATATGTGTAGGGTCTAGTGAATAGGGTAATGCCGCTTATTTCAGAGTGCTCTGAGTGTCTTTGAAAGGTTTGAAAACATTGTTAAAAGACACTGTTGGGTGCTATAGGTGCAAGTGAGTTTCAGAGGAGAGCCTGGGAGTAATACAAACAAGAGATTTCTAGCAAAATCTGCTAAGGATATTTTCACTGGAACCACCAAAGACTCAAGTTCATTTTTGAGTCCCACGGAAGATGCTCATTTTGAATGTGACCAATGATGGTAATATATATTCTTAACATGGCCATTTCGAGTAACAGCCAAAGACTTCTATTCCTGTTTTCTTTCTGAATAATACAAGGGGTCATTTCACATGCATTCTCAGGAAGCTTTCAGAAGGTCATGATGAGGAAGTTCAAGAATTCATAAAGTTTGCTGCCTTTGAACATAAATGATGTTTCAGTGCAATCCTGAGTACATTAAGACTTTTTGAGAGGAAAAAATACAAAAAATATACACTTCACTGAAGCTCCTTTTATTAGCATTCACCTCTCCCTGGAAGCCTCCTGGGAGATGTCCGTGGTACTGAACTTAAATTTTCTGCAATATCTCTCATACTAGTTTGGTGCTAATTTTTCCATAGAAAAGTTCCCATCACTGCAGTCCACTGTACCTAGAGATCCAATTCCATTTGATGCTATTTTCCAACTAGCGTGCAGCCAAACCTCTAGCATCACATCGACTTACTGCTAGCCACCCTCTTCTGTCTGGCCCACCACACCCAGAATGCCCCCGAGGACAGTTCACTCTATTTATTTTTTATGTTTTGGTGGTAATGGGGTTTCTGGAACCTCCGGGCTACACTCCCAGACCTATTTTATATTTTTATTTGGAAACAGGGTCTCTTAAGCCAGTGCGGCTGGCTTCGAACCTGCGTGATCCTCCCGTCTCTGCCTCCCAAGTACAGGGATTACAAGCGTGTTCACTTGTAATCCCGGCAACAGTTCACTCTAATGCACCCTTTCAAGTTGTTGTGAATCATGCTGTTAAGTGGAGTAAGAAACTTGCTTCCATGAGACTAAGTGAATTTGGGAGAATAAGACAGTCAGCAATAGGCCAGCATAACTGTCCTTTCTAGCAACAATGGTGATGATTATTTTTACTTTTTATTTATTTACTTTTTGGGGTGGTACTGGGGGTGGAACCCAGAGGCGTTCCACCTCTGGGCTACATTACCAGAACTATCTTATACTTCATTTGGAACCAGGGTCTCAGTAAGTTGCTGAGGGCCTCACTAAGTAGCTGAGGCTGGCTTTGAACCTGTGAGATCCTCCTGTCTCAGCCTCCCAAGTGCTGGGATTACATGCGTGCACCACTATGCCCGGCTGTGATGATGATTATTTTTATTAATCATCACCATTATTTTTGGTGATCACAAAAATATAAAACATTAAGATCTAGTGGTTCTCTTGTACAAGTCAGTTACCACCCATCACCCCAGCATGTAGCACCATAATACACTTGATGAATACCTGTGTCTCCCCTTTCATTTAGCAAAACTTCTAATTTAAAGGACTATAAATTATATGTCATTAAGCAGCAATTACTGACCAGAAATTATATTCCATACTGTGCTCAAGGTGTGTTTCATGTATCAATTCATAAATTAAGATAATTTTTACATATAGCTACTATAACGTCCCTCCAAGCCCCTCAATAATTATATTAAGTACTTAGGACAGGCAGGTTAGGTGACTTGCTCAAGCTGGAATATGACCTCAGCAGATTGGTTCCAGCAGGTTGGGGGAACTGTACAGGGGTTACCTGTCTTAGAAGAGAGGTTAGGCTATAACTCTTACATTTCTTTTGGTTTAAAACCTTTATGATTCTGAAAAATATCTTTTTATCTTATACAAATGGCTTTTTCAAAAACTATATATAAAGCCGGGCATGGTGGTGCACGCTTGTAATCCCAGAATTCGGGAGGCTGAGACTGGAGGATCACAGTTCGCCGACAGCCTCAGCTACTTAGTGAGGCCCTCTGCAACTCAGAGACCCGGTTTCAAAATAAAGAATAAAAAAATAGGGCAGAGAGTGTAGCTCAGAGGTAGAATGCCCCTGGGTTCCATCCCCAGACCCACAAAAAAAAAAAAAAACTACATATAACATGTAAAGTTAATATTATATTAATATATAATTTGCATAGTAATTATTTGAGCTCACTTGTTGAATTGTTCAGTTTTTGAGCTTTCATATTTCTTTACATAATACTACATGCATAGTGTGGTTTTGAATCTCTACTTGTTGTACTTTACATTTATTGATCTAAATCTAAGATTTCTAGAGGGAATTATTTAACACACTTCTGAACATATTTTATCATGGGACCATGAAAGTTAATTGTAGAAATTATTATCATTGTTAACATTTTTCTTTGTATAGAAATAAAAGTCAATAGCTAGGTGTGGTGGCACACGCTTGTAATCCCAGCATTTGGGAGGCTAAGATTGGAGGATCATGGTTCGCGGACAGCCTCAGCTACTCAGTGAGGCTCTTGACACTTAGTTTCAAAATAAAGAATAAAAAGTAGGGTGGGGGTATAGCTCAGAGGTCAAATGCCCCCAGGTTCCATCCCCAGACCCACACAAAAAAGAAGGAAATAAAAATCATCAAAATAAAAATTCAATTAAAAATATAAAAAAGTTGTTTGGTAATTTTTCCCCTAAAGTGGCATTCATTCTTTTAAATATTTTTGGTATTATCTGAACATAATTTGGCTTTTCAATGACCACTTAGAATAATCACTGCAATCACTAATTGCTGAGTATAGAACATAATTTCCCTATTCCCTTTCTTAAAATCACATCTGCCACTGTCATTATATCTGCATCTAACAATTATATGTATCTATGCATATATATATATATATATATGTATATATATATATGACTGGACTAATAAAATGTTTATAACCAAGTCAGTAAGCAATGTAGAACAAGGTAGATTTAAGTTTATTTTGAGTGAAAAATCACAATATTTTTTTTCAAAATGAAGTGCCTGAGGCTGGGCGTGGTGGCGCACACTTGTAATCCCCGTGCTTGGTAAGCAGAGACAGGAGGATTGCGCAGGTTCAAAACCAGCCTTGCTGGCTTAAAAGACCCCCTTTCCAAATAAAAATATAAAATTGGTCTGGGAGTGTAGCCCAGAGATAGAAGGATTCCATCCCCAGTACCATAAAAAAAGTGCCTGAAATTTAGAGTATTGATCTGGAGGCAATTACTTCAACTACAACAACAAAACTGCTTTGATTTCATTTTGAGTGCCCAGCTGTATTTTAGGGAATGGATGTCATCACATAACTAAACCTCATACCCATATTATAAGTAATTATCTTACAAGCAGTATCAGCAGCTTAAGTATTTACTACAGTAATGATGCTGATAGGCATTTTATTTCAGGTGTTGTACTAAGTATGCCAGATGCACTGTTATTTTTTTTTGCCACAACTTCAGCACTAAGGAAGTAGGTATTATTGTTTCCATTTTTAGATGATTATATATTGATCACAGAGGTAAAGCATTTTTTCTAAACCAGTTACAATGTGGTGGAGCCAGAATTAAATCTCAGGTCTGCCTGATACATAGTAATATTCTTACCTTAAAGTTTAGAGGAAAGGGAATGTTTACCCAGGTAAGTAAAAGGACAGTGTCATTGAATAATATCATAACTGCATTTATAGTCCTTTCCAACATGGTCCATATCGAAAGGTACAAGTGATACCCAATGCACTATGATTGACATGCATCTGTTAATATTTATTGAGTATGAGTATCTGTTACATGGATTCCAGTATGGATCCATTATGATGGATTTCTCAGGACCTTGGGATAAGTGTTACTTGTACTATCTAATGGCACAAACTAATAATTACCCCAGGGCGTATCAAGCTGGGCTCTGAGAGTGTAAAAAGAAATTTTTAAAAAACTGATGCAGTGAACCAATTTTCCCTCTATTCTAAATAAGCTATAGTTGACTTTGGAAAACATTTGACAAAAAAAAATGCTATCAAGTATTTTTCTGGTTACATAGATAACGCCTTGAGAAAAGAAAATTTCTCTCAGGCCCTGGTGAGATTGGGTGCCCAAATCAAGAAAATCTTCTTAGTTATGTTCAAACCTGACAAGGCAAAGTTGCAGAAACTGTTATCCAAATCCCCTCCCTAAAAAACAGTATTTGAGAAATACGTTCTCTGAGATACATTGGTATAGTAGTATTCTGTGGTATAAATTAGGTTTCAGCAAAGAAGTGTCAAAGTTTTATCCCTGAGAAATTTTCTATCAAAATCACAGAATCAATTTTTTAATGAAAATGACATTGGGGGCCACTGAGGGAAACCTAATGACAGAGCATTGGGGGTTCCTGTTTGTACAGTGATGAATGAGCACTGAACTTATGATTATCCAGACTAGGGTCCCACACTCAATGACTGCAGGAGCTGGGAGGTAACGCCAGCCAAACACAGGCCAGGGAGGGGCGCAGGCATTATTTAAGCCAGCAGCCCCTGCTCATCTTTACCTAATGGCACCTGTACCTGCTGGCTGCAGCTGTGAGCCTTGTCAAAAGATTACCCAATTCTCTAAAGAAGACATAAATGCAGATTTCACACATATCTGAATTTATTAAGGGGGAGGAGTTTTCTGGATGGCTTGAGTCCCTAGGATGGTGGCTTCATCTCCAATCAAAAGACTCAAAATAAGGAAAGAACATGCTGACTGGCCATTTTGATGAAGCTGAGTTGATTTGTGAAAACTGTGATAAGATAGAAAACCTAAGCTAGTAAAAATATTTAATCTTTTTCTATTATAAAGTCCTAATGTAGCAGATACTCAACATAAATGGAAGCCTGGGGATTGATTATCTTGGTCAGTTCAGGCTGCTGTAATAAAATGTCATACACCTGGTGGCTTAAATAATAGAAATTTATTCTTCACAACTTTGGGAGCTAGAAATGCAAGCTCAGGGTGTCAGATCTGTCAGACTGGTGAGTACTTGCTTCCTGGTTTGTTGATGGTTATCTTCTTGCCCTATCTGCTCTGTGAAGAGCAGAAAGACAGGTAGCAAGCTCTTTCATATCACTTCTTTTGTTTTTTTTTTCCTTTGTGGAAATAAGAATTGAAGCCAGGGGAATTATACCTCCAAGATACACCTCCAGACCTATTTTATTCTTTTCAAATTTTATTTATTTATTTATTTATTTAATTTGGTAATACTGGGGGTGGAAGGAACCCAGGGGCCCTCTCTGGGCTACACTCCCAGACCTATTTTATATTTTTATTTGGAAACAGGGTCTCTTAACCCAGCAAGGCTGGCTTTGAACCTGCGCGGTCCTCCTGTCTCCATCTCCCAAGCATGGGGATTACAAGAGTGCACCACCATGCCCAGCTTTATTCTTTTATTTGAAACAAGGTCTCAGTAAGTTGTAGAGAGCCTCAGTAAGTAGCCTAGGCTGGCTGTGAACCTATGATCCTCCTGTCCTGGCATTACAAGCGTGTGCCTCCATGCCCTGTGTCTGGTGCTTCACATCGCTTCTTATAGGGACTAACCCATTTCAAGGGTTCTGCTTGCATGACCTCATCAACTCACTACTTCATTTTAACATGATCACTTCCCAAAGGCTTGGTTTTCAAATACCCACAAACAGTGGGGAATTAGGGCTTCAACATAAGAATTTGGGGGACACTTCACAGATGGAAGAAGAATCAAGGAGGTCACCTGCTTATACACGTGCTAAAATGTGACAACAGAAAGTAAGATTGGGCTTTCACATTTTAATCTGGCTGTTCCAGTGACACACAGTAGCTTTTAGTTGCTCCTCTGAAAAATGCCATGCCTAATGCCCTGTGTTAAGAGAAACATGGCATGGCATGTCTATACATCAGAAAACTGCCCAGTCTGTTCCTATGGATGGCTGCTTTCAGAGAAAAATAGTGCATGTTGGTCAATGTTTTCACCAGTGAGGATGTGGACAAAACAAGTGGCATGTTAGTTTACTGGAATGCTGTAACAGATGACCACAAACTAGTTGACTTAAGACAACTGAAATTTATTTTCTTACAGTTCTGGAGGCCAGAAATTCAAAACTCAAGATGAGAGTATGATCACTCTCCCTCAGCTCCAGGAGGAACCTGTTCCTCATCCCTTCCAGCCTCCTGTTGCTGTGGGCATCTTTATGCTGTATCTTAACATTGCGTTCTCCTCTGCACTGTCTTATGAGGATACTGTGACTGCACTGAGGACTACCTGGTTCATTCAGGATACACTTTTCCTCTAGATGTCCATGTACTGGGCTCTGGAGGAGCCACCAGCTAGTTCACAAGGGTAGGGATCCAAGGGAAAAGGGTGGGACACAACTTGATGGGAAATGTTTTTAGTATCTCAACTACAGTTTTTCAAATCAGTTTACCTTCAAGGTGGTACACAAGATAGTACAGTTGAAACCAACATTGCTCCTAAGAACATTCCATGGTCTAATAATAAAGATGCCCGTAGTTATACATTGGAGGGAATACTGTGGGTGCTACCATTTTGTAGAACAAATCAAGACAAGTTATTCTAGCTAAGTAAGACTATTTTATTGTTATAGTTTGGATTTAAAATGTCTCCCAGACAAAGCAGCCATGTTGGAGGCAGGATTTAGTTACTAGGAAGGCAAGACCTAGTTGCTAGGAAGGGGACCCTAGGGGACGTGACTGGGATAGTGATTTTCCTAGAAGATGAGGCAACTTTCTCCTGCTTCTCTTTCTTCCTTGTTACCACCATTTGACATGAACTGTCAACTTTTCTCTTCCTGCTCCCCACTATGATGCATCAAGGATCTTTAGCTCTGGCTCCTACTTAGCAACTGATGTAACAGAATATGCATACATATTCTATGTATATAATATATATACACATATGTATATAATATATATGTATATATATTATATATGTATATAATATAGATACACATATACTACATATATATCTATATGTATATTTTTGTATATATGTATATGTGTATCTATATTTTTCAGTGTATATTAGTATATGGACTGAAATCTCCAGAAGTGTGAGCAAATAGACATCTAACTTTTGTGTGTGAGGTGTTCAGGTCACAGTCCCAATAAAGTTGACTAGAACAGTTATAAATGATCACCAGCACATTTATGTGGCTTCATTTTTCTTTTAGAGGCAAAATTCCTGGCCTAGAATTGGGGCGATAGTCCAACAACCTAGTATCTTTCACAACTAAATAATATTACAATTTCTGAATAATACTATTTCACACTAGTTCAACCAGGTTTAGCCATAATGAAAGAGATAAACATCTTGATATTAGGAACACATTCATTGCTTGCATGTAGACACAGTAAACCTTTATTTGTGATTCTAATACTGTGAGAAGAAAACATCAGCCTCTATTGGGCTGGGGGTGGTCAAGGAAGTATTGTAGCCAGAAAGACACACTTATCCAGAGGAGAGAGGATATCACATGGTTTCAGGTCCCCATTTTCCCAGCCAGCAGCAAACTCTGAACACAGCCATTGTAAGACAATTGCAGGACCAGGACACCCCTTATAGTGAGTGGTCACAATAATAGATTTACTTTTTTATTTTTACAGATAAACTAAACAAAATAAAAACTATTTTATGCTAATGATTGCTAGCAATAAATTCAACATTAATAAACAAGCATTAAGAAAAAATAGGATATGTCACTAAAATTCTAAATCACAGGAAAAAATGGAAATCACAGGAAATCACAGGAAAAAAAAACCTTGTCTGCTTGTCAAATATTTCTAGAATATATGGAAAGGGATGGGGATGCAGCTCAAGAACAGAATGCTTGCTTAGCACATGCAAAACCCTGGGTTCTACTCTTAGTATCACACACACACACACACACACACACACACACACGCATGCTCCCGCTCCCACTCCTGTTTCTGCTCCCACTCCCATGTTCCTCTATTTGTCTATCATCTATCTATCTACATATATATATATATATATATATATATACACTATACACACACACATACATACACACACACACACACACACACACACACACAATTTTACTACTCTCCTGAACCATTTTATTGATCTTTTATGGGCATAGAATCAACTTGAGGTGTGATATTGTTCAAATGCAGATACCAGGGCTCCAGCTCCAGCACTTCTGACTCAACAATTATCTCTCAGGCAATTCTGTGACAGGTGGTCTCAAAACCACTTTGAAAATCACTTCCCCATGAATATTTAAGAATTAATGAGAATGGTTTGAAAAAAAACTCTATTTAAAACAGGTCAATACTACATATCGATGTGCTATTAAGGTGATGTTGATCATACACAGTAGCTCAGATATTTCAAAAATATTTTATACATATCCTTAGTTTGGAGGATTCTTGATTTCATTTTACTCTCCCCAACACTTCTTTTAACTGACATTAACATGCTAAATATTTAAAAATACTTAAGACCTTTCACTCAGAAGCACACCTAGCATGAGTACAAAGAATTGAAAAATAAAGTGTACTATAGTATTCTTTAACATTAAATTTCTTATAAAGACCTATTGAATATCTCCAGCTTACAACTTTTCCATATTCTACAACTAGAATATATGAAATGCTTCTCTAAGTTTTTCTCAGCCTACATTATGTTCCAATGATTTGTGAATGTCATCTATCACCACTGTACAATATCTTTTAGACTCAGGGATATGACATTATCCATCTTGTGTATACCTTCTGTACACTGCCATAAACAAGACTGAAAATTTAAAAATGCAAAATTCATTTAGCTAAATTAAATAAAACATGGTTCTAACTTTTTTAGAATTCCTGAATAATTGCATAATTCATTATATAGGTATTCACATATCTTTTAAAAATCTAGTATAGCTACCAGTTTTGGTTAGGAAAAATTACTTTTAAAGAAGAAAAGAAAAATAAAAACATACCCAGGATATTGCCTACTTATGAAAAAATAACATAAAATGTAATGTGGAAGGGCAACGCATTTCAGGCATCCAGATGCAACCAGACAACAATAAGAATGAGTTCCTTTACAAAAGAGAATTAATTTAGAAACATTTGAAATGGGAGGTGGTGAGGAGTTGGGATGGTCTACATTTCCAACTCATGCTACACTGGCAACATTATTGAATACCTGCAATTTCTTTACTTCTCCAGGCCATGAAAAATTAATGAAAAGTTATTGAATTTTCTCCTGAATAATTTCTGGGCTATTCATTCAAATTTTGAGTAGATAAGAGGTTCAGAATGGCCTGAGCATAATGAGGAATGTTAGCTTATGCAAAAGTAACATTCTAAGAATAGTGATGCTTTGGTAAAATACCCAAGAGGAGTTTGTACATTTCTCAAGATTCTTCAGTGTACTATGAATTCACATTTCACAGGTGTGAACTGAAATTTTCAAAGGAGGATGCTGTATATTTCTGACTTTCTTTAGAGCCAAAGTTGGATAAAGAAAAGGCAAATGTTATTAAACTGTGAGGGGTATTGAGGTTTCAGGAAGATGCACATCTGACCTTAATGGAAAGAAAATCATAGCTTATCTCTATAATAAATAAAGAAATCAAAAGTTTAGACAGTATATTGGAAAAGATCATCCAGTTTTTATAAATATAAAAATGCATGGTAACTATTTCACTTAAAATTCTGATAAGTACTCATAGCAGGAATTTCAGAAGCCATTTTCATTTACTGCATGAATTTGAGAAAGTAATATTCACATCAGAATATTTTCCTGTCATCTACATAGATTCAAAAGACAGATACTTTAAGTGATATATTTATGTGAGAGAAAAATTTTAAAATGCATTCGTGAGGCACTGAAGTGGTCATTATTCTGAGGTACAAAAGCTAAAATTGCCTTTCTTGAATTGTGCTTCTAAAGTTCTGTTTTAAAGATTGCCTTATTCTTCTGCTAAATTAGGTTCTATCAAGTTACACCAGATGAAATCTATACCTTAGCAAAGGATATCTTGCTTAAACATTTAACAAGTGTACTCTAGAGTGAACATGCCTCAGTCCTATGCTCTGTATCAATTTGGACTGCAAACATTGACTCTTCTAAGTAGAACACCTTCAGCCTCACAGGTAAGAGGAAAATCAACAATGCTCTGATATACATTCTTTGAAAAATAAACGAGAAAACTTAGGAAAAAAATTGGAAGAAATATAACCAATTCTCATTTAGTATTATCTTCCTTATAGTTTAAATTCTGCAAATGAGAAACACATCAAAGAATATGATACTATTCTATGGAAATGAAATATTGAATACAATAGCATCGATTTGCTCATAATTTTGACATACTTGAACATTTGGTCAAAGACCATCTGTTAACTAAACTTAATTTTTATAATGCAAGGATGTGACTTAGTTTTTAATTACAGAAAAAAATAAAACCTAAATTTATGTTTGAATAATAAAAAATATTAAATAAAAATAAAAAATAATAAAATAAATTTATGTTTATTGATTTGAAAGTTTCTACATATATTCTAGCACAATGAAATGGAAGATACAGAAAGACTAGGAAGAGAACCACCACATGACCAAATTATATCTCTAATCAGTGATTCAAAAAAACTAAAGTTAGAATTCTATAGGAATACATGAATATCCAGGTATATAGCAGCACAATAGCCAAATTATAGAACCAACCTGGGTGTCTGTCAACAGATGAATGAATAAAGAAAGTGTGGTATATACACACAATGAAATTTTACTCAGCCTTAAAGAAAAAATATAATGTCATTGGCAGGAAAATGGATAGAACTTAGAAGATATTTTGCTAAGTGAGAACAAGGAGTCTTCAGAAGCCAAGGGTTGTATGTTTTCTCTCATGTGTTGAATTTAGAGAGAAAATAAGAAACAGAAGGGGCTTCTGGTAAATAGGAGAAAAACCAATAAAATAGTGGAAAGAAGTTGAGGGAAAGAGAGAGAGGAGAAAAAAGAGAGCTGATGAAGGAAACAGTCAAATAATGTTATGTCCATATATGAATGTATCCCTATCAATATCATTAACGTGTACAGGGAGTGTGGAGGGATCCAGAGGAAATCACACCAAGTGCTGTGTGCATGTGTATTTGTATCACACTGAGCCTATGTTGTATAATTACAATGAACCAATAAAAGTATATTTACAACTTTTAAAAGCTGTGGGCATGGCACAGAGGTAGCACACCCTTGGATTTAATTAAATAAGCTAAGTAAACAAATGTTCTTTGTCAATTCTGTAGTTACCCCTCTGGTAGCTTTTTTAATATTTACTTAAATAACAATCTATAACAATCAAGTTTATATTTGACATTTGATCAATAAAATTCAAAGGAACCATTGTCTAACAACTATGTCATATCACCGCACAATTGGTAATGAAAAGCAGAAGTAGTATAGGTACCAAGCTCACTGGAAATATAAATAAATGCATCACTGTGTGCAACCTTTTCTTTTGAAATTACTTAAACTTCTATTGCTAGAGATGAAAGTGGACTTAAACAGATAAAAATTTATATCCTGAATTATGTAATTGTTTTATAGCTTCTTTAAATTTTATTCAATAAAATTAAGATTGAAAAGAGAAGCAAGCAAGCAACTAAGTCAACACATGGGGACAGAGGTAGCATTTACCCATTGCTTGAGGCTGCACTGATGGCCAGTTGGTGAAAAAGCAAAGGTGTGTCCTGGGGTGGGAGGCTCCTTGAACAGGGCATAGGTCCAAAAATGCAACACAGAGGTACAGACAAAAGCTTTCTCAACAAGACCCCAAAGGCAGAATAAACTAAAAAGTGGGATTGCATTAACTGAAGAACTCCTATACAACAAAATAAACTATCAAGAACCTCAACCTAGAGCCAACAGAATGGGAGGGATTTTTGCCACCTTTTCCTCTGACAGAGGACTAATATCTAGAATATACAGATCATTCAAGAAACTTAGCACTAAGAAAACAAATAACACAACAAAAATGGGCAGGAAACAAAATAGACACTTCACGAAAGACTAAATTCAAATGGCCAATAAATGCATGAAAAAATGCTCAACATCATTGGCAATCAGAGAGATGCAAATCAAAACTACCCCGAAAGTTCACCTAACTCCAACTAGAATGGCAATCATTCAAAACACAAACAACAGATGTGGACCAGGATGTGGAGAAGTGAGAACTCTAATATATCATTAGTGGGATTGCAAATTAGTGCAACCACTTTGGAAAACAGTATGGAGAATCCTCAGAAGAATGGGAATAAATCTACCATTTGATCCAGCAATACCACTTCTGTGTATCTACCCAAAAGAAAGAAAACCAAACAACCAAACTAATGCATGTGTATCTATGTTCATAGCTGCACAATTCACCATAGCCAAACCATGGAACCAGCCAAGATGTCCATCAACAGATGAATGGATTACAAAACTGTGGGGTATGTACACAAAGGAATTTTACTCAGTCATAAAGAAAAACACAATTATGTAATTTACAGGAAAATGGAGGGAACCGGAAAACATTGTGCTAAGTGAGACTAGTCAGTCACAAAATATAAAAAGTCAGATGTTCTCCTTAATATGTGAAAGCTAAGAAGAAAATGGGTCATAGGAGGAACTCTAAATGAAGGAGATACTATAGATGAGCTAATAAGGTGACCTAACTGAGGAGAAAGTGGGGTATGCGTATTTCCTAATGTACATGATGTATATTAAAAAACATATCAAAGTTAAGTACTAGCCAAACATAAGAAGGAGGGAGGAGGAGGGGGGGAACTGGGTAAGGGCAAATTGGGTGATGTGTACATGTATGTCTCCACCATCTTGTACCCCATTAAGATGTACGACTACAATGCACCAATTTAAAAATTAAAAAAATAAAATATATTGAAGGGCAAAAGAAGGAAAGTGGGCCAATGGTAAAATAACTTTATTGAAACCAAATAATTAGTTTGTAAAAAATGACCTCAATATAATTCTTTAAAATGATCTTAGAGCTGGGCGTGGTGGCGCACACTTGTAATCCCAGCATTCAGGAGGCTGAGACCAGCGGATCATGGTTCACGGACAGCCTCAGCTACTTAGTGAGGCCTTCTTCAACTCAGAGAGACCCTGTTTCAAAATAAAGAATAAAAAAATAGGGCAGGGGATGTAGCTCAGAGGTCAAATACCCCTGGGTTCCATCCCCCCCCACACACACAAAATGATCTTAATTGCTCATGGGCTCTGAGAAACTTATGTAATTTTTAAAAAATTCCTCTTATATTAATATATTCAAACTTGTACTTAATATAGAAATAGTTAATTTACCCTCTAATTTAATCTATGTGATTTATATATGTGAACCTACACACATATATGATTTTTAAATTTCTCATTTATAAGAATTGATATCAAGAATTACATGTACCTTACTGATTTCAATGACACTGAAACAAATTGTCACTAGGGTTGTTTAATTTAACTCCAATTAAATAGATAAGTGACATCCATCATCACTTTCAGGGTGGTCTAGTCTACCTAAATCATCTAAGAGTCAGTTTTGTTTGATTAGAAAGACTATAGATTTTTTACAGTATGAAAAACTTTATAGGATTTTCAAGTATGTAACAAATTCTAAAGAATTGCATCTAATAGTTTCAAGGTTATTTAAAGAACTCAAATTAAGTTACAATAAAATGATACCCATTTAACTAGGAATTCAGTGTAACAGTATAACATCAGTAAGTGAACACAGTTTCAAGCAAGGATAGACACCCCACTCCCAGATGAAAGACAATCTTCAGGAACTTCAGTGGAGTGGAGGTGTCCAGGCTCCTGACTAGCAACTCGGGACAGTCCTAAGAGGACATGTCTCTGGCTACTCCAGCTGCTATGATCATGGTAGACTGTGTGCAGCCCTGTCTGTAGGCAACCTGAAGAACCTGCTAGGTGCACACAAACTTTGCTTTTTGTTTTTTCATTCCAAACTCCTTTGCTAAGGATCAAATTATAAATGCAGGTATGTTAGTAACTTTTCACAAACCTCTGTAAGACAATCTCAGTGACCCCTGTTCCCCAACCCGAGGCTGCCTGCTACCTGCTGGAGCCCATGTTAACCATCTGAAAACACCAGCCTTTGCAGGAGGAGGGCTCCTCACTTGAGGTTCATCAGGGCGAGGAGACAGGAGGATCGCGCAGGTTCGTAGTCAGCCTTGCTGGCCTAAGAGACCCTGTTTCCAAATTATAAAATAGGTCTGGGTGTGTAGCCCAGAGGTAGAAGGGCTTCCAGGAACCCCAGTACCACCAAAAATAAATAAATAAATAAATAAATAAAAATAAATAAATAAATAAATAAATAATAAAAAGGGTTTGGGATGTAACTTAGAATGCCCCTGGGATCAATCCCACTATCACACACACCAAAAGAAAAAAAATGGTAATACTAATATTTTTGGAAAAATCAAAAGTTAGGAGGAGGTAGAGCTCTGAGGATTTTAAGCATTCTGATGTCACCTCTGGAGAAACATTTGGCAAAATGTAGCAAAGTTGAGAATAAGGATACCATACAACCCAGCCATTCCAGTCCTATCTATTACATGGCCATGGAGGAGTCTTGGCACACGAGGTCCAGGAGCTATGGCCAATGGAATTCATAGTATCCCAGTTTAAAAGGGCCATAAAGAAGATATAAATAGCTGGGGTTTATCCATATGATAGAATACTACACAGCACAGAAAAAAGAGGCCCACAAATATGAATAAACTTTACAAATAAAAGGTTCAGCAAAAAAAGGGGAATACTGAAAAATACATCCAGCATGTCACCATTTTTATAGTGTTTTGTCAATGTAAAACCATACTATAAATAAACTTGTAACTGATAAATATATAAAATGTAAAGAAAACAATGAATTAATAGACATTGTATTTACAATTAGGTTAACAATAAGACCAGAAGGAAGAGAATCTGGTCAAAGATAACTGTAAAGATGAAAATAATCCTGCTTGTAATATTCTACTTCTTAATCCGGGTTTTGAGAAGATAAGGGTTCATTATATTATTCCTTATACAAGATGAACAAATATTTAATTTTCCAAAATATCCACATTCAAAACATCAAATATATTCTAATGTTTTAAAAAATTGCAATTTTGAAGGTAGCTTAAAATTGTTTAAACAAAAAGTGTCACAGGAATAGATTCTCTTCAATACAGTTGACAGTTTTACTTAAGAAACTACTTAGTCCCATAAGAAGCATATAAGGTAACGTCAAAATGGTGCCAATTATTTAGATAATTTTAGAAAAAGGAGCAAGAACTTTCTAGAAAAAAATATCAGGATGAGGTTTCTTCAGAAAAATAAAAACATTAGTTTTGTTGGCATTGGTATTCATCTTTATGTCTCTCTATCCTGCTGTTGACTCTTTGGTTATGATCCAAACAAATTGATAAACTAGCTTATCAAAATAATCCATATCAAGAAAGAATTTCAGAGTGATTTGCCCTTGTTCCCTCTTTGGCCACAGAGCCCCAATCATAGGGCAGTATTCCTGCGCGTATTCTCAGTAAATTCAATTGCATTTTTTTTTTTTTTGGCTACTCCATCGCTAAGATGATTGCAAATTGTGCACAGCCCTGTCTGCAGGTGACCTGTCATGCCTGCTAGGTGAATAAAAGCTTTGTTTCTCTTCAGTCCAAAGCCCTTTGCTAAGGAACAAATTATACATTGTGCTGTGTCGGCACTTTTCAAAAACCTCTTTATGGACAGTCTCGGCCGCCCCTGCTCCCCACCCTAAGAACAACAGGTACTTGTTGGAGCTCAAAACACTGCTTTCTCATGAGGTGTTAATATACATGAAAGTGACCAAGACTGCTGCTCCTTAAAAACCTTCCTAGGAAGATAATTCAACTTATATGTGTTTTGAAAGAATAACACGAAAACTTGCTGCAGTAAGAGTCTCAAAGTATATTTTCCTCCTATGTCAATTGAAAGGAGCAACTTTTGCAAGTATCTGGTATATTTTTGTGATAATAATCATGGTGACTTTGAACTCTCCCCCTTCCAACTGCCTGGATGATAATGATGTAATTGCAGTTATAATTACAAAGGACTTCAATTCAATTTAATTTTAATTATTTAAAATTTGTAAACACTCCAGGAAAACCTCATTAAGCTGGCAGAACCAGCTTGTTTTCAAGAGGGACCAGAGAGTCAACATTCACAATTATTCACATTACAACATCTATTCACTCACACTAACCACTCTGATTAACCAGTAATCACACTCTCTGGGAGAACGCAGCCCTGGCAGGGCTTGTTATGGCCTTTTAAAAATGCTTTACAAAGCTTCAAATAGGAAACAAAATCCCACATTAAAAACAGCCAGGAGAACTGTGGCCTGTCCTGACATAGGTGAAAGTCTTCATGAAACATGTTCATTTAAAAAACATCTACTTGGCCAGGAGTGGTGGCTTGTAATCCCTGTGCTTGGGAGGCTGAGACAGGAGGATCACGCAGGTTTGAAGCCAGCCTCAGCTAGCTAGTGAGGCTCTCAGCAATTTATTGAAACCCTGTTTCCAAATAAAAGTATAGGTCTGGAAGTATATCCCAGAGGTAAAAAGCCCCTAGGTTCCACCCCCAGTACCACCAAAAAAAAAAAAATAAAAAAATAAATAAATAAAATAAAATAAAATAAAAACTGAAAACATCTACTTGTGCCTGGTGTGGTGGCACATGCCTGTAATCCCAGTACATGGGAAGCTGAGACAGGATGATCTCAGGTTCAAGACCAGCCTTAGTAAGTTTTTGTTTGTTTGTTTTATAAATGTGAGGTCTTAGAATCCCTATTGATTCAGCTTCAGGTTACTTTAGAGAATGCTCATTTTTATCCCATACTGGAGATTGAATCCAGGGGTATTCTATCTCTAAGCTATATTCTTTCTTTCTTTCTTTCTTTCTTTCTTTCTTTCTTTCTTTCTTTCTTTCTTTCTTTATTTTTGCTGTACTGGGGATGAAACCAAGGGACATTGTACCTCTGAGCTACACTCCCGGCCTTAATTTGTAGTCTTTTTTTTATTTTTGAAACAGGGTCTCACTGAGTTGAGAAGGGCCTCGCTAAGTAGCTGAGGCTGTCCGTGACAGCCTTGCAAATTGCTGAGGCTGGCCTCAAACCTTCAATCCTACTGTCTCAGCCTCCTAAGTATTAGGACTATCTGCACCTATATATGCTCACAGTGTCCCATATGATGTTAGGGTCACGCCAAATCAGAGGAACCAGAGCCTACAGGTATAAACAAGATAGACATGTGCAATGAAATCGCCAGGCACCACGTACTGTAGCAGTGATAATCGGATTGGAGGTGGGGACACCTGGCTTATAGAGCTTTCTGCCTGTGAGAACTAGGGTATGGCTGTCTTCAGCTCCTCCCTCTCTCTCTCTCTTCCTTCCTGTGAATGGTAGTTGGGATTGAAGCCAAAGATTTCCTACCACTGACTTGCACCCCCAGCCCTTTTTACTTTTTATTTTCAGACAGGGTCTCTCTAAGTTACCATGTGCTGGCCTGAAACCTTTGTTACAACACTATTCCGGTCACATTCTATCACACCTGCTTTCCTCTGCTGTTGAAATCTTAGCCCTAGTGTATACACTTGGCTGAAATAGAATACAGTAGTTCTCATTGTCTGAGGTTTCATTTGCTGCAGTGAAAGTGCAGCCACCTGAGGTCAAACATATATGCAACAGAAAATTCCCAAAACAAACAATGAAGTTTCAGATTGCATGCTGCTGAGCGTAGCATGCTAAAGTCCCACAGCATTCTGCTCCCTCCTGTGCAGACGTGGATCACCCGTATCTGCACTGCACACACTGCAGGTCCACTGGTCAGGCATGCCGTACCTCGGACACTAAGTATCTGGTATCAGCTAGACCTTTAGAGGAAGCCTATGTCATTTGCCTCCTTTGCCTCACCACATAGGCTTTATATCATCCCACCTCATTAAAAGAAGGATGAATACAGTATATCTTGAAAGAGAAAACACATAAGATTTCTATTTTATAATATTGTTATAACTGTCCTATTTTACTATTAGTTACTGCTATAATTGATTACTGTGCCTAATTAAAAATAGCTTTATATTTGTTATGTGTACAAAAATACTATATATAGGGCTTGGTACTCTCTGAGGTTCAGGTATCCACTAAAGGGTCTTGGAATGTATTTCCTGAGATTAGAAGGGTAAATATATTGTCAATTGTTGTATGCCTCTGTGTGTGTGTGTGTGTGTGTGTGTGTGTGTGTGTTACTGGGGAATTAAACCCACGGACATTCTGCCTCTGATCTACACCTCCAGCTCTATTTTATTTTTTATTTTAAAACAGGGTCTCATGAAGATATGTGGGGGCTCACTAAATTGCTGAGGCTGGCCTGGAACCTGTAGTCCTCCTGTCTTAGCCTCACAAATACTGGAATTACAGGTGTGTACCACCATGCCCAGCTATTACTGCTCATCTTTACAAGGGGCTTTTCAATTTCTAAAATGTCTTTAATATGTATGGTTTCAGCTCGGTCCCCCACAACAGCCTGTAGATTTAGAATCTTCACTCCATTTTAGACAATTACCTATGTTCAGAGCAATGAAATCATGGGCTAAAAGTTGCAGAGACCATTAGGTGGCAGGTGTCTTACTTCACTCTGAATTTCTGATCTTCAATATTTTTCTCTTTTCTGGACCTCCATTACATGTACTTAGACCAATTAAAATGGTGGGAACCCCATTATCAACCAAAAGGAAAGCAGATTTCAAAATATTGCCAGCTTAGGAGGAAGAACCCTTTCCTAATCAGCTATTATTATATGATCTAAATGACTGTGTAATTTCAGCATTTCATGGAAAAACTCTAAAGTTTTCATTTGGATGTTTCTCATGTCTTCTCTGCCTTGAAGAGAATGTCTCCACTGTCCAGCAAACAGAGCTCTAAAGAATTTTACCATTCAGATGTGGTGGTCCACACCTGGAATCCCAGCTAGGAAGGAGGCTAAGGCAGGAGGATTGTAAATTTGAGGTAAGCCTGAGCAGCTTAACAGACCCTGTCTCGAAATAAAAAAGGGTGTGAGGTATAGCTCAGTGATAGAACCTCCTGAGCTTAAGCCCCAATGCAGCAAAAAAGGGAAGGAAGAAAGGAGAGAGGACAGGAGGAAGTGAAGAAAGAAATATTTGGGCTTTGGCAGAATTCCTACAGTGCACCTACAGTCAAAGGCCATGGCAAAGGGTAGAGATGACTGATTTTTTTCACTTTATTTAGGAATAAATTCACATGGTGTACTATGACCAAGACTTTCTCTTCCCTGTCCTTTCATCTGTATCAAAAATCTTTTACTCATATTTCTAGGACTCAAGACATTCATTGGTCAATCAATTCACATCCCAGGTCACCTTTTAATGTCTGACTTAATGAAAATACTGAAAAACCATAATACTCTATCCCCTGGGCTAGTGCTCAAAACAAAACAGGTACAGAAATGGACACAGCCCCCATGGTGGGGGAAAAAAGAATGGAGACAATTTCAGAAGTAGGTAGCTTCAATTAAGCCCAATGTGCTGAAACACGGTAAGCGCTTAGGAGGAGGTAGTCAGTACCTAGAGTGCTGCCTTTCCTCTCTTCTGACCATTTATAATCACCCCTCCTGGTGATTAACAATTTGGCATCTTCTAGGTTTCTTAGAGCCTCTCCAATGTTTTTAACTTCTCCCCTGGAATATAGGCCGGTCAGGGGGAAGGATTCTTTTTAATCCCCTCATTCTTGAGAATCCCCGCAACACTTAGCATGGTCTGATTACAATAGTAGGGCTCCACAGAGAAGTGTGAACTGATCATGTGCGGAGGATTCCTAAGGCAGGAAGGAAGGAGACATGGATGAAGAAAAAGCAGAAGAGAAGGCATTACTTTCGAAAACAGAAAGAATAAGAATGGTGTCTTGGTGAGGGGAAAAGAGGGATGGTTTCATGTTGGGGAGTTTATTTAGGCAGGATAAAATAAATAAGCAACCTTTGCATGATTTGAAACCTGCATTATGCTGGCTAATAGAAAGTAATCTTTCCTATTTGTAAAATGAAAACCATACAGAGATGATAACACACTTTGTACTAAATCTATTTGAGGTAGGCACAAAAAATTTTTCTCCACCTGCTCAGTTCAGCTTGGAATATAATACACAAAATTATAATTCAGAGCACATTATCTATGCTGCTATTTATTTTCTGAAACATTAGTTCGGATATATTTTTCTACATTTTTATATCAATATATGTCCCTTAAGATTCAGGCATACTTTCTCAAGGGATTTCGTCTCTACTAGTTTTGTAAAATGTTGACTAACTATTTGAGTGATGAGCTGAACAAAAGGTCACTTATATTCTTCATTTATCACCCAACAGCCTTTGATGGTTGAAAATATTTGTTAACCTTTCTTCATCTAGATTTTATCACCCAAAAGAAAGAGGGATAAAAGTGCTTGCTTTGAAGTCTAGGTGCGACTGAATGCATTTGTGAAATTCTTTGAGATTCTCAGATGGAAATGCTATTGGAATCATTTAAATTTAGAGGACCTTGGGAATTTGAATCCTTTGATACTCTAAAGGTAAAGTAATCAGATTAATGGATTTTTCTTAGTTAATCTTGTCAAGAGTCTGGGTTGCTTAAGATCAGATGTTTTCTATTTCTCTACTGAAAAAAAAAAAAACCTAACTTGAGACTTTGAGTAGAGAAATAAAAGCCAACTTGCTAATTATTCCCTCTGTGTGGTCCTCTGAGACTAATGCTGATCTAGGGTTAAACTTATTCTTTAACTAATTAAACTCTTTTTCTTTAATTATGCAGCCCTAACGACCTTACTTTATAGACAGCTGGCCTCAGCTTTCTTATAAGCAGAATAATTTTCTAATACTTAACAAAGAATAGGTGAAAAATGGCCAAGTATATCTTTGTAAATGTGTGTGTGTGTGTGTGTGTGTGTGTGTTACTAGAGCTTGAACCCAAGGGTGTCCTAACTCTGAACGATACCCCCAATTCTGTATCAGTATTGGGAATTGCCTAGGAAAATTTGAGAAAGCTTTAATTATTAAGATATTTCAAAAACTGGGTGAGGGGCAAATCTGTGAAAGACTTGGTCTTGGTTTTGGTCAGGAAGCAAACAGCTATTGAAACTTAGACTGACTTAGCTAAAAGTAATTAGCAAGTCCATAAAAGGGAGCTAGGACTTCCTCTTTCTAAAGACAGATCTACATAATAATCTAGCTAGGATGGGAAGAGGGGGATTGACCTTTGTGAAAGACACCGTGGTGAGGGGAGGTACCTTATAGGGTGAGAAGAGATACCTTGCAGGGACATTTACTAGGTCAGAATTACGTGAACAAGATGGAGGTCATGTGTATAAGAAGTCTGGTCCATATGTTGTATCTTTGGTGAATTTGTTGAACACCCCCCCACACCCTGCCCCCGGTGTCATTTCTGAATGGCATGGGGCTGTAACTGTCTTCTATATTTCTATCTTTTTGATAAACTTCTTTAAATCTTCAGCAAGAGTCCAGGCTAATGTGTATTTATCCTTAGCTTAGGACAAGAACCCACAGTTTTTCTGTTTTTCTGTTTTTGGGTTTTTTGTGTTTTGAGGAAAATTGTGTCCAGAACCCTAACAGGGGTCCTCGGGGACAGTTTACCCCAAGTGGTAACATATTCTCAAACTGTAACAAATTCTTTTTGTTTTTATTTTGAAACAAGGTTATCTTAAGTTGCTGAGGCTAGCCTTGAACCTCTGGTCCTCTTGAATACTCCATTTAATGGAATTATAGGCGAGGACCACCAAACCCAGCCAGTGGTATAAGTCTTAAATCACGCTTAACAAGTGAAACCTTTAATCAGAGGGTTGTTAATGAAGAAGATGAAAGGTAAGAGGGCTTCCAGAGGTCAAAATTAAAACAAATGCTGGGCTCTTGAGTCCTGAGCACCTTGGAGTGGGTAGTCCATTAGCACCGACACCATGCCCATTCCAGAGCTGCACTGTATCATCACTATAAGCAACTGGGATCACGAGCAGACACGGGATACATGGGTGAAAGCACATAACAGAACTGCCCATCAAGTATTTTTCACAGTGCACTGTGAATATTTAAAAGAATAAAATATCTGCTACCCTGGAGGTGATTTGATTATGTTAAAAATATGCAAAAATATCTACCCTAAGTTACCATCAAAATTTTTGAGCATCTAGCCTAGAAAAGCCTAAGCTTGCAGTATGAATATGAAGAATGCTGTGTGGATAAAAGTGAGTCAGTGAAAGACTAAAGGAAAGTATGAAAAGGCTCAAAGATCACTTATTGACCTTATTCAATACCATCAATTTCTAGTTTAGAAAAGTAAGTTTCAGAGGCACTGGTGAAGCAGCCAAGGTTGCAGAAGAATTTTTTGTTTGCTTTTTTTTTTCTTCTTCCGATAAACCATTGCTGCAATCCTACAAAATACCAAGTGTTTTCCTAAACTTTGGGTTATAATTATGAACAAAACTGCACACTCCTGTCCCCCCCCCATTCATCTCTTTTAGAAAGTTTGTGACAAAATATTTGTCATAGACTGCTGTCAGTAGTGGAAGCTGAATTTCTAGGTTCACATATCACAGGCTCAGAAAACTTTGCTTTTGCCTTTCATCAATGATGAAATAACTAGACCATTAAGCCAAATCATGCTCTATCTTTCAGGCTGCCACAGTCTCTAGAGAAGGAAACCACAGACTCATTCTACAGTAGAGCCTCCTCTAGGCATTCTGGAGCCAGTTCACACTAACGCAGCATCCTGTCTTCTAAGCCAACGATGGGAGACAAGGGCAGGGACAAGCAACTGGTTCTCCACCTTTCTCAAAAGTTGGAGGCAGGGGGTGTACAAGGGGGTGAAAACTGGAGACTTCATTGTACAAAATTAATTTACATTGTATCTCTGAACGGAAATATTTCTGTTTTCTTCCTTCAATTGACAAACCAGTTTTCCATTAACATGGGGGCATTAAAAATATGTTAGAAATCATAACCTGAGGCTTCTGTAGTATTATTATATTAATATTATTATAATAGAACTATATTATTCTTATTAAATATAACATGATTTTATACGATATAATTATATTTAATTTTTATAAGTGTTCTACATCTGGAATAATGGGACCAAATGAGTCAATGTACATCATTAAAAGGAACAACCATAAAATGAAGCATTGGTCCAACAGAATGTCAGGGAGAAAACAATCAAAACCAAACACCTATAATGTTTCAGCATGTTTTCTGAGATGGAGAGTGGGAAGGAAAAACCAGGAAGGCAAAAGGAGAAAGAAGAGTAGAAGACAAGAAAGGGGGTCTTGGAGGTAAAATTTTATTCCATTTCTGAGCTCTAACCTGCAGAGTAACTAAACCAAGTACTTGCTGGCCCTTCCTTCACTAAGTCACCTGCTGGGTCCTTCCTCTGCACTCTTTTCTCTGTTCCATTCCCTAGACAGTCTTAATGCTAGATAGGTTAAGTCTAAAGCTCCTTTTCCCAGCTGAAGCTTTCATGAGAGTACAGAGATGACCATAAAACATTAGCCCAGTCCTGAGGCTGGACTGGGTTCCTGGTTGGTAGTTTGCAATCTCTAGTCTGGTTTTATCCAGAATCCTTGAAAAATCCAAACACTTGGGTGAGGCAACAAATCCTAATTGGTAGTTGAGGAAGGTACTTACTACCTACATACTATCTGGCCTAATTCCAGGCTCTTGGTTTTATAATTAAAAACTTCCTTCTGAAATATGATTTGGCTACAGAAATAAACTTGTAAATATGTAATTTTTTCATATGACCTTTAAACACATCAAAGGTTAATTTTCTTTACTTGCATATTGACAACTATCTAATCTATTGCCCTTATGCTTTTTAGCCTCTTTGACCAATTTCCACTTTATTTTGCTCTTTAAGTTGCTTATAAGATAAGATTTCAAAGCAAGCTCTAGTACTTGATGTATTTACATAACTTTGGTTTTAGTTACTAAGGAAACACTTCTTTGCTGTGGTATACTGTAAATCCTTTAATTCCCCCTTCTCCTAATTCTTGAGTAATCTATCTAAACTGCAAAAGGAAATACTATTAAAGCATTTCATAAAACACATAGCACTCAGCTCAATAAATGAAACAGAAATACAATGTAACCCCAAAATTTTATATTAATTTCCATTAGAAATTCAAATTCAAGTAAATAGCTAAACAAATGCAGTGTGAGATGGAAAACACTAGCTTATATATTATAATCCTGTGCTGTTTATCAGTATCAAGAAAATTTGCAAAGGCAAGTCAGAAGCATGGTACAAAATTTAAGGCCAAAAGTATCTGAGCTTGCAAGAAAATGAAGATAGCATGTAATTATACACTAATTCTAAACACTCTGTTCCAGAGTATTTACTTAGGAACTAAATTATGCCTTTCATAAACACTGAGATGGTACCTTATTCAACAAAGTAGTAGAAATACATGGATATGTTACATGTCAGGAGAGAAAGAATATGGGCAGAAATTATCACATAACAGGACAAATGGTTCTAAGGAGAAAAGAAAGACATGGCATCCTAGGAGAGACTGATGGGCATGAGGGGGTTCACTCCTGGAAAAGGGATTATTAAAGAGAAATATAAATAGAGATATTTCTGCTGGGCCCTGATAGCAGTGGAACATACCAAGATGGTACCTGTGAGAAGAATATGTATTCTAAGGTATGACATAAGGAACTGGTGGGCCATCTAGTGTTTATGGCATGCTAAGTTGCCCAATATACTAGGGAAGATGAAGTGAAGTCACAATCAGGCCAAAGAATCCGAGTTCTGAATCTCGTCCACTGGTAATGAAGACAATTTAAAGAAGTTTTAGTAGGGTTTGAAATTAAAATGTAGCAGCAAGGAAATTTAACACTAGTATGTATAATATTCTTCACATAGTAAGTAGAATGGGATGTTCCTACTCTTATCAAGCCAGTTTGGGACTCCTTCAGAAATCAGATGTTCTGTAGGACCCATGATTTATTTTTTCATCACAATCCTGAGTCAGGTGCTAGCATTCATTAGAGCTTTTGTCTATAAACAGGTAGGTATCATTCCATAACATACAATGAAAGTGAAATTTACATATTTCTGCATTAGGTTTTTGAGTTGTGTCTCCTGATCTGTCTCCTAAAGGTCTATTCTAAACATCCTGCTTTGGCATGAGTAGGAAATGAGAGTTGCAGCTCTCTGTAAATAATAACCTCAAGCAATTTGATTCTAGCTCAAAGTATGGAATGGTGTAAGTCAACCTCACTGAAAAAGCCAAAGGATGGTACACTGCATGGTATCAGCTTCTTAAAAGATTAAAAAAAGAATTGATGTCATTTTATATTGATTCAAACAAAATGAATGCCAAAATAAAACAAAACAGACATAATGGCTACAGACAGTTTAAGCTCTGCAATGCACACATTGAAGATGGAATAGAATGTTGGGTGACATTTATTGCATTATTTAGTCTATCTACTAGCTCTTTTCTCTCCAAGTCTCATTATAATTGCCAGATGCAGAGCTGCGGGAAAATATAACTCCTAGCGATGGCACCTGTCCTTTTGGTGAGGGATTTGAAAGTACAACTGGTCTTTTTGGAGAGATCTCTGAATTTTCCATCTGGCCAGGCTTCACTTGAGGTTCATCTACCTCCCTTGGAGAGTGTTTATTTCACCATGAGCTTTAATTATGAGAATAAATGTTTTCCTCTTAAAATTACTTTCAACAGTTATTGAAAGACTATTATAAAAGAGAGACATCTTTCCATCTGTCCATCTGTTTTCTTATTTTACCTAATTAATCAGTTTATTATTCTTGGATTCCCGACATTAACCTGTACTCCAGGTAGGGGAATCATGTGACTGATTCTTCTGTTCAATGTCAACTGTCCAATCCATATGCTGTCTCTGTGACCTCCTCACGTGGAGTTTTGTTTTGTTTGGATATTTCTATGTCTGTTCAGAATGTCCCTGACCCCTCACAGTGCAATTCTAACTTCTTCATTACAACACTCCTGAAAACAGTAGTTTCTTCCTGAATTTTGGCACTCATTGACCCTGTTGTAACAATATAATGTCCCTTATAATCCATCATATATTAATTTTAAATTGTTTTATTATATAATTATACATTCTTCTACAGCACTCCATCACACCCAGAATGTGACAACTGGCCACAAAATTTGTTGAAAGAACAATTCTAATGTTTTTTAAATTAGGGATGGAGAAAATAAATGCCACATCTTAACATGTCTTTCTTTGTTGCACTTCATTTTGGGGGATGATCTATACCAGTTACTTATTAAATATTAAATATACTGTGTGTGGGGATTGTGCTAAATATGACGAGAATAGTGAAAGACTATGTGGGTTTCTTTCAGTCTTTGTCAACAAGCATTTATTAAAATGTTATTAATGACAAGGAGAAAATCTGTCTTTTGGATACTCTCACAGATATAAGTCAGGCACGCACATTTAACAGGATCATCACATTTTTGAAGAAAGATCTTTAAAGCAATTTTGTTTGAAAACTTTGAGTAACTGTCCTGAGATATGTGATTCTAACATTGAAGAATGACAGGAATGGTTACGTTACTTTGATCAAACATGTGTATCTTCTAAAGAATAAAACAGCGAAGGAGAAACTCCTTTTACAAATGAAGTCAACTTAATTAATCTGATGAGTAAGAGGAAGATAAATATTACTGCTAAAGATCTCTGTACTCCTAGGACGTACCATGGGAAGAAAGTATTAAGTTTATTTCAAATAAATACATAATAAAGCACATTCATTTTAAGAATGCAATGGGACCTTGAAAATCATCCCGAGGGCTGATGTGGACTTACATGTAAATGCATTCCATTAAATATCAAACTTGTGATTTGATTGACACATCTTGCACATATCCAAGTCCCTTCCTTTCCTAATTCTAAATATGGCTCACAGAAATATCAGGTGGTGGGTGTGTTCTGGGGAAGGTAATTTCAAAATTTTATGAAAGGCCTTTAAGAAAAAGTATTTCCTGCAGAAATCCCAGAGGACACACACCTATGATGACAGGTTACTAAAGAGGAATAAAATGGCTTAGACAAAAACCCAGATATGACCATGTACAAACACCACTGAAGGAAAAGTATTCAGTGTCAGTATGTTTTATGGCTGTTTGTGCATGTATACATTTTCATGGACTAGACTGATCAAAATATAAGAAGCTATCTTCTCTTCCATATTTTGGCTGTCCATGAGAACTACTTCACTGCCAATTCTCATCCTTTCCCCCTTTTTATTTAAAAGATATCAAGGACCTAAAAGTAGTGAGACTGAAGGGAGATTTCAAATGTGGGCCAATTTTTCTTTATTATGTGCTAGAGAGATAAACGTGCACATTGTGGTACAGAATATAAGCTTTATATTCATTGAAGAAAAAGAAAGTAAAGAAGGAAAATAAATGAGTTCTTTAAAAAATCATTATAAGGGATAATGCATAATTGTGGAGAAATGCTTTGTAGTAGCAAGAATTTACCATTAGGACCTGGGTAACTATACTGCCCTAAGATCAAGAACACATGGTCCCCTCATCACCTAAATAACTTTCTCTGTCTTCCAAATCACTGTCTCACTTAAAACATACAGTGCAATACACCCACTGATTATTTGCTATGTTCAAACAAAGAAAATATACCTTAAAACTTCCTGCCATACAAAATAACACTGAAATCTTGCTTTGCTCTTCTTTCTTTCTTTCTTTCTTTCTTTCTTTCTTTCTTTCTTTCTTTCTTACTTTCTTTCTTTATTTCTTCTTTCTTTCTTTCTTTCATTATTTCTTTCTTTCTTTCTTTCTTTCTTTCTTTCTTTCTTTCTCTTTCTTTTTCTTTCTTTCTTTCTTTCTCCCTTTCTTTCTTTCTTTCTTTCTTTCCTTCTTCCTTCCTTCCTTTCTTTCTTTCTCCCTTTCTTTCTTTTCTTTTCTTTTTTTTTTCTTTGTTTTTGTGGTACTGTGGATGGATGCCAGGGATTTTGAACCTCCGAGATACACCCCAGTCCTATTTTTAGTCTTTTTATTTTTGAAACAGAGTCTCACGGAGTTGTGAAAAGCCTTGCTAAGTAGCTGAAGCTGTCTGTAAACTCCTCAGGTCTCTGCCTCTTGAATGCTCTTGCTCCACCATGCCTGGCTTGCTTCTGTTTCTTGAACTTCCTCAAATAAATATGTTTCCCAAACTTCCTCAGATAAATATTAAAGATAAAATGTAAATAATCTTGAAGATATAAATAAGCCAAGTACCATCAATGAACCCTATATGTCAAGCTTTCACAAAGGAATTATAATGGCTAGAACAAAATCTTTATTTTTTTATTTTTATTTTTTGGTGGTACTGGGGTTCCTGGAAGCGCTTCTACCTCCGGGCTATGCTTCCAGACCTATATATATACTTTTTTAAAATTTAAAAACAGGGTCTCTTAAGCCAGCGCGGCTGGCTTTGAGCCTGCACAATCCTCCTGTCTCCACCTCCCAAGTGCAGGGATTACAAGCATGCGCCACCACGCCTGGCTAGAACAAAATCTTTAAAAACAAGGAATGTTCAATTTCAACTTCCATGATGAAGCCAGAAAGGCTAGTTATTTACCTTTGGTGTTATTTTGATCTCTGGATACAAAAGAGAAGATTGAGGGGGCAGAAGGGGAAAAGTAGGAGGAAGTGGAGGAGGGAGAGAGAGGGGAGGGAAGTTAATGAATATCTTCTGTTAGACAAGAGATGAGGCAGTGCTCTTTGGCAACATATGGCAACCCAGTTAAGTATGTTATGCAGATTTGCTTTAGAGAAATTGAAGTCATTTCCAAAGGAACAGGGAAAGAAATATGACTAAAGTAATCAGAGAGAAAAGTCCAAATGCACAAGTTGAAGTGTGAAGATTCAGCATCATCTTGAGGAAGTAAGCACTCCTGTGTACTCCAATTGAGCTATTCACGAACTGTGAAATCTACAAAGCAAATTCTGCAGGTAGAAATTAATGAAATAATTCTGGTCCTCATAGCAGAGGTGCTTAAGCCTGAGATCTCTTAGATGTTGTGTAAGAATTTTAAGAGCAGGGATATATATACACACACATAGTATTGGGGGTGGAACCCAGAGGCTTTCTACCTCTGGGCTATACTCCCAGACCTATTTTATATTTTATTTGAAAACAAGGTCTCATTAAGTTGCTGAGAGCCTCACTAAGTAGCTGAGGCTAGCTTCAAACCTATGCAATTCTCCTGTCTCAGCCTCCCAAGTGCAGGGATTATAAGCGTGCGCCACAATGTCTGGCCTAGATATATATTTAAAAGATAGCTTACAATTTTATTTATGGTGAGATGAATACCTGATAAAGTTAGATTAACAAAAATGCTCTAAAATAATTTTCTTGGTGAATCAGTCTCCATTAATTCATTTACTCTTGAGGTTTACAATAGTAAAAAGCACCCGTAAATTGATTCCCACAGGGAAAAATTATGAGACTGTATTCTCAGTATACTGATGTCTAAATAACAAAGTAAGGATTTGAATGTGTTATACATATTGTAATTGGCCAGGTCTCTCCTGGTTGCTCTTCTCTCTCTACTTCAAAGTGTGAAGCAGGCAAAACCCAATTCATGTGGTAGACACTAGCTGTATGTATTTTGCAGAGAAGTGGAGCAAGGCTAATACAATCCACACAAGGGAGAGATCTGAGTGACTTCAGATTAATTAATCACAGCAGGAAGAAACTGAGTTGCCAGAGACATTGCTCAGCTGCCCCTACAGACTGGATCAAGAGTCACATCCTTCCTCAGGAATGAAATGGAGACGTGATTCCAAATGTCAAATTTTAGATTTATAATCAATAATTCTATTGTCAGTTCATTTACAACAAATGTGTTTATTCAGCCTGCATTGACAGGGCACTCAATGTATTATCTTTGAGCTATTTGAAGTTATATATACACTGCCAAAACGCATTTATATATGCCGGATCCATCTGCAGTTTCTTTTCCTGGTAGGAAGAGTTCACAGAGCTTACCAAGGAGGGCCTGACCAGATCATAAATCAAGGGGAAGCAATTTCTGATAACTGAATATGAGTTTCTTCTAAAGCTTTTATGTGACAAAGAGCTGAGGAGCTCCGTGACTTGCACAAAGGAAAACCTATCACCATTTTTTTCCTCTCATCAATTGCAGGCTCTTTGTTCTAGAATGCCCAACCATAATCAGTAGATTCTTTTCAGCACTTTAATTCACATTTGCCCTTATACTCAGGAAGGCCTCAGCAGCTTAACTTTCACCTGAGTCATGGCTCTATTTCCATCCAATGTTATCTGAGCCAAATGAGCTGCTAGTAATGTTTAACTCTCCTGTCCAAGATAGGTACGCCATTTGCTTGAAAGTAGGAAAACTTAAACCTTATATATAGTTTCTGAGGGGAAACTTCTGGTGGACACACATGTGTTTGTTTGTGTGACACACATGTGTTTATGAGGGGGGGAGAGGACTTTTAAAATATGCTCTACAACAAATAGGTATGAAAACTATAAAACAAAACCAAAAAACCATAAAACAGTAACAACAAAATAACACACCCAGACAACTCCAGCACTTTGGGAACTGTCCACGGTGCTGAAAACCATGACATCTTTCTTTTCTGGCAACAGGCACCACACAAATCAAGCCAACCTCAGCAATGATTCAGTGGTCAAGAGTCCTAGAGTTCTTTCCTCACAGGATAAAGGAGAATCTGCTGACATCCACAAATGCCCTACCTTCCAACACAGTATTTGTGTAACCATAAACTTATCATTAGCTACATAACTATAAGTAAAACTACAAGGAAACCAAACAAACTATAAGCTAATTTTCAATGCTTTATTAAATGGGAACTCAGAGCTCTACTCCCTCCCTTAGGAACAACAGTGATTACAACTAGAAGATGAAACTTTAAGTACACTGATATCTTAGGCACAGCATTTTGTTTCGTTACAGCTTCACCAATGAAAAGAAATCTTTCTAAAAGGGCCTTCTAACAATATAAAAATCACATATGTGCCAGAAAGAATGTGGAACAGAAAACCAAATTTGCTTCTAAGCAGATAATGCCACTTTCATATGATTACACAACTGAAAAAAACAGATTAAGAAAAACTGTTAAAGAGTTTTCTTTTAGTGCAGCAAAACCATTTTAAAGAAAAGATAAACTCGCAGAACTATTACAAATGTTGTAAAAAGCCTAAGAAAGCCTGGTAAATAAGGACGTTTTAGATTACTGCTCACATAAAAATAAATGTTACTGTCCATCAGTGCTCTGAGTGGAATATGTTTTGCATGAGGAATACTTAAATGTGAGAAGGAAAAATGCCAATGACTGTCATTCCAAACCCCATATTGTTTACAAAAGGCAGTTTGCCTTCGAATCCATCTCCCTGAGCCTAGCCCTTAGTAACCACATCCATAAAATTTGTTCTCTCATTTCAAATTCTATTGGAACTTAAAAGTATCTGAAGAAAATGGGGCCAGTCCATCCGAGGATATATAATCATAACCAGCCTCCTCAGCATCTGACTAAAATTACAGTGTTCCAAGAGGCTTGGAAAGCAATACCTTCCCCCAGCAGTAACAAAGGAATACAAATGATCAGGACCAGGAACAGAGTCATCCAGCCTCATCCGGTTTGAAGTGTTGATTTTCTAAAAGTGGTTAGAAGAATATTCTCTCTACTCTAGCCACCAGAGTAAGCAGAGAGGAAACACCTCATACATCTATAATTTAACAGTCATACATGTGATTTTTTAAAGAAAAGCTCAAGTGGCAAAAACAGCTGTGAAAAAGTCATTTCTGCATTTTTCTTCTTTAACAGAAATTGTTCTGTTTTATAAGTTAGTTTACCATATGGTGAGATATAAAACTGTAATTCAGAGGGAGGAAGGTACAGCAGAAAGACTACCCTGGAGGGCAGCAGGAGCAACTCCCACTTAACTGCTCTAGGGACCACCGGTCTCAGCCCAATCCTGTGCCATCGGCTCCCCCAGGCTGCAGTAGCATCCTAGCCCCTCACCTGCATTCTACTGACCACGTGGCATCATAGATGAGATAATGGATCCTGAGCTGGACATTGTACACACTGCTGTAGTTGACAATGCATGTAGTTTGATTCCTTTGCTATTCATCTTTATGTGAACAAGTTCTAGGCATCCTTAAGGGTGTCACATGTTTGAGGAAACAGTGAAATAAGGAGTATGTGTGAATGTGTGTAAATAAATGTGCCGGGATATATATGTATTTTCCTCAGATTCATCAGTAAATATTTAGAATTGAAGGAAGCATTATTGAAAACAAGAAAATTTAGTAGGAATTCAACAAGGAAAATCTGGAGCTTTGTTACATCTACACAGTGAATGACAAAATAAGGTTTAATTATAAGCCAAGAAAGCTATTTAAAAATTATGATGCATGCTAGAAAGACTCACATGTAAACAGCATTTTCATCATTTTTCTTTTTGTTTTAAGTTTTCTTCCTTTTTAGAACCCAGAACAGCGTCTTCTTTTTTTACACTTTAAATGTTTCTTAGAATTCTTTAATTAAATTTAAATCTATCATAAATTCTCCAGATTAATCAGAATCATAAGTTAGATTTTGCCAATGAAGCTTACAAAAGAGGATTAACCAAAGTAGAGAAATATTGTTATGTGCCATCCATGCCTACATACATTCCCTCTTTTCCTTTTTACTTTCTTTCCTTCCTTCTTTCTTTTTCTCTTTCTTTATTCTTTCTAGTAATGTTTACAGCAGCATATTGTAGTATTAGCAACTCAATATTCAGTTGCCAGATAGTTTTCATATGCATATGTATGTGCTATTATATACACAGAATCATTTTACCTTCCAAATTGACATATGTCAGTAAAATTTGACTCATATTTCCTAATCAACTTATTGAGATTTTATTTACACACAATAAAATTTACCTATAGAAATA
Organism: Muscardinus avellanarius; assembly: GCF_963383645.1. Classification (NCBI taxonomy): domain Eukaryota; kingdom Metazoa; phylum Chordata; class Mammalia; order Rodentia; family Gliridae; genus Muscardinus; species Muscardinus avellanarius. The sequence continues at coordinate 102,028,983 of NC_137787.1, read as the reverse complement.
TATAACAAAAATCTATTGACCTATGTAACCATCACCACAATTATGATACAGAACATTTCCATTAACACAGAGAGCTCCCATGTGCTTTGTTGGGAACAGTTCTCTCCACCTTTAGCCCCATGCCACCATTCCTGTTAGCCAACATTATAAATTATTTTTAGATTTCCTTCCTTCCTTCCTTCCTCTCTCCCCCTCCCCTCCCCTGCTCTGCTCTTCTCTTTTCTTCTTCTTCTTCTCCTCCTCCTCCTCCTCCTCCTCCTCCTCCTCCTCCTTCTCCTTCTCCTCCTCCTCCTCCTCCTTCTTCTTCTTCTTCTTCTTCTTCTTCTTCTTCTTCTTCTTCTTCTTCTTCTTCCTCCTCCTCTTCCTCCTCCTCCTTCCTCCTTTCTCCCTCCTCCTCCTCCTCCTCCTCTTCCTCCTCCTCCTCCTCCTCCTCCTCCTCCTCCTCCTCCTCCTCCTCCTCCTCCTTCTTCTTCTTCTTCTTCTTCTTCTTCTTCTTCTTCTTTTCTCTCTCTCTCTCTCTCTCTCTCTCTCTCTCTCTCTCTCTCTCTCGCTCAGAATTGAAGACAGGAAGGGAATTTTACCACTATGCTACATTCCTAGCCCCCCCCCCTTATTTTTTTACAATTTTGAGATAAGGTCTCACTAAGTTACCCACACTGGCCTGACACTTACGATGCTCCTGCCTCAGCCTCCAGGAGTAGCTGGAATACAGGCCAGTACCACAGTTCCTGGCCATGCTCTAGTTTTCTTCCTCCCTATTTCCTCCTCATACTCTCAATGTTCACATATGCATCCATAAAGAAAAAGATATTTCAAGTGAGGAATGCTGTATGTCACATCATTCTGAGTAACAGCAGATTCATTTCCCATATAATTAAAAGGAACTATTGTCCATCTCATATGCAAGGTCATATTTAATATTTATTCTGGTCATAGAAACATTACAATAGCTAGTCTTAAAATAATCGACAAAGATTCAGTGGGAACTGGGAAGAAATCAAGACAGAAGAAAACACAAACCTCTACCATAAAAGATCTCTCCTTTATATAAAGTATTCTAGTCACATTTTTCCCATAGATACTATCTCAGTTTAGGTTTAATAGTGTCAAGTTTTCCCCAATTAAGTACAAGTTTTCAATTTTGCAAATATTTCAATGAAGTTGACACATGTGCATTGAAATGAATTGGAAATAACAATATCAGCTTATATATAATTATATTAATATTAATATTATACTACAGTGTACTTATATTCTTTCTATTATAGAAATATATTACATATGATATAATTATATTATATAGAAATTTATATATATTTCATATCTTGGACGAGAGGACAAAATGGGTTAAAATTTTTTTAAGTGGTACTGGGGTTCCTGGAAGCCCTTCTACCTCCGAGCTACATGCCCAGACCTATTTTATACTTTTTTAAAATTTGGAAACAGAGTCTCTTACACCAGCACGGCTGGCTTCGAACCTGTGCAATCCTCCTGTCTCCGCCTCCCAAGTGCGGGGATTACAAGCCTGCGCCACCACACCTGGCAAAATGCATTAATTTTAAACTCCATTTGAGATGGAAGTTATAGCATTCAAGCATTTTTCTGATATCCTGCGTGAAGAAAGCCAAAATCTAAGCAGAAGAGTGGAAACTATGTCATTTTTGCAGGAATTATTTGATAGAATCTTCAGGGTCTGATATTATCTTTTTTTTTTTTTTTTTGGTGGTACTGGGGGTGGAACTCAGAGGCTTTATACCTCCGTGCTATACTCCCAGACATTTTTTATATTTTATCTGGAAACAGGGTCTCGCTAAGTTACTGAAAGCCTCAATAAGTAGCTGAGGCTGGCTTCAAACCCGTGTGATCCTCCTGTCTCAGCCTCCTAAGCGTGGGGATTACAAGCATGTGCCACCACATCTGGCAATATTATCATTTTTTTGACAAAAGTTATTCTGGGATTTTGTTCTTTCTCACATTAAATCTCAGTTGTATATTTAAATAATCTACATGATTTTCCAACTAAGATACTCTAATGTTACTTAAACCTATTTTATTTGAAAAGGAAAACACCATTTCTCAGTTTGTCTTCAAGAAGACAGGCAAATGAAATTAGAGAACAACAAATCAAGGATCTGGGAGTAGACACAACTTTTTAAATTTTAGATCTGGCCTTGCATTGGGAAGTCATAAAAACTGTGTACAGAGATACAGGCAGCAGACCTGGTGCTAGGAGGTGCTGGTGTCCAGGGGAATCCAATACGGTAAATGGAGGCCCAAGCATTATGTTATCAAATTTGGGTGAGAGATAAACTACTCACAGAAAGAATAATATCTCCAAGCATCTGGAAGTGTAAAAATAAGTTGCATCCTGAAAATGCCAAAACCAGAACTGGGAAGGCATGAGAATCAGATCAAGCCAGTGGTATTAAGAAACATCAATTTAGGTTCTTTTCATTGAGAAGTGGTTGTAAATTATTCACAAACAGACTGTGACATTGTGATTAAAAATCAGAAAATTCCTTGGGGAGGGTGCTCTTGAAATAAACAGAAGGATTCGGGTAGAGAGGACTCTGAGGCTCATTTATGAAAATAAACCTGCTGAATCACCCTAAATTGGGGTAACAAAACCAGGCCTTTATACTCTTCATTAATTAGCCATTGGATGGAGTCCTGAACTTATAAAGTGCTGTCTCTTCAACTGATGACAGTTCCTAGAGAGGGACACAATACTCTTCCACTCTCTCTCCCAGCACTGCAGGGAATATATTAAAGTCCTAAGAAGAAGAACCTGGTTGGCTCATCATAGTCTCCCCTACAGATGCTCGTCAGGTTACTGAGATTGTTGTAGTTTGAATGTAGAATGTCTCTCTAGACCACACGGGCACAGGCAGTCATAATGGAGGCAGATTTTGAAAGAGTTGCCACACAGAGGAAGCTGAGTCACATGCAAAGTCAGCTCACTCTTTGGTGATTTAACTGTTACTCCAAAATATCTGAAACTAGCCTCATGCATAAAAAGATTTTAGAATATGTATAGCCAGGGAAGACACTCTTTTTAGGGATCAAATAACAGATTTTTAACTTGCAAAACTATATGTCATGAATTTAACCTAAAAATCTTGTTGGGGTAAATCTAAATATGGAATAAGACAATCTTCAACCATTCATGTTTCATGTTTGAAACTAAGAATTCTTTGTGTTATTTCTTTTTTTGTGGTACTGATGATGGAATCCAGGGGCATTGTACTTCCAAGCTATACCCCTAGCCCTATTTTTTAGTCCTTTTATTTTTGAAACAGGGTCTCACTGAGTTGCTCTAAGTAACTGAGACTGTCTGAGAACCTCGATTCTCTGGTCTCTGCCTCCTGAATGTTGGGACCACAAGCCTGCACCACCATGGTTTACTTGAAACTAAGAATTCTATGATTATGGATTATAGTTTTTCTCTGTTTACTCAATTGGATAATGAATTCCAACTGTGATGCTGTGGCACAGAACTGCAGTGCAAAGAGTCAGTGACACTGATCTGGGGAATCTAGACTACATTGTGAGGCTATTCTCCATCCCAAGGAGGGATAGAAAATCAGAAGCCTTGGGGGTCTCCTGTAAACCTTTTCCAGCCTAAGGAGAAATAATTCATAAATGTAAAATTATTTTAGTACATTTCTAGACCCCTTTTGTAAGTTGTTTCCTATATGTCTTTCAGATGTCAAATACACTCCCTGTGTTCTCTGACTTCCCAAGAGTGATAACATGACAAGTCCTTATTCTAGACTTTTCCTTCTTATTTACCAGCCAAAAACCCTTTGTCTCATCCCCTCAAGGACTTCCTACCTATTAGGCAATTGATGAAATCATAGCAATTAAGTCATTGATGGCTATTGCTGAATAATGGATTACCCCTCCCCAATATAGACAGATACTGAAATTTTATTCTCAGCCTCTTAATTCCTATCAATGCATAACAAAGAAGAAAAGAAAGATGAAAGTGTCACAAAGCCTGCAATTCACTTCCTACCATATTAGATTATAGGGCCATACTGGGTGGTTAAAACCATAACCTTGCAAAGTAGTTGTTCGATTTTTTGCATAAATCAGGAGAGGAAAAACATATATAGATGATTTATAGAAAAGGTTAGATTAACAATTTAGGGTAATATGAAAACAAAAACTCAGTGCTTTATAATTATAGAGATTACTCAATATGTATAAATCCTATTGATTCATTAAATAAATATATACTACATTTGTAATTCAGTGGTTGCTTTTCAATATTACCTTCATTTAGTATTCCCAAGTGATCATTTACAGTTAAGATTTCATCAGATAAGACATATATGAAGGAAAGCATATTTGGACAGAAAAAGCTTTGAATTTTAATTAATATCAATTTGCATATATACTAGAGTTTACCTAACTTGGAAAATGCTGATATTGATATTTATGTTTGGCAGTATATAAGGGCAATATATAATTTTGGAGTTTGGCAGTATATAAGAGCAATATATAATTTATGTGTGATTTTTATTCTGTAAAAGGTAGTATGAGAACATTTAGTAAGTCTTTTTACTTAATGAAAAATAGTATTAGAAGCCTCAAGGCTGAGAAGAGAATTACTCTGTAAGGATAATGAATAAAAACTAAAGACAGAAAGTAAATTAAAATGGGATGATGTGGCTAATGAGATATCCTTGTCTACCAACTAGACCATCAGATACTTCTCACTCAAACTCCTGATCAATTTTCAAGCAGTTATGGTTTCTAGGAGGGAATCTTAGGACACACTCTCAGAAAATGCACCTGTACATCAATCTACCTATACCTAAAAGAAGGTGCCAAGCAGATTGTTCTTGAACTATCTCTACAGAATACCTAAGGACAAACTTTCAGTTCCAATATCCTGAAGAAGCAAGCCACTTATGAGAATCCCTGGAATAAGGAACATTTAGTACCCCATCCCTGCTGCCTAACTCCAGAAGACACCCAGCCTCCATAAGAAAAACAAAATGGATTTCCTTCAAGTCACTGCTACTTGAGGCCTGAGCATAATGTATCCAAGAGAAAGTTACATGATATACCCCAAATTCATACGCATGCACTCATTAGAATATACTAAATAGAGCATATATGTGCATACATATTCTCTAGCATTTAGAGAGCCCAAAGCTTATTTCATAGAATATGTGCTCGATATATGTTTTATATATAATATACACATATATGTTTTATATATAAAATACATATCGTGTATATATATTATCATACATATGTATGTATATTGTGTTAAAAAATCTTAGTAGAAATCATGTGAACCTCAAACCCCAGGAATTCTTCATTAATCTTAGTAATTCATTGGTACATGAAAGGTCAACCCAGGTAATTATAATTGTAAAAGAGTCAATCACACGTCCATCACTTACATCAGGGCAAACTAATTGAATGGCTTCAAGAATGAGAAAGAGTAAAATAACAGCACAGAAGCAAAGGAAAATAACCATTCATTTTCAGGAGACTTCAGCTGTACCAATCATATTGGCAGGAAGCAATAGAAAAGTTAAACTATTCATGCTGCAGAAAAAGCCTCTGCTATAAGGATAACATAGAAACAAGAAAAACAAAAGCAAGAACTCCTACTAGAGAATTACAGTGGCCCTACACTGCCAGGACTGTTGAAATCTATGGAATAAACTGTCAGTCTTTATATTACACTTACTAGTCAAATTGTACTTATCAGAAGCCAGGAAAAATTTATGCATCTGGCTAGTCCTGTGGTAAGTCCTCTGAATACACAATGCTGGCAGGCTTCTTATTCTTTCTGTGCCTCAATGTTTTGGGGTAGAAAATAGAATTGAGCTCTTTTGCCAACAATTTTAAAGACATACAAGTTGAGTTTTGTAATTCAGTAACAAATACCACTATATTTCAGGGTACCCTATGCTTTGGAAAGATGAGGTAGGCAGAGAATTAACATTTCCAGAGAGCCCACTATAGAAAGAAGAGCACAGTGGGCAACAATCAGAGGCTCAGAACCAGGCTGCACTTTTACATCCCACCTCTGCCACTCACAATCTGTGCCACGGAGTTTTGTGAGTATTAAAGGAATGCATAAATTGAAAAGCACAGAAAAGGCTCATTTTGAATAGCTATTGTTTTCAATACTCTATATTTGGCCTTTTTATTTTATTTTTTTCATGGTTTTTATTTATTATATTCATTATTATTGCTCCAGTGTAGACATACATCTTAATGGTATACAAGATGGTAGAGGCATACATGTGCCCATCTCTCATTTAGCCCTTCTCCAATTCCTACCCCATTTCCTCCCCTCTCCTCATGTTTGGCTTAGTGATTGACTTTGATTTATTTATGAATGTATGTCATGTACATTAGATCTCTTATTCTCTCTTGCCTCAGATATGTGTCATGCTTTTCTATTATCTACTATTCCAAGGGTTCTTATCCTTCTCTCTCCACCTCCCTTCATCTCACCACATCTCACCTTTTCCAGAAAGCACTGCCCGGCCTTTCCAGCCTGCACTAGGTCACCTCCATAACCCTATCCCATTGGGTCCTTTCATGGTACCCCTAACTATAGGCAATATTAGAGTCCCACCCTAGATCTACAAAATGGGCATGCCATTATTTTCAGTTTACATTTGAGACACAGGAGGAAAAAAGGTTCTGAGATAAGGATTCAAGGAATACATAATTATTAAAAAATAGGATCTAATATTTGAAGCAAAATTTGTTTCAATCCATAGTTCATGTTTTTCTCCAAGTCTATCCTCCACATAAATATTGTAATTTACACATTCAATTAGACAGTCATTCTCAAAAGTATACCAGTGTCTAGAATGACAAGTGAAATAAACAAATTTGGTAAAAATGACCAATTAAGTTTGACTATGGGAGGTGTGCCACCTAAGTAATATCTTTAGAACAGTCTTCCTCAAAGTATCCCATAACCAGCAAGGGCAGCAGCATCTGGGAACTTGTTAGAATACAAATCATTAGACCTCAACCTGAATAACTGAATCAGAAACTGCAGGACAGGGCCTGGAAATTTATGTCCCATAGTCATCCAGGAAATTTTGATGCATGCTAGCTTTGAGAGCGACCTCTTCTAGGAGTGCTGATTCACTGACAAGTCCTCTCCCAAATGAAGCAGCTACCAGCCCAGATGTGCATCCAGTAGAGGGAACTGAATATTTGCACCAGTCCCTTTGATAATATAATTCTATAATTTTTCACTTTATCATAAGTCAACAACTTAGTCAAGCTTTTACTGAAGTCTTAAGTTCGATGAAATATATTTTGCATCAAGTATTTTTTCTTGAAAACATGTCATTAATTATTATAAATAGGCACTATTAAAATGGAGTTTGTTTTCAAGAGTCCTAATAGATCTTGACATTCTAAATTTTTAGGTTCTTAATTGGGCTATAATAAATGCCATTTTAAATCTACTAGTTAATTTTTATTAGGTAACTCTATCCCAGGGCTAATCCACATGGCAGGATATTATGCCTAATATACAATGTTCCTGCCCACAAGCAGCTTATGGTTAAAATATTCCAAATGTAATCCAAAATAGCAATATATTTTAAAAGCAAAAATTGGTTTGTGAAAAAATTAAATATGCTTTAAAAGTTAAACTTTCAAGGCATACTCAAAAACAATTATGTCTGTGGTATTTTATGAACTGTTATCAAACCTGACAACAAAAATACACAAGAAAAATATTTAGAATTAAAAGTAGGGCTTTTAATTCTAAATAAGATGGAATAACACTCTATCTCACTAATTACAACATCAAAACTTGAACATAACAATAAAGCAATATTTGATTCCCCCAAAAGGAATAACAGCAGGTGGATAGAGCAGGATCAGAACTAAAGAATGGTTCATGTGGCAGTGAGTTGATTGCTTGTTTGTTCCTCATAAATTTCCTTTACACTTGAAGACAGCCTCAACTTTCAAATAGTAGAACTGGCATGGGCGGGGAAATCAAAAGAAAATCATCACTTATGGGCTACAGGACAAGGAAGGGAGCTCTTTGTGGACCAAAGAATGGGTGGGGAAAATCTTATCTGTGAGTCTCCCCTTTCTATCAAGTACTGAGTTGAGAAAAACAGCAATGAAGGGTTACTCCTAATAGGACAACAAGCATTTGGACAGCTAAAATTCTGAAAGGAAAATGCCTTCTCTCTGACCAAAGGAACTGATAAAGGGTAGTCTTTGCAGTCAGATGAACATGAAGAGAATTACATTTTCTCTCTTTTTTTTTTACCTACTCTGTGATAAAAGTAGACCAATTTGTAGAAAGAATTCAATAATTAAATAGTACATGGAACTTACAATCTGACTTTGAAATGAGAACTAGGAAATGGGACCCTCTGAGAACTGGAAAATACTAGAAATATTCTATATAGAAAGAAGGTAGAACAAGAGACCCCTACTATTGAGCATGAAGTCTGTGGCTCACCACCTAGGAAAACATGTTTGGAACTAACCGGAAACAGCATCAGGAGCTTTGACTAGAATGTGGACCACCTGACTAGAATGTGGACCACTGCCCAAGTTGCAGAAGGGTGCCAGGATGGTGCTCATGCTGAGTCAGTCTAATAGTACTACAAAAGTTCTGAGAGCTAAAATGACATTGGAATCAGAGCTTATACAGCAGGGGAGAAACAACTAACGTTCTAAACCCAAACAGACTTATTGCTAAAAGAGAAGAACTAACACTTATCAGAGGATTTTAACTAAGTCCAAATTTTCATTATGTAATAATCAAAATGTCCAAGATAAATCCAAAATCACTCAGAATTCAGAAAAGTAAAAAAAAAATTAATACTTTTTTTGGAAGCAGTGAAGAACATTTCATGAGTTGATCCAAATGTTAGAATTATTAAGCAAAGAATATTAAGGGGCTCTTGTAATCATTCTCCATGAAGCAAGGACAAACAGTCTTGAAATGGATGAAAAGATAAAAATTCCCAGTAAATTAAGAAATCATATAAAGGGAGCAAATGAAACTTTTAGAATTAAAAACTACGGTGAATAAAATGAAAACAATTAAACTTTATGGATTTAGCAGAAAAGACACTGGATAAGAAGAAATGAATAAAGTTGTATATAGATCAAGATTAATTATGCAATTAAGGCAAAGAGCAAAATGAACACAGTCTAAAAAAATAAGGATAAATGTCTAAACATGTGATCCTTATGTCATTTAAGACACAAAAAGGATAGAGATTAGAACAGAAAAAAAATGGCTTCTGCTCACTTTCCAAATTTAATAAAATACAAATTCACAGGTTTAGGAAGCTTAGCAAACATCAAGCAGTAACAACAACAACACAAAATCAAAGAAAGCCACATGTTGTACATCTTAATCAAATGGCGGAAAACGTGAGACATAAGAAAAATAAACTGAAAATCAGCTAGAGGAAAACAATATATTACATATCTGAATGATTCAACAATTTGAACTGCAGGTTTTTAATTTGAAATCATGGAGGTCAGAAGATAGTTCAACAGTATTTATAAAGTGCTGAAAGAAAAGAACTGTGAACCTAGAATTTAGCAGTCAGTGAAAATATTTTTTCAGGAATAAAGATGAAATAACCGTGTTCTTAAGTAAAGAAACCTCAGAGAACTTGTTGGCCACAAACCTGTACTAAGCGAAATGCTAAATAAGTGTTTCAAGAAGAGGAAATGAGAAAGTTCAGGAGTGAAGGGAGAGCAACAAAGAGGATAACCATCTGGGTAAATTTTTTCTTCTTTTAAGTTCCTAAAACTGTGTATGACTATTGAAAGCAAAGCAAAAAAAAAGCATTGCTTAATGGGGTTTTCAATGAAGGTACATATAATACCTACAGCATAAAGTGAGTAAGGTAGAAGACCTACATGGCTCATGCTTCTAGATTTATTTAGAGGCAAAATATTCTAAAAATAATGGAAAATTAGATATGCATTTATAATCTTCAGAGGTGTCACTAATAAAGCCTATACAGAGAATCATATTCAAAACCAATAGTAATTATTTTTGAAAGACTCTGAGAAGTGGTCTAGCAGAGTAGGATCTGGAAGAAAGCAGAGTCCTGCGTTCACATAGTACGTATGTTTATATCATGTTGAACTTCACTATGCTGTGTAATTACAGTGTAACAATGAAAGTATAAAATTAGTAAGTTAAAAATTTCAAATAAAGGGAGGAAGGCAAAGGAGAGAGAACAGAACAGAGAGCAAAAGACATAGACAAACAGAAAACCAAAAACGAAATAGAAGACTTAAGCCCAAATATGTCAACAATCACATTAAAGTAAATCATCTAAATGCATGAAGGCTAAATGAGTGATGGGTGCATGTATGCCTCTATTATCCTGTACCTTATAATGATGTATGATTACAATGCATCAATAAATTATAAATAAATAACTACATAAGTGAAAAGCCAGAGATTATCAAATTAATTAGAAAAAAAACAAGAACTAATTGCTTAAATTATCTACTGAGAACTTTAAATTCAAAGACAAAAATAGTAAACAGAGCCCACCATGATGCCACATGCTTGTAATCCTAGTAGTTTTTCTTTTTTTGGTGGTACTGGGGTTCCTAGAAATCCTTCTACCTGAGGGCTACACACCCAGACCTACTTTTATACTTTTTTTTTTTTTTTGGTGGTACCGGGGTTCCTGGAAGCCCTTCTTCCTCCGGGCTACACTCCCAGACCTATTTTATATTTTTGAAACAGGGTCTCTTACGCCAGCGCGGCTGGCTTCGAACCTGCGCGATCCTCCTGTCTCCGCCTCCCAAGCGCGGGGATTACAAGCATGCGCCACCATGCCCGGCTATAATCCTAGTACTTTGAAGGCCAAGACAGTATGATCACAGGTTAAGGCTAGCCTCAATAACTTAAGAAAATTCCATTTCAAAATAAAAAATAAGAAGGAACAGGAGTATAGCTTGGAGGTGGAATGTCTTTGGGTTCAATCCCTAAGTGCTGCACTCATACAAACTAACTAACCAAATAAATCAATAAATAAATGCATTGTCATTATCAACAAAATAAATAAATAAATAAATACACATTAAGATTAAACAGATGGTTACATCATTTACAAGAAAATGGATGGAACTGGAGAACATTATGCTACGTGAGATTAGTCAGTCACAGAAAGTAAAAAATTATATGTTATCCCTAATATATGGAAGCTAGGGAGAAAAAGAGTCATTGGAGGAACTATAGACAAAGAAATAGAAACCATAGATGAGCAAATAAGGTGGCCTAACTGAAAAGGATGTGTGGGGGAGAGGAAAATTCCCTAATGTTCATGATGTATATTCACAAACATATCAAAGTCAATCATGAAGCCAAACAGGAGAAGGAGGGAGGGAGAAGGGAATGGAGTGGGAATTGGGGAATGGCTAAATAAGTGATGTGTACATTTATGCCTCTACCATCTTGTACCCCATGAAGATATATGACTACAAGGCACCAATAAGTAAGGAAAAAATAAAAAATAAAGATCAAACACATGGAAAATACATACCATGTAAATATGAATTTTAAAAAGCTAAATAAAGTTTACCTAGATGGAGAGATAGAACTTTTTCTATTGTGATAATGCTTATAAATCTTTATGCATGTATTAATACAGAATTGAATTTAAGTAAATTTTGTGCATATTAATTAAAATAAATTTAAAATCCCACCTACTGTTTTTCCTAAATTTATTTCTATGTATACTATATGCTGTATGATGCAAAGCTTGAACTTTCCAAATGCCATTTTTTTACAATCAAATGATGATCAATCCTATAAAGCAAAGCAAAAATGGTGGGTTTATATTTATGTTACACATGAGAACAGACAAATGATGTCCTTGTTATCTTAGACTTATCAGTATGCTGAGTAAACCTTGCAGTGGGAATTCTGCTGTCCTCATCATTCCTGTTCACGAAAGGATGCTTGTGGTACAGCCATCATATTCATGGTCCACGTATCAGGAAGGAAAGTGGAGAAAGCAGAAATGTTTCTGTCAGCTGAAAATGTATCTCTTAAGACTCTCTTGGAAGGTCCATGAACACATTCCAATCTACATCTCATTGACTACTTCTTTCTGAAAAGGAGCCTAGAAAATTTAGTTTTAAAAGCCAAATGCATGCAGGTTATATTGGCATACACCTGAAATCCCAGTATTTGAGAGGCTGAGACAAGAGGATCACAGGTTTGGGGCCAGCCTCAGAAACTTAGTGGGACTCTCAGCAACCTTGTGAGACCGTTTCAAAACAAAAAATAAAAAGGGCTGTATTTCTATTTTTGGGGGGTTGTAGCTTGGTGATAGAAAGTCCCTGGGTTCAATCCCCATTGCTACAAACTGACCAATTAAATAACTGAATAAAAAATAAAAAGATAAATGAATAATCATTGTTAACTAAATAATTAAATAACTGAATAAAAAAACAAATAAATGAATTGTCATTGTCAACTATACAGAGGTCTTCTTAGGAGAAGAAAGGAGAGATCTACTTTGTAGGAGGCAAATAGCAGTATATTTGTTTAGACAACTAGCCACAAATTTGGTGTTCATTTTCTGAAGAATCTTTCTTTAGAAAAGTAATTCAAGTCAGTGAAATTCAACATAAAATAATAGAGAGTAATGAATTGCACTCATGCATTTATATAACTAGAATTATATTTGCAAGTCTCTGAATGGCAGTGTGATATGACAGTTATGACAAACACAGTTGTTTGAATATATACTAGCAGGCACTCTTATCCTCAAAACTGTAGAGTCATCCTAACATCAGGTTTCCAGGATGAAAATGTCTGAGCTCAGTCCAACTAAAATCAGCCATGGACGCTCTGCTTCCTCGTGTTGAGTCAGAAGACAGGAGCAGAAAGACATGTGCTTTTAGGCTGATCCTAGCTTCTCCTCCTGAGGGTTTTGTTTGCTGACCCTGTTCCAGAAGCTTGGATGCCAGCAGTAAGGAAAGGTCATTTCACAACTTCACATGTTCCAGATGGTGACTTTTCACAGAAAATCCTTTTGGATCAAAGCTAGAAAAAGAGACTTGTCACCACCTACATCTTTCAGCATTTTGTTTCCTGCCAACACAAAACAAGCTTTGATGTTGGGACAAAATGTTTTCTCTTACATTGTACAGTGGTACAGAAAACACAAGAAGAGGCAAAACTGGAGAAGAAAGACCTCTTTCTAAGGTTCATCTCCGTTTCTAATCAGCTATTAAACTTCTACACATTATTTAGCTTCTGATACTCTGGGCATGTTTTTGCATACTTTAGAGAAATTAATTCTTCATCCTTAAAATGAAGACTAGTGTGACTTGGCCAAAAATCTGAAGCAACACAAATCCAGGTCTCCAGATTCTCAGGGCAGGACATTTCCCATCTCAACAATTATATGATGCTTTTATATATAAAAAGCCCATAATATTCACCTGAATGTCTTCAGCTGCTGCACAAAGACTGAAAAGTGAAGAAAGAACCAACTTGCTGGCCCACCTCTGTTGCCAAATAACTAGAGAATACTGGGCTCATGTTCCCCATCTCTAAAATGAGAAAGCTATCTGAGACTAGAGAGGCTAATGGACCCCACATCTACTTGGCTCTGTACTGTTAGACACCTTATCTTGTTGCAGGACATGTTCTAAGACCACCTTTTAAAAACTGTGACCACTGATTCCCAACTTTGTATGAAAAAGGAAGATATTAGCATTGATACTGGTATATATAACTGGAAGAGGATGCTTGGGGCTGGATATGAATCCCCTAGGTGCTTGGGATGCTGAAGGAGATCAGAACCTTTCCACAGCTATAAATACAGCTGTTTCATGCTAGTTAGAAAGCTGGGGATAAATGGATACTCAGATTTTTAATACTTGCTACAACATTCTGGAACCTTCAGCTTTATTGTTCTTGTCAGAGCCAGATCTAGGTGGGAAAATTCCCTCAGCTAGGGCATCTGCTGCTAGGTTGTGAGTTGTAGAGAAGGGAAATGGGGTAAAAGTGGCAGGACCAAGCTGAAGGGACACAGTGCAGTGTGAACGTGTGATATCAGAGCTGTACAAGGACACAGGGAAGGAGACAGGGCTCTCACCTACCTGCCCCTCAGACTACTGCCTGCCTGCTTATAACTTCTCTCCCCTTAAACATTACTCTGCACTTCACGTTGGTTCAGGTAGGTGGGAATTTGGGTCTGCCGAGCACTATAGGACATTGTGGGTCTCTTAACCCCACCTGAGCCTTAATCTGGTCCAGTTAGTATATATGGCCTTAGATAGATATTCTGTGCTCATGGAAGGACAAAGACAGAAGAGAAGCAGCCTGCTTTTCTTATTTTATATGGGCTAAAACGAGATGGAAGGCATGGAATGATAATCTTGTGTTCCAAGGCTCTTATTAAGTAGAAAGTTCAGATCACTAAATTATTTCCTTTTTCTTTCCCTGAACTAAGTAAGCTTTTAGGAGAAAAAAAAAAAGGCACCCAACAAAAACTCTCTGACAACAGGGATTTATTCAGCAAAGCAATTTCCAGAGGCTATCCTGGTATCATTTCACATTCAGCTCAATATTCCGTATCTTCCACATCTATATCTTTTGTCCTATACAATGATAATTGATGGTCAGCATTACAGCCCTGAGGTCCTGCAACACACTGAATCATCAAAGAGAGATTCAATTATATTCCCAAGACCAGATGGACCACAGCAGCAAAGGGGACACAGATTGAGAAGGGTTGAGACAAAGGATTTTCTGGTTAACCCTTAGTAAGCCAAAAGTAAGTAAAAAGGATTCAATTTTACACAATATGTTGGTTGACAGATTTTACGTTGAATATGCATAAAGAGGGATAAGCATTCATAATTTCATAGCCAACAAAGCAGTGATTGTTCTAGAATGCAATTTCTATTTTTGCACAGAGAAAGTTATTCTAATTTTTTTTTCAGGTCTGGGATGGAACCCAGGGACATACAACCTCCAAGCTATACCCCCCAGCCCATTTTTTTATACTTTATTTTGAAACAGGGTATCACTAAGTTGTGGAGGGCCTCACTAAGTAGCTGAGGCTGTCCATGAAACCACGTGAACCATGATCCTCCAGTCTCAGCCTCCCAAATCCAGGGATTACAATATGTGCCACCACACCCAGCTTCTAAACTCCTTTTTTATAGAAGTTATGCTTTATTAGTAGTAATTCTGCATAACTAAAATATCATTTAGGAATTTCTTTGCTTTCACATAAATACATGGCTATTTTATAAAACATGAAATACAGATACAAAATGTTGGGGAAATTTTTTTGAAAAATTCACCACTGGGAACTTCAAAGCCATTGTTAATACTCTGGCCAATGTTATAGTCACTTTATTTATATTACATATTTTTATTTTTAAGTTTTCTCAAGAATTTCTATAAACACATTTAACTTACTTTGCACTTTATTTAAATAACTTTCTCTGTAATTAAAATTCTGAAATATCATTGATAGTTGTATTCATCATATAGGTATGCCAGACTTTAACTGTTCCCTCTTGTTGTGTACCATCCAATATGTTACTGATTTTTCTTTGTGTCAAACAATGTTGTAATTGATAGGTACAGCTCAGTCTTTGCCCACTTCCACAGAGATCTAACACCTCGACCCCTAAGTCGTTTACTGTTGACCATTGGCAAATATATTATGGATAAATTCATAATTTCCTCAGCATAATTCCAGAAAAAATACAAGACCATGTATATAATACATAATGCTAAAGTGTTGCCAGAAATGTCAAACCAACTAATACTCCTAACAATACCATGTAAGAGTGCCCAGAAAACACTTTTAAACAACAATAAAGTCCTTATTTAATTACTAAGTTCTGATTAACCATTAAAACATTAATAGGAATGTTTGGGGATTATGTCAGGGAAATTATTTTTTAATATGCTTTGATTGGTGCATTATAGTCTCACATCATAATGTAAATCATATTGACAGTGACATACATGCACACAGCATTTGTGGGCACCCCCACATTCTGCCTCCCCATCCCATCTCCCCCATTCCTAATACAGAGTACTTAAATTGACATTGGTATACTCACATACGTACACATAATCATTGGTAGTATTTCCATTAATGAACATGTCTTCCCCTTCCCCTTCCCTTAGTCCACATATCTGTCTCCACTTAGGTTTCTTTTCCATTATATACAGTCTCTCTGGTATCCCTCTGGTAGAAAAATTCTGACATGACATTTTTTCTTTGGGCTGGAGAATGTGATATGTATCCTATAGGACTGTGCTTTTCTATGTCAGGTCCTCTAAGGTTAAATGACATCCTCTAGGAGAGAGTATTTTCTATGTTTTAAATCAGAGATGAACAAAATCTGGCCTGTTGCCCATTTTGTAAATAAAATTTTATTGGAACACAGCCACGTCATTTGCTTACACCTCTGCAGTGGCAGAGGTGAATGGCTGAAGCAGAGAACATCTTGCCCACAAAGCTTAACTTATTTATCTAATCCTTTACACAAAATGTTTGTCAGCTTCTTTTTTCTTGATACTGGAGATGGAGAATGAACTCAGGGCCATTCTATCTCTGAGCTACACCTCCGGCATTGTTATTTTTAAAAAGGGTTTTGATAAGTTGCTGGGGGTCTTGGGAAATTGCCTAGGCTGGCCTCAAAACCATGATCCTTCTGTCTCAGCCTTCTAAGTATTGGGATTACAGATGTGTGTCACCATGCCCGGCTTTTTAGTCTCTTTAAATGAGTGTTTGTGTTTTTATGCTTTTATTGGTGCATTATAGTCTCACATCATAACATAAATCATGTTGACAATGACACACATGCACACAGTATTTTGTGCTCCCCTCATCTCCCCATTTCCCTCCCTCCCAATACCAAGTACCCAGATTGGTATATTCATATTATACACATAGTCAATGGTAGTATTTCTATTAATGAACCTCAGTCTTCCTCCTTCTTTACTCTTCCTCCCTGTCTCCACTGAGGTTTCTCCTCCATTATCTATGGTCCCTCTTGTATCCCAAATACTCCCCTAGCTCATGTATATTGGAGAAAACATATGACCTTTCAGTTTCTGCGACTGGCTAATTTCACTAATTAACGAAACTAATGTTACAGTGTTGTGAGGCATAATGCTTACTCTCAAGGCACTTAAAATATAATTTGGTGATAAAGAAAAAAGAGAGGCAAAATTACGTCTAAGAAAGATATCACAGCATTAGAAGTCAAGTTCTGTATTGAAGTGAACAGTACTAAAGAATTCCAGGGAAGAAAAGGAAATGGTGGGATTGGAAAAAATGGCAATTATTTAATGAGTGACAGAACTGGAATTGGGACAATGGATGTGAAGAAGAGACAAATAAAGCAGCTTATTCTAGAATCAGAGGTAGCAGTAGATGCAGAGGTGAGACTCAATATAATGTGGATTCACCCTGGGGGAATGCCCCAGTGCACTGGGAAAAAGGCAGTATGTGGTAGGGTATAAAGAATAAAATGTAACTATGCATTTGAAATATATTCATTTTCCATTTAGAATAACCCTAAAATACATCTTGTACTTATGGAAAATATTTTATATAAGTAAAATTTTTACTGTATACTCTCTTCTCTATACTACTATCAACATTCATTCCCTCCCTTCCAATTCTAATTAGAAGTTTATTTCTCCAAACACCTAAATGCTGATGTACAAACTAAAAGGAAAACTAGAAAGATTAGGAAATACATTGGAGCATTGTCTGAACACACAAAATAACAGGTAAGCCAATCTCCATTTCCACTTGGCAAAGTTTCTTATCTACTAATGCATTGTTCCCCAGCTTCGAAAAAATACAGTATCTGCTTATTTACTAGTTTTATAACCATGAAAGAAACTAAGTAAACCCTTTAGCTTTTAGTTGACTTTAAAAGTCATTCAATCTAGTGGTTATACAGCTAACCATGACATTATTAGTCTCCTACCAACTTTGCTGTACATGACACTTCTGACAGAAGCCAACTAATGGGGTTAAAACAGTTCTCTGGTTAAAAGTGATTTTTATGCTCTTCTCTGTTCTATTTCTTAGACTGCAAAGTTAGCTACTCCTGGAGATAAAATGGAACTTTCTAATCAGAAACTTTTTTCTCAGATTTACAGAACCCAGGCATTTGGTGGCATTCAGATGAAAACAACATATGCATCAGAAGAAAAGATACTATGAAATTTATGAACACCACAGCTACCTGTTTAAGACTAAACTGGCCTCCCCAAATCTCCATACAGGTTGTCCCTTTAATATCTAAGCAAAATGGCCTAGTGTAAGCTACACCCCCAACCTCAAACCCTCTTTTTTTTTTTTTGAGACAAGTTCTCCTTGAGAGCAAGACTGACCTTGAACTTAAAATCCTTGTGCCTCAGCCTCAAAGCAGCTACAATTATAGGCCAGAATCATTGCACCTGGATAGGATGGCTTAGGATTTTAAGGATAAGAGCTCTCATCTTTCAATGTGATGGCTTGCTGCTAATCAAGCTCTTTCTTCTCACCATTCTGTTTCTGAAGTCACTGGCATCACAGGGAAGGACAGAAATGGACCTCCAGAATATTCTAATCTCATCAGTGGATAAATTAATTTTGAACTTATTGAGCGGTACCCTATACAGGTAGGATGTGGTTGAGGTAGGATGTCAGTGGAGTGTGGCCTTGGGGACTACACATCCGTGGACTTCATTTGCTATGCTATGTCCCTCTCTGTTTCCTACCATTATACCCAAAACTTCGCAGACATGACCTGACTTAATTTAGACTGAAACCTTTGAAATCTCCAAAACTATGAGCAGATAAATCTTCCTTCCTTTAGGTTGTAGATGTCAGGGTCACAACAGTGAGAATCCTCATTAAAACAGTAGGATATATTGATGGTGTTTCTTTGTTTTGTTTTGTTTTCTGAAAACAAACATTAAAAGTTAGAATGGGCAGAGGAAAGGGATCACAAAGAGATCCCCAATCATCTTCCTCTGCTCCTCTCCTGGTACTTCTTCTACACTTACTGGACTGGTGCTAGAGTTTCCTTCTTTTTATTCCCCTCTGCCATATGCAAGCCCACTGGGAGGGCCACTCTGAGTTTCAGGCACCTAGGTAGACAGACCCACCATCCCCTCAAGCTATAACTATCCCTGGTAATAGGTTACAGAAGTCAAAACAATTTTGAGCTAATGACTCCAGTGAGCCCCAGTGGCCTACTGTTTAATTGTGTAATTATAGACAGTTAAAAATGTATGATATGTAGTAGAGAGAAATAGTTGGTGCTTCGGGAGCCATTATGGATTACAGTTTATGAAATTTTAAAATGATGCAATATTTATATGGGCTTGGCTGCATTGAGATATCATGCAAATACTACACCTGCTCTGCGTTATTGCTTCTCCCCAGAAGCCAACAGAGGAAGAAAAGAGTCCAGATAGGTGATACAGTGGCCACCTAGCTGGGACAAAAGAGCATCTTTAGCATTCTGTTTCAAAACACCCTGCAAATCTCTGAGCCTTGGTGATCTTCTCTGTAGATGCTGTCAAGAAAATCCAGGGGGCAGTGTGGTGTTTAATAATTATTTGATAGTTGCTGAGATTTAGCTATAAGTGAACTGCAAGGACTTCCTTCTTATAGTCACTTACATATCAGACAGGACTCCCCCACCTCAACCTGAAAAAGGTCACAGCAAATTAAAAGAACCTGAGGTATTCTGGGGAATAAAATATCAGATTAGGAGCCATTTGGAGTTTACATGGTGCCTTAAATGTTAGATCCCCTCAGAGTCTTGCCCAGCACTGACCTGTATAGCAATGGAGTGACAGACTAAGGGTATGGTATGGCTTAAGGAGGAAAATGTCAATACTATAGTAAATAGTTGTGATATTACCAAACCTAACAATCTAATGGTTGACAAAAAATGGGGTGATAAAGTAAAACCTTATTCAGTTAAAGGCCTCATAAATGGGTGCTACAGAAAGTAGGACTGATTCAAATTGTGTGTAAACACCAGCCAAAAGCAATGGATTGGCATGGATCACACATGGATCACTTACCAGAGAGGGAGTTATCAGAGTGGGGGCAGGTTGTCATGCCAAGGTATGCACTAAATTCTACGGGGAGGGTAACATATAAGCACTGCATCACATCAGGAAAGCAACCTCTCAACTTGTTCATTCCTATTTTCTTCATCTATTCCCTCACTCACCAAGAGGACATCACCATCTAAAGAAAACCCACTATATATCAGGATTTTTGCTGAATGCTGAAGACATGGCACTCATCCTCTTTCTTGGTTTTAGAGACTCAAAGTCAGCTGAGGAGAAAAGTTGAATAACTTTTTTCTGGGCTATCAGAATACATATATAGAAAAGAGCAACTCTGGTGAGTTCAGAGGATCTTATATAGTTGCCTAGAGGAAGTCAGAAGTAACATCGAAGGAGACGTGACCATTGAGATGGCCTTTGAAGGATGGATAAGAGTTTCTGGGTATAGAAAATGGGGAGGCGCCCCAGACAGGGGAACAGCATTCAATAATGCAAATGCTTGAAAGAATCCAGTGCATCTGAAGCCAGTGTGTCATGCAGGGAGCCAGGAGCGCAGCGAAGAAGTGAGGAAAGAGGAAAGTGTCAAGAAAGGCAGGCACACACCTGGGGACAGCCGTGAATATAACAGTTCAAAGGATCAAATGTACCCAGAGTGAGGGATGCATAGTTTTACCCTGGAACCTGCTGCCATGACATAGTGTAACAATATCATCAAAATATTTATCATATACATAGGAAATATATGCAGGATACAGTCAGAATACCGTGGATAGAATCAGATTCTTTTCACATTCAGATTCTATATACTTGCTGGAGACCTAGAACAGTTTGCTGAAACTCACGGAATCTCAATTTCCTCATCATTCAGCATGGCAACATACGCAGAGTGAGGTTGATTTCAAGAATGAATATGCAGGATGCCATGAGCGAATACTTAGTGAAATGTCTCTGTTATGCTGGGAATCCCATTTTTGCAATATCAACTGATCCTACCCAAATGTTGTCTGCCACTCGACTTTGCTTCCAAAACCTCAATCTCAGCCCTACCCTTCAATTTAAATAAACATCAAGTTTTCTATGTGACTCTTCATTAGCACAGAGAATACTCATCCACTTAGCACTTGAGCTTCTGTTCATATACTTCTCATGAATAATATATACTTCATGTAGCTATAATTCATTTTCTTAAGTAGGCAAATATTTTTGAATATTAATAATAAATTTAAATGTATTTTTGAATAATTATAGGAGTTGGCAAAGTTTTTATGTGGAGGTCCAGATACTAAATATTTTAAGCTTTGTGGGTCACACATACAGGTCTCTATTCTATTTAAAGCATCTTTTTAAAAACCATTCTTCGGAGGCTGAGATAGGAGGACCACAGTTTGAGGCCAGCTTTAGAGACTTAGTGAAGTCAAACTCAACTTTTTCAAAATAAAAGAAAAAGGAGCCAGGTGTGGTGGCACATGCTTGTAATTCTAGCATTTGGGAGGCTGATACAGGAGGAATGCAGTTCGCGTACAGCCTCATGTACTTAGTGATGCCCTTGGCAACTCAGTGAAACCCCATATCAAAATAAACAATGAAAAATAGGGCTTGGGTATAGCTCAGAGGCAGAATGAAAAAAAAGAGAAGAAAGAAATAGGGCTGGGAATTTAGCTTAAAGGTAGGAGGCCCCTCCATTTAGTATCCTCAGTACAAAAACGTCTTCTTCTTCTTCTTCTTCTTCTTCTTCTTCTTCTTCTTCTTCTTCTTCTTCTTCTTCTTCTTCTCCTTCTCCTTCTCCTTCTCCTTCTCCTTCTCCTCCTTCTCCTCCCCTCCTCCTCCTCCTCCCCTCCTCCTCCCTCCTCCTCCTCCCTCCTCCTCCTCCTCCTCCTCCTCTTCCTCCTCCTCCTCCTCCTTCTTCTTCTTCTTCTTCTTCTCTCTCTCTCTCTCTCTCTCTCTCTCTCTCTCTCTCTCTCTCTCTCTCTCTCTGTCTTTCTCTCAGTTGGTAGAGCAAAGGGAAAGGGTAGATTTGGCTCGCAGGCCATAGTTTACACTCCTTGAATTAGGATACTAATGTCACAGTGTATGAGTGAGGTCAGAGTGGTACTTGCTTGAGAAGAGGCCCGTGCTGAAAAAAAAACCACACTGCTTAGAAGTATCAAAGCAGCGTAAAGCTCTTAATGAGGAACAGGCATCTACTACTTTAGCAGAATTTTAGAGATGGTGCAGCATTTAACAGAACATTACAAAGCATCCTCAGTCTAGCTGGCCTTTAATTTTTTAATATTCTAAATGAAAATCAAAAGCACCATAACTTCAGTACAATGACTTTACCACAACAGAAATGTATGTGCATGAGTGTGTGCGCGCGCACACACACACACACACACACACACACACATAAAATAAGTGAGAGTTTTAGCAGTGATTATCTCTGAGTGATGGGACTGACTTAGGGAAGATTAAGATATTTTTCTAGCCTTGGAAGACACTGAAAGATATAACAGGTAAATGCTGAATCAAATATAGTAGTTCCCCTTATCTGAATGGGATGATAATGGTCTAAGACTTTCAGAATATGTCCGAAACTGAGGATAGCACCAAACCCTCTATAGCCTGGTTGTCTCCTATATGCCCTTCAATACTGCCACACAGTGCCAGCAATAATCTCTCCCCATCTTTTTTCCCTTGTGCTTCCATTGTGCCTCCACTGACTCTTGCGCTTTGAGTCCATTATTAAGTAAAATAGGGGTTAACTGAGCAAAAGCACTGAGCCTCCCCCACAGTCAATCTGATCACTGAGATGGCTCCTAGGTGACAAATGAGCAGGTGGTGTATATAGCGTGGAAAAACTGGACAAAGGGATGATTCGCAAGCACAGTGGGATGGAGAAGACAGCATGCGGTTTCATCATACTATTCAAAACTTAAAAATTTATGAATCACGCCGGGCGTGGTGGCGCATGCTGGTAATCCCTGAGCTTGGGAGGCGGAGACAGGAGGACTGTGCAGGTTCGAAGCCAGCCTTGCTGGCTTAAGAGAACCTATTTCCAAATATAAATATATATAAAAAATAGGTGTCTGGGAGGATAGTCCAGAGGTAGAAGGGTTTCCAGGAACCCCAGTACCGCCAAAAAAAATTATGAATTGGTTATTTTTGTAATTTTCCTATTTATTTTTAGACAATGGTTAAACCCAAGTAACCGAAACCACAGAAAGTAAAACTATAAGTAAGTGTGTATTTTCTACTTCTGTATGACCATTTTTATGTGTGTGTGAGGAGGGCACTGGGGATTGAACCCAGAGGCTTTCTATCTCCAAGCTACACCCGCAGCCCAATTTCATTTCTAATTTGGAAACAGGGTCTTACCAGGTTGCTGAAAGCCTTGCTAAGTTACCACAGCTTGCTTTGAGCCTGTGATCCTTCTGTCTCAGCCTCCCTAGTACTGGGATTACAAGTGCGCCATCACTCCCAGCTGTATGAACTTTCTGACTGTGGAAGTCATCATGGGCATGCATCTCTTGTGTTTGGGCAAGCAGACTAGCTCATTACTTCACTGGTTTCCATGATCTGGCCTACCCTTAAGAAGCAGTCTTCCTCTATGGGGGCTGGACCCCTACTGTATACCAGAGGGAAGATGAAAATAAGATTCCAAATGCACACTAGAACCAGCCCCTTCCCCCAAGGAGAAGTGCATGCTGAATAGTAAAAGAATCTAGGAGTGATACTCTATGACATCCTGTCCTGAGCAGGCACTCATTTACAATTCCTACAAATAAGAACCAACTAGGAGGTACACAAACTTCTAAGAAACTAGACAAGAAATACCTGATATGAAAACTTTCCTCTCTCAGTAGTCCCAAGGTAGAGAATTGCTACTTCTACATTCTGGATCATTCAACTCACTGCTCTGACACAGGGTCATCCCCTGCAAGTTGTAGGAGTGATACTTAAATATCTACTGAAATCCTCTTTGGCTGTCCTTTGTCACTTATACTGAGTCCCCCTACAGGCCAGGTGCTGCCCATACACTGGACACACAGAGGCAAGATGAACTCACAGGTCTTAAAAAGCTTTTGTTTTAGTGGAGAAAGTATCTGGACAAGTGACTATATTTATGTGATATCCATTTTTATTCTGAAGTCAAGAAAAATATCACAATGAAATGACTTGAGATCCACTATTAACATCATTTTGCTTAATTATTATTCTCAAAAATACCGGTAGAGAGATTATACACATTTTACAGTGATATAAAATATGTTAACCAACTTTTCATGTGTGAATAAGACTGGGCAATGATAATAAAGAGGAAACCAGATTTGTAATGCATTATGGAATAGTGGGAGAGAAGTAGCTCTGGGATTTCAGAGATTAACAGTGGTGTTTCTACGTAACATTACAGAAATATATTTGTCAAATAATAATTGACACAATGAGTAGTTTGAAAAACAAATCTGAAAAGTGACTTTAAGAGTAAACACTATCTCTTGTCAGGGAAGCAAACACTTGTAATCCCAATACTTGGGAAGCTAAGATAGAAGGATTGTAGATTCGAGGCCAGCCTTAGCAACTTCATGAAATCCTTTTTCAAAAATAAAATAAAATTAAAAAAAATAAAATAATGGCTGGGGAGGATTTAGCTCAGAAGTATAGTACCTCTTAGTTCAATCCCCAGTATCAGACAAACACAAAAAGAACAGGAAGTATAAGAGATAAAATCAAAGAGAATGCTCAGTCATACAATTCACTGAAATGCTTCATTTTGAGATCTGTTCATCTCTGAGTTTAATTAAAAGTCTGAAATAAGCAAACTGTATTTTATCTGATGCACAGCTCCATTCAGTTTTACTTCTCATACTAAAGGAAATTGCTGGAACTTTCTTACCTATTTGCTTTCATTTACATTTACGCTTGTAAATGAATACAGGCCTAATGTGTGACCCCCTCACTCCAGCATTCTGTATCTAAACCAAGTTACAGAAGAAATTTTACAAAACTAGTGACAAAGTAATGTAGAAACTAAAAAAGAACAGCCTGAAAAATTGCTGTTTCTCTTTTTCAATCAATTCTCGGGATTAAAGGTAGCATTTATTGATAATGACAGAAGAGTAATCCTCTGATGGAATGAGATGGTGTATCACTGTTCTCCATACTGTCGTTCAATTAACAGACTTCACTGTATGCAAACACTGATAAGTGGATGAAATGCGCTGCCTCTTAATGATGTGATCTGTATTCTAAGAGGATATAGGCTGTGCTACTTGCATGGCTATTTCCCCCAAACATTTATGCCTCAGAGTTTGCTAGCCATTTATTTTAACACTGGATCCTGATGCACATCTCTGCTGTTTATAGCTCTGCAAATACTTTACAATGAAAATACCATGCAACTAGAACTAATGTAATTATTTTCCACATTAATAATTATCACAGTAATAGATCATTAAAACTCAGAAAAGTAATCCACAGATATCTAATGAAAATGAGTAAGGGCTTTTAGTCAAGTCATTCCTTTGTGCCTCTGCTACAGATATTATTGAGCAACTACTCTGCTCTCAGCTCTGTACTCCTTGTACATATATTTTTAATAAAACAAGATAGTCATTTGCCCCAATGAGCTACAAGTCTAGTGGGAGAGAGAGCATTTTGTATAAGAAACAAGTAAACTCATAAAGCAGGATAAATGTTGCAAGGGCTCTCTTTCCTCAGAATAGCCTCCCTTCACACATCTCCTCATTCCCATCTTGTTATCAAAAATCCACTTCTACTCATTTATTAGTATGAAACTCTTCTGGTTTTTTAATTGTTCTTTTCCAATTCAGTGGTTAAATGTAGGCCCTTAGAGTGAAAAATACACAGGTTCAAATGAAGATAATTAGAGTCTATGCCTTAGAATGAACACAGACCTGAGCAAAGGCAGTCCTCATTCACAGTTCTGCTGGAGCTCTTGGAGCATTCCTAGGGATTCTAGCATTTGGTTCTTATTCTCCCACTTTCAGTCTTTTTCATTTGTTTCTCAGACATGGAGTAGAACAACTTTTTCTGTCAAAGATTGCTCATGTCCTTTTATTCAAATGAAGCCCAAGCTCTTTCTCCCATACCATGTCTGGATAGGCTCTCTCCACCCTCTCAATTCTCTTGGTACCTTCTCAACCATACCTCTACTAGTCTAGCCACCCAAAGAGAGAATGCTGCTTTCTGACCTTGACTTAATACATGTATGTCTCAAATTTTAAATTGTGTCATATTATTTATGGTAGTGATTTCAACTCTATCAGATCCAATATTCCATTTTATAACATATTATGTAATGTTCCCTTTTCTTTTACTATCCTGAAATGAAATTAACAGATAACATAATTTACCTATAATATTGTTCCCAAAAAATCAATATGGTACCCTAAATGTAATACAAAGGAGAAATAA
The DNA here is from genome assembly GCF_963383645.1 of Muscardinus avellanarius. Classification (NCBI taxonomy): domain Eukaryota; kingdom Metazoa; phylum Chordata; class Mammalia; order Rodentia; family Gliridae; genus Muscardinus; species Muscardinus avellanarius. The sequence continues at coordinate 102,002,477 of NC_137787.1, read as the reverse complement.
AAGGGAAGTCATTTGTAATAAGATCATGTGTTCTGAGAAAAGATGTCCTAGAACATAAAATGAATTAAGACAAAGCTTCTACCTATAGTTACAATGAATAATTTCAGATTTAAAATAAATTAAAGAGTTTAAGTTCCAAGAAGGAAGTATATGAGAGTAAAAAACAAAGGTAGACTTGACTCTAACATAAAAACTAGTATTTGGGCATATAATAAAAGGCCAAATTAAGTTGTACCTAATGGAAGAAAACCATCTTAAATAAACTACAGAGCATATAAGGAGACAAATAACAGACTGTCAAAGTAGAGATATGAAGAAATAGGGTTTTTCTCATAAATGACTCAAAAAATACGTATGTGTTAGCCTTCGAGTATGACCTGCAACAAGGTAATGATAAATACCACATAAAAAGTATATCTTATCTTAAAAGCCTACCACCTGTTGAGGTTTGCATTCTATGTGTGGTAAACAAAAGTCTGCATGAAGAGGGAGAATTAGTGAAGAAAGCACTTCCATTGACATTACGTACATATGTGAGGATACCAGTGCCAAGCTCAATATCCTGTATGGGGATGGAGAGGAGTGGGGGAGGGCTGGGAAAGCCCTCCAAGAGTTGTGGGTGTGTACATCACTATCACTGTGAATTACATTATGATGTGAGACTATAATGTACCATAAAAGTATTTACAGCGTCCACAGTAGGCCACAGGAAATAAAGGACCAATGGGACTGTAAAAGAGTAATTTAGGAAGCTGGAAACTGGTTGTGTGGGTACCTATCAGGACTGAGTCACGGTAAGATGGGAAAATGTAGGAAAACCAAATTAAATAATTTTCAACAAGTGATTTCCACACTATGGTTTTCTGACCATGGGACCACCCAAATGATTTAAATACTCATCAGTTTACATATACACATAGAAATATATGTCATAGCAAAAGTGACAAATAGTTTTAAAACAAATTTTAGTAATGAGATTCAATGAGGTCTATGGAGATTCCTATGTCTTCACTAATTTAATAAAGTTTGACTGTGTGTTAATCATAGATCTCCTCTATTACATATTTGTGTGTGAAGATTATAAGTATATACTGATGGTTCAAATCAAAGGGCTTTCTAATAGACTTAGATTGCATAAATGATGTTCCTGTGGGTGGCATAGCTTACCAAAATTGTGAAAAATATCCTTTTCAGCATCTCTGAATAAAACAAAGTGTTCTCAATTTGCAAAGTAATTAGATTCCAGGAAAACTCCAATGTATATTAAACCCATGCAAAATACATTTTGTGTCTATACATAAAATTGGGTTAGAGTCATGTAGTACATACATGAATGTCCAGTAGAACCAGGGATAAGTCTTTACTACATGATGGAGAATGTCTGGTTTTCCTAATCCCCTCATTCTAAAAGCTGATAGCTCTCCAATGATCATTAGAATAAAATAAAAAAAAAGACTTAACAAGATTTTAAAATACCTTCTGGTCAGTTCTTTCATCATCAAGACCATTGTATTGTTTAATGTTTCTGTGAGGAGCCCATATCTCATTCCACTCAGCCTTCCATTTCTTCCCTGAATCATCAAAATGGTCTGTCATGATGCTTGGCTATCTTGTGGTGACAGTTGGCCCAGCCATCCCAGATCTGGCAGGCTGGAAAAGAACTCTTGAAAAAGACAGCATCATCTAGGACTTGGGAATGTTCCTTATTTTGAATAAAGGTCTTTGCAATTGTGATTAAGTTAATGATCCTGAGATTAGATAATTCTAAATTATTCAAATGGGCTCTTTGAAGCCACAAAGAAACCACATCAAACTAATATATCAGGTGAGTTAGTCACTGGCTAGGAGAGAAGTTAATATCCATTCTTGTTTCTGTTTTATTTTCTTCAGTTCTTCTATGGACCCTGAATATAGTTGGGTACTGAGAGAAAATGACAGAATGAAACATCCCCATCCCATCCTCTCTCTTCTTCAATATTCCTCTCAGGTCCTCTCCAACCATAGTCCTTACCAGGAAACACTGTGTCCAGACCATAAATCTTTGATGAAGATTCCCTGCCCTGGGAAATTTTTCCTGACTCTTCCTCCATGAGAGAGACTGCTGCACTGCAGCCAGGAGAAAACTGCCTTCCCACCCACAGAGATTTCATCTCCCTTTAACACTAAACACCCTATCCTGTGTCTTTGGCAAATGATGGTTTCCCCCTGGAATGTGGACTTCTCCAGAGAAGAGGCCATGGATATGCTTCTTCACTTGTGTTTCTAAGATTTGGCATGACATCCAGTATATAGAAGTTGCTTGTCAGTAGGGCATGGTGGTGCAAGCCTGAAATCCCAGTACTTGGGAGGTGGAGACAGGAGGAACACAGGGTTGGGGAGGCCTTGGCAACTTTGTGATGCTCTCTTTGCAAAAATGAATAAATGAATAAATAAACCACCAGGACCCACCCAGCAAGACAGCACCAAATGCTAATTTCACTGGTCTCACTGCCCCAAAATCTGAATCAATACTTAACTCTTTGAACACAATCCATCCATGGCCCTGTGGTTGACTGAACTGTGTCTCCCCCTAAAATTCATTCAAACTCAGAAAAGATGAATGTTACTTGGAAATGGGATCTTTGTAGATGTAGTCAAGTTATGATAATGTTACACTGGGGTAGGGTGGACCAGAAATCCAATGATTGGTACTTTAATAAAGAGAAGAGAGCAAAGCTTGATGGTGTGAGACTATGCTCCCAGTTCCTGGGAGACAAAGACAAGAGGATCACAGGCTGGAGAACATCCTCAGCAACATAGAAAGACCCTGTTTCAATACAAAACATAAAAAAGGACTGGGGGTATAGCTTGGGGGTAAAATGCCCCTGGGTCCAAAGAAATAAACAAATAGAAAAATAAATAAATAATAAATGGAAATAACTTTAGACACACAGAGTCATACAAAGAAGAAGATGGAGACAGAAATCAGGGTGATGCAGATACAAGCTGCCAACACTAGGATCCAAGAAAGAGCAAAAATTCTTCCCTGGAACCTTTGAAGGGAGCAGGTTCTGTTGACATCCTAAGTTAAGACTTCTAGTTAGGTCAGGGGCAGAGCTCTTGCCTAGCACATACAAAGCCCTGGGATCAATAAAACAAAAGGGGAGAAAAGAAACTTCTTGTCTCCAAAAGTCTGAGAGAGTAAATTTCTACTGTCTTAAGGCACTCAGTTTTGTAGTCCTTTGTTCTAGCAGCCCTAGGAAACTAATAAAGCCAGGAACCCACTGGTATGTGTTGGGGTTTTTGCCCATGTTTCTTCTAAAGAGCCACCTACTGGGCATTGGCTTTTCTATTATCTGTCAATTCCAGCCACCAGCCAGGCAGATGGCACACTCAGTCACTGGAATTCAGGGCCTTGCATCTCATGAAGACCAAAAACCAGCCAGTAGGATCCAGGCAGCACTCACAGAGGAGCCCAGGCACTAGGAATCTGGGGACTGATTTTTTAGCATCCCCTGCTAAAGCCTTATTAATGCTCTAGCTGCCACATCTGTAAAATGGAAACAATAATTCCCTCCTGTAAAATTGTGAAGATCAAATTATACACCACATGTAAATGTTTATTTAACCCAGTATCAGAGCATAGCAACTATTCAATAAGCATTAGTTATCCCGTTCATGGTGGCGCACGCTTGTAATCCCCGCGCTTGGGAGGCGGAGACAGGAGGATCGCGCAGGTTCGAAGCCAGCCGCGCTGGCTTAAGAGACTCTGTGTCCAAATTTAAAAAGTATGAAAAATAGGTCTGGGAGTGTAGCCCGGATGTAGAAGGGTTTCCAGGAACCCCAGTACCACAAAAAAAAAAAAAAGCATTAGTTATTATTGTGGATAACACTAGAGGTACAGAAGGCTAAAACAAATTATCACTTAGTTCAATTAAAAATAGACATTAACAACTCTACGTGGTGGCCATACTAGAGTTATGACAAATTAAATACTTTCATTCCATATATAGAAAATTTTGTTTATTATTCAGGATTATTCAGGAGTTTCGCAAACACTCCATTTTGGGATAGCAGTGCCTGAATACCACTTACGGTTGTCTGAACCTGCCCGCATTACTACTCACAAAGCTTGATGACCGGCAATAATTTCTGAGCAAAGCCCAGAGTGAGTAAAACATTATAGTGCTTGCTTGGAGACACAGAACAAACCTCTCTACAAGATTTTTATAATTAAACATCAGAGCATCTAATGATGTGTCTGACCTCTCTTCACTAATGCAGAAACTTTACCTCTAATAGAAATGCAACGCTTGCTCCCTTCCTGCTAAATGGTATAAAGAGAACATATAATATCTTGGCAGTGGCTTCTGTACAGCTGGACAGAGTGTGCAGGACACATACCAATTATAGTCAGTGTTTGCAAAGAAAATAGTTATGGTTCCTCCTCATTTGCTGTTTGATAGAGGAGAAGAGGCAGATGCCGGTGAAATGTGTCACTTTTTGAATTCAGGCTTCTAAAACTGACACTAAGCAAGGAGTAAGTTCATGATACTTAACCACAGGGTGGGAGAGCATTGTCCAATCAGCAAGCGGGAACACTGGCCTTTGTTCTAGTGTTCCCGGTGGCAGCAGGGTCAGCCCGTTACTTCCTGGTTTGCAGAAAGAAGAGCATCTAGGGAAAGGCGAATTGTTCAAAGCTGCACAGGAATGAGAGGATACTTTGATCCGTTGTAAAACACTTGGGGTTTGAGGCAACAGTTATTTGCCAGTCACTGTGAAAGTATTTTAATATAACAATGTGTGGCTATAGAGGCAACAACTAGTGAATGTTCTGGGCAAGGTTGTGATGGATTAGACAGGTACAATAATGGTCAGCGAGTCATGGGTCAGTCACAAAGAAAGATGAGAGAGAGAGAGAGAGAGAGAGAGAGAGAGAGAGAGAGAGAGAGAGAAAGGCTGAGACCCTGTTCATTTGTGTAAGCGGGTTTGTCTGTTTTAACATATTTTCTCACTTTTTAATTATATTGATGCAAGGAATAGTTTCCCATGGTAAAGAATTACAACATTCTTATTAAGGCTAAATACCACCTTGCTTCCAAGTTTGAAAAAAACGACTGTTATTAATTTAGCATTGATTGACCAATTCTAAAACAAAAGTCCAAAATGCTCAAAAATCTAGAATATTTTGAGCACCTACATGAAGCCACAAAATGGAAAATTCAACACCTAACCTGTCGTGATGAGTCACAAAGTAAAAGCACACCAATTTATTTTTTTTTTTAGTTTTATATATATGTGTGTGTGTGTGTGTGTGTGTGTGTGTGTTACTGGGGATTGAACTCAGAACTCAGGGGCATTCTACCTCTGAGTTACATCCACAGCCCTATTTTTTAATGTTTTTATTAGTGCATTGTAGTCGTACATCTTAATGGAGTACAAGATGGTAGAGGCATACATGCACATATCACCCAGTTATCCCTTACCCAATTTCCACTCCATTCCTTCCCCCTTCCTCTTTCTCATGTTTAGCCTAGTGATTGATTTTGGTATGTTTGTGAATGCATTTTTATTTTAAAACAGAGTCTCACAAGTTTGATGAGAGTCTCACTACTTCCTAAGGATGTCCTCAAACCTGTGATCCTCCTGTCTTCCTCCCAAGTACTAGTATTACAGGAGTGCCACCATACCAGTAATAAAATAGTATGTAAAATTACCTTTGGGCTAAGTGTATAAAATGTATATGAAAAAAATGAATTGTTTGTTTAACCTTGGGTGCTATCTCCTTGATATCTTATTATGTACATGCAAGTATTCCAAAATCCAAGAAAATCTAAAATCCAAAACACTTCTGATTTGAAGCATTTGAGATAAGAAATATTCAACTCATAGTATTGGCTCAGGTATGTTTCTACGTACATGGTATGCATTTGGTATTTTGGCAGGGGGACTAAGTATATTTATTGTAGGTTGAATCCTAAAATGCTCCCCTAAAATTTTCTGACTAATCATTGGAACTCTGAGTTTGATGAGATTTATACTCTATGTCCTGTGTCAAAAAGAATTTTGCAAATATAATTATGGTACTAATGAGTTGATTTTGAGTTTATCACAAGAAAGATTATCCAAATAGGCCTAATCTAAATGTACATGCCCTTTAAAAGCAGTACATGACTTTAAAAGCAGCATTTTCCTCCAGATGGTAGTAAATGGGAAATGAGAAATATTCAAAACATGAGGAAAACTTGATAAAACATTGCTGGCTTAAAAAAGGAAGTGGCTATATACCAAAAGATGCAGAATGGTCCTAGATATTAAGAATGTCATCATGCCACTTGGAAAGTCACTAGCCTTTGAAAATCTTTCTATTATGACCCTCTAAAGATATAGCGATGATTGTTTTAAAATTCCAATTGTTTTCATGAAAGCAAACACACACATGCAAAACTTTTTAAGGACAGCACTGAAGTAATTGAGAACTATTTAAAAAAGAAACAAAGAATTCCTTCTGAAATGCCAGCATAAAAACCTCAAGTAAAAATATTTCCAATGTAATGTGCTTTTAATCAGATACATCAATCTAAAGTTTTTTGCAACATCTGCAAACTCAGATACTATTGTATAACGTAACCAAAATGCATTACAATAATTGCATTAGGGTTTTTGGCATCACTTTATAATAAGTGGACAGTAATTATTGCTAAATTAGAGCCAAATTGCTGCAGAATTGGATATTACATCCATATTAGGATTGAATGACTCCATCATGATTAATGATACTGCAGAGAATACCAAGGGAATTAAAATGATTAGCCACTTATTCTGTAGTGTTGACATTTCCCCCTGAATTTAGAGCTATGTTTCAAGAAAACTTACCAATTGAACTTATTGCTAGTGGTTACTGAGTAAAATTCAGAGGCAAATACCTCTTAAAAGGTCAACTTTATTAGTGAGTAAACATTAAAATTAAAAAAGAAACCCACTTAGTTGAACTATTCACTTTAAATAACTAATAGCAGATGATGTGTTTAGCACCCTAGTTATATTTAAACAATAGAACCATGTAATTAAAGACACTTGGATATAATTAAAATATTCATAATAATTTCTTTTCAAAATAATTCATCCAATTCCGAGTACACACTTGAAGTAAACTGCAAAACAGAACTACATTACCAGTTTTAGAGTAGATGTTATTTGTCAGAAATTTTTAAAAATATTTTTAAAGAAGCATGAAAAGCACAGTCACAAACTGATGTTTAATTGTTATGGAAGATGCTTAGGTTATAAAGTACTTATGAATATTTCCCAGGAGAAAACTTGGTAGCAATTCATTAGATTCAGACTTGAAAATGTCTTAAAAATGTACCTTTATGTACAATCATGTACCTTCAAATTCTATTAAACCAACATTCATGGGGAATGACTTATTTTTTCTGTTTTAGAATTATTGAATATTAGCTGCAAATATAAATATAATATTGAACAAGATATGCTGGTTCTTGGAACTAGGTATTATTGATCCCAAGAGTAATTTTGAAAAGGAATGAGAAATGCAAGCTGTTAGAGAGAGAAAGTATACATAAGAAAAATTAAAAAGCTCTGTGTTTATACCACAATAGTCATAGTTTTAAATCTGAATTTATTTCCAATTTACCCACTGGAATTTGTTTTCTCACACAATTCAACTTTTTAAAAATTTGATTTCAATTTTAAGTTAATAAGAGAATTAAACGAGATACTGAGAAAACATTCTGACTCTTCAGAATAAGAGCTTGACCAATCTTCTCAGCAACTTAAGTATATAACAAAGATACTTTAGTACTTGTTATTGGGGTCACTGCCACTAACTAGCTATTAGTCTGTCCTGAATTGGTTCCAAGCCAACTGTAACCTCTAAACACAGAAATGATATGTCAAATATCTTTATTTTTCTATTTTCTAAAATGCCTACAAAGTATTATAAACAGTATATTTATAAAGAACAAAAGCCCTTTCACTTGTCCATGCTTCCAGATTTCTGCTGGTCTTCACCCCACTCTACCTTAATGGATCTCATCTTTTCCCCGTAATCATCACTTTTCACACTTACCCCATCCTCTGTTTCTTACCTAATTCTCACATGTAGGAGTTGACCAAGCACATTGCAAGCAACTATGTGCTGCTTTCTGCTGTCTTCTTTTACCTATTGTCTGTAGGTACTTTGGTGCTTCAAAGGTGGAGTGGCTGTGATAATGTCTATGAGACAACAAGTCTAAAGCATTTATACTTGGGTCCTGTACAGAGCAGGTTCCTGAATTAGAATATGTGCAATTCCTGGTTCTGTACTGAGGATGTCCTCTTTCCCTCTTAAATACATCTGGAAGTGTCCAAGACATGAGCTAATGGGTGGATGGAGAATTACTCCTGATGGCCATGGACATATGTCAAGAACTTCCACATCACCTACTTGAAACAAGAGTATCCAGCAATGTAAAACTCCCAAAGGAAAACCATTGGAAAGTGTGACCTATGTTCATCAACTTGATCTACTGGCTAGTATATATTATCCATTTTGACTACTAATGATAACTAATGATTATTATCTGTTATCTATTAACAGTTTAGTTTTACTGAGCTCGTTTGTTAATCTGCAGTAGATACAAAGTGCACATTATTTTATTTAGTTGAAATTGTCAATATTTGTTATTTTATTTAGTCAACCATATGTAGTGTATACCTCTTACAGACAATGAAATTGAAGTTCAGTAAAAGAACTTGTCTAAGAATATACAAGTAAAAAACAGAACTATGACTGAGCTCAGGCGGTAGGACTCCAAAGTCCAGGCCTGACAGTGAATGGTTTCTAGTCATTCTGTATTTCTGAACTGTGGGTACTTGAATTTAAAAAGTGAAAATTGGAGTGTAGCAACAGAATAAGAAATTCTTATTAGGTATAACAAACTTGCAAAAAGTATCTCATTTATTTTAAATTCTACATATAAATTCTATTCCCAAATTTCATTTCTTTTCTGATCAAATTAGGAGTAATACTTTCTATCCCAACAGTTCAAATGAGTTCCCTCCTGTGGCTTGAAATAATAGTTTTATCTCAAACTATTTCTTCACCAGGATTTTCCAAGTACAGATATGAGATTAAAGTTATCCCTTTTTGAGAGACCAGCAGGATAGTGAAAGGTGATTAGAGGAGGGAGATAGGAAGAATAAAATGAGAATTGATAAAGGAACAGTTCAAGTTGTTATGTGTATATATGAAGCTATCTCTACCATTCTCACTAACATGTATGGGAGGCAGGAAGGGGCTAGGGGAGATGAAAGGGATACATCAAAAGGTATGTGTATGTGTTGAGGTATCACTTTGAATATCACTGTGAAGTATAATTGCAACACACTAACAAAATTATTAAATTTTTTAAAGTTCCCCCTTTTCATATTTTGTTGATGTTTCTGGTCATGTAAATAGTATGAACAAATGATGATCTACAAAAACAAAATTAATCTTTTCAATTCAAGAAAAAAATACTAAAATCAAAGTCTGAGGAGTGGAGAAAGGCAGACTCCCAACATCAAAAGGTGTTTCTGGAGGGTAATTGGAAGACTGTTCCATTGAGGCTTTCCATTTTATATCCTGGCCTCTGTCAAGCTGAGCAAGGAAGGTTCGTCAGAAGCAGAAGTATCCCATGGGATCCTACTGCCAAATATCACGAGGCTAATTCCATTAGGTAGCATCCTAATCAGTGACTAAGAGCCAGACAGCCAGACTATTAACAGCAGACCTTGATTCTGTGCATATATTTGGGAGTAAAAGAAGTTTTGAGGGGGGGATAAAGGCTAGAGTTAAGATACGTTAAAATTTTGTAAAACATTAGCAAATATTGCAATGATTATAGGAAAAATCATGAGATCATTATAAAAGAATTAGGCAAATCAGATTTTTTTCTTTTTTGTATTCTTTCCAACAGAATTCTTTTTTGCTTGTTTTTGGGGGGATTTTTTATTTTTAAAATTTTTATTGATGCATTGTAATCATACATCTTAATGGGGTACAAGATGGTAGAGGTATATATGCACTCATCACTCATTTAGCCCTTCCACAAGTAGCTCAATGAAGAAACAGAAGTCAATCTATAAGGAAAGGAAGAATCTGCTTTGTTTTTTGATTAGTTTCCTGGAGACATTGTTCAGGCTTATTTCTGTATTATCTATCATTCAGCTCTTTACTGGGAATCTTGACTTCAAGGTCCAGGTACTTTCTAACAGCTCCCATCACTACTTGACTAACAGCCTATGCTTCTTACAAGACCACAACTTTGGCCCTGGCATTTCTAATTGGATCATTTTAAATTGATGGATCATATAAGCATATAAGTGTGTGGGTGCACACACACACACATGCACACATATACATGTGTGCACTTACACACACACACACACATACACAGATGTACATGAACACAGTGGTCTCACAGGTCCTCTATGCCATGAATCACAAGAGTCTAAAATGGTACCCATTTGTGACTGAGCTCCCAGAGAACTGTGTTCAAATCCTAGCAATGCGATGACCTCAAGAGGTGAGCTTTTTAAATGTCATCTTCCCTCCTTGATCCTGTATCTCCCCATGTGAAAAATGGTGCATTTGGATCAGCTCTGATGTTCTGATATTGAGTCATGTCTGCTACTTTGCCCTATTTCTATAGTGCTAAAAACTCATTTCTTTTCATTTTCCCCTGTGAGTATGATTGATAGCTCCTCCCTGTGCAATCTCATTATATATTTTTATATATTTGTTGGTTATTATGTTTTCCTTCCATCACTTTTCCACATGAAAGAGTGGTATAAGTTATCTTCATCTTCCAAAGATCAACATTCATTTTTCACCAAAAGGTGTTTGGTTTATGGCTACATTTTGAATACTGTTTCCTAAAAGCTAAGTAGGGCAGTGGCTTAGAATGAAGGCTGTTTCAGTCAGCATCTTCACAGCTGATATGCAACGTGTAGAGGAAGGAAGGTTTGCTTGACTAAGATTTGACTAGAGATTTCAGTCCACATATATAGTCCATTTACAATGGCTGCCAAGCAGGGGTGAGAGCCATAGGTTCTCAGGGCATGATGGCAGGAAGTACAGAAATCAAGAGGAAGGAATGAAGAACATATATAGACCTAAGGCCACACAACCAGGGACACACCTCTCAGCATGGATGCCTCCATAGCTTGAAATCTGAGGGACATTTTACTCTTCACACCATAACAAAGGCTTTGGGTTTAGACTACCTGGGTTTGAAACCATTTGCTCAAAGTAAAACCTTGGACAGGTTACTTAAAATTGGTTAAGTATTTATAAAATGACATTATAACACTGCAAAACTCTTTAATTATTGTGAGAATCCAGAGAGCAAAAGCTCACACTGGATGCTGACTGACTGTTTAATGGGAGTTGTTAATTTTTTATTGTGGGGAGGGGTTGTGTTCAGCCCCTTCTCATCCCTACGATGTTCTAGCTCTTCATTATAATTTTAAATAGAGCTTTCAATATAATTTACCTAAATGAACATGGAATATGGATAGATAAAGAGAAACATTTCCATCTTTTGAGAGAAGACTAATACTTTTCAAATGTAAGCTGAAATGACTGAGTGGCTGCTATTCTCGAGCATACACTCTGCCTGTGATTTTAGGAACAATCTTTTGGCATTTGGGGCTGAGATTTGACTCTGCCAAGTGGATAGAGGGTTCTCACCTGTTTGACTTGGAATAAAATCACTTAAGAAATGGACACAACTACTAGTCTTAGGCAGAAAAAAATATCTAAAGTGTGATTTCTTCCTAAGAGAGAGAAAAATAAGCCTCAGAGTTCCAGCTGCACCTCTGGTCAGACACTGAACACAGCACAAAGAGACACATCTACAAATCCCCCAGAACTGCTAACTTGCTGAAAACCTAATTTTTGCCAAATGCTCGACTCCACCTTTTTGACCAGGTTCCCCATCACTGAAGAGCAATTGGAAATGTGACTGGTGACACCAGAATTTCAGAGCTGGATAAAGGAACTCGGAGCTTCCAAATGTGAAACTGGTTATTTCATCCTGAGGTGTTAGCTTCAGGCTCTAAACCATGCAAACTGCACAAGGAACTAACATTAGCATCATTTGCAGAAGGCTGCAGTGTGACTGGCCATGACTTCCATTTAGGTCTCATTTCCTACCCCCCCTCACTTAATCATCTTCAAAGCATGAGCCCATGACCCGTTATATTTCTGTAGCAATCTATCCTTTCCTGTGGCCTTTCGTATATTTACCTTCTCGTGCAGCAGCAGGCCTACTCTTTTCCATCCACATGCTTCCTTCCTAAGTGCTCAGAGATCATTTTGTTCACCCTGATGCTCCTCAGCTGTTGCCTTTAGAATACATAAGTGAATTTCATCAGACCTCAATGATTGCAAGACGTTCAATTACTGAAGTGTGCCGTAACCTGCTTCCTCCAGATGTGAACTCGCCCACCTGCTTATTACCTGTTACTGTATTAGCATCCTTTGACAATTAACCTTTGTAGTGAGGGCTGAAGCAGATGAGCTATTAAGGATTTCACAGCCTGTCTTATACCAGCCTCATTCTTTCTCTCTCACCCTGAGAAGTAGTAAGTCTCCTCCTCTGGGGTAATTCTCTCCTGTCTTGAGGAGAGAAGAGAGTACATGCAACTACTCTTTCAATCTCCTTTTCCTAGGAAGATCACATTGTGGTCTCTTATATTTTCTTTATATACCTTTAGTTCTTACTATTTTTATAGATAACTTTACACTCTTAGCAATCACACCTACAATACTTACTGCCTCATTAAAAATCATACATGAGCCAGGCGCGGTGGCGCACGCTTGTAATCCCCGCGCTTGGGAGGCAGAGACAGGAGGATCGCACAGGTTCGAAGCCGGCCACTCACTGGCTTAGGAAACCCTGTTTCCAAATAAAAAATGTAAAAAATGGGTCTGGTAGTGTAACCCAGAGGTAGAAGGGCTTCCAGGAACCCCAGTACCACCAAAAAAGTAAAAATAAAAAAAATAAAAATTATACATGAACACGTATATTCTCATTAATTTATTTACTTATTTGTTTTTTTAACATTCAAGTAGTAAACACATATGCTAAGAATTATTTCATTCTTGATTTGCTAAGATGTTTTAGAAAGACAAAAAATACAGAGATATAATTACTGTCTTTTCCCCTGGTTTTAGTTTGAGAAATTCTAAAGGTTCTCATCGGTAAGAGGATAAAATGTCAGTTTTCATTCACATCTACCTGTATGACTTTCTAGTTCTATGGGGGAGCGTTTCCTCCTTCTACTCCCTTAAACCCATTATGTTTCTTTAATTCCCCTGCTTCTCAAAATTGGGCCCCATCAACTTTCACTATTCTACTTTTATCAGTAGTTCTTTCTTTCAAACAAGTAAACCAAAGCCAGTCCGCCGGGCATTCCTCCATGCTGAAAAGTATAGTATGACCAAACTTTCAGAAGACATGCCGCTTTCCATGATCAAACCTAGTTAATTCTAAATGGCATTCAACATATTCCCTGATAAGCAGAAAGAAATGAGCAAAATATCAAAAGCTGTGAGTGTAGCTCAATGGTAGACAGCTCACTTAGCATGTGCAATCCTGTGTCTGATCCCCAGTGCTGCAAAAATGAAATAAATAACACTTCTTAAAATATTTTTGTGATTCCTAAATTTGAACTGCCTGCCTATATTCTAGGCTTAGAAGCTTTTAGCAGCTTATTTGTTCTTCCAACATGTTTACACTGTGCTTCCATAGTCATGGAAATAAAACAAACCCTGCTCACTCACATCAAAATACTACAATGTGCTTTCTCACCTGCCCACCGTCCTTATACCTTACTCATTTCTCTCTCTGGCAGCTGCACTCTTCTTCTTTTATTAAAAAAGGAAAGTGAATGAAACTGCTTGTATTCGGAAAGAAAAGCATTAGGTTTAAGCTACATTAGGGAATAACTACTAAGAACAATTGAGAAAATGGGTCACCCTTCCACAAGTTTTAGTAGTAGTTTTAAGGACTAGCATCTCCTGCTCAGTGGACAATTATCTGGGGCATATGTACTCGTGCTATTTTACTCCTTTCCAAAGGGAAGATAAATGCTTTCTCCCCATCCTTGCAGATCCTGAGTCAAAGTCACCCTGTTTTAGGAAACATGTGAAGAGTGATATTAGAGTTCAGTTATTTCTAAGTAATGACTTTCTTCTCGGAGGCTATTGGCAAGTGGTGAGGCAGAACTTGTGTGACTGTAAAAACAACAATTTTAAAAATATAGTTCTACAGTCCTGTGAAAGACAGAACAGGATTGTGAAAATAGCTGCTTTGGAAGTTTGAAAATTTTTTATTGGTTGTAAAAT